>NC_090862.1:2822222-3123611 GCF_024217435.2 Syngnathus scovelli
TAGTCAACAAATGTTAATTATTCTCTTATGGCGTTGAAATGATACTGATTGGTATGAGCAAATGGCGATCAGGATGTTATTTCCTAATATTTTCTTAATCTTTTGACCTCTAAACACAGAATACATTTCAAATACTCCTGACATAAATCTTGCTAGCGCATAGCTGATTGCGTTTGCTTTAGTAAGGGCCCGCCAAAGCTAACATTTCTTTTAGGTGGAGAGGAATTATTAGTTGTTAGTTAACCACTCCCTGGGTTTTGCGGAGGATGTGTGCAATTTGTCTCCTCTTCCAGCCACTCTTGGAATATTATACTCAGAAAAGGAAGACTGAAAAAAAAGTACAAAAAAATTAGAAAATAAATTTATTATGAATCGACAAAATGGTTAGTCAATTTGTTTGTGGGTCATCAAGATTACAAAAAAAAATCATCAAATCTTGTGACCACAGTTGTTGAATCCAGATCCAGAAATTAGAATCCATCCCACAGTTTGGTTTTAGCCTCAAGTGCAATCAACCAATCAAGCGGCAGGTAGGTAAACCGAGCCAGCTCATTGGTTCCCGTTTCCCTGCCAGCTCAGTTGATTAGAAGCTTCTGTGGATAAATACAAACGTGTGGCACAATTTCTCCTTCCTGGACCTAGATTGGACATCTCTACTTGTTCCGGTAAGTTCTATTGATTCAATTTATGAAACACAGGAAAACTCAAATTTGACTGATGAGCTAATAACTAAAGATTTTGAGGTCCAACACATTTAAAAGTGAGGCTAACATCTGAGACACATTGAAAGCTCAACTAGCAAGCGCTGTGAATAAAGACATGAAATCGCTAAGGTCAAGACTGCATCAATAATACGATAAATCACAATCTGTTGGCCATTTTTTACCGCTGGAATAGATCATATGGAAAAGATAAATACACCGCCTTTTTTTTTTTAAAGACGCCATGCCAATCATAAAACCCCGTGAGGCTAGTAGGATGTCTCAAATGTGTGTACTGTATGAACACTACTTCGCACGTCTGGTATGTCTGACTACATTCCCGTGTCCTGTCTCTGTGGGAGGTGTCGTGAACAACTCACTGGACACCCTCTTTTCTCGCATCTGGCGCTCGGAAGCGCATGAGAACACATGGGCCCATTAGTTCCGCCTCCGAGTGGACTCCCCGCCTCATCCATACTGGTGTGATCTCACTCGGGGCCCAAGCCAGCTTCCCCCCAGGGAGTCATAACCACCCAGGCATCAGAACAAATAGCTCGGCGCTTACACATAACGTCTTTATGGTGGGTGATTCCTTGTGCTGTTTCCAGAACTTCAAAGTATGACACTCAGATAATTGATCTCACCATTGGATCATTTTTATCCTGCTACGTCGTCGGAGAAAAGGGTGTTTCACTGATGTGGGTTGTCTAGGTGTGCTTTGAAGCAGTCGGGGAAGACTGAAGTTGTCAAAATGGGCTCCATAAAAATCAATGAGTAGACAGTATATTGTGTTTTAAGCTTCAGAGGAGCTGCCAGGGTGTTTTTTTTTTTTTAATCAATCTGGTTTTGATTTGTGAAAGCCCATTTAAAAAAAAAAATTGAGAAATTAAATCTGTTTAAAGTACTTTTTGTTCTAAAATGTTTTTAAGAAGAGTTTTTTTTTTAAAAAAGTGTTTTTTGTGACGCACTGCAGATTTATTTTGTTTTTCCAATTTCTCTATCCTACTATTAAAGTTAATCGAGTTTGACTTGAGCAATTAGAAAATATTTTCTTCTATTGACTGGCCATTTAAAGCAATGGACCAGTAGGAGGCAGTGGAGGAAATGGATGGCAGAGTGAGAGATGTGGAAGGAGTGGAGGCTTTTTTTTCACCAGCTGAGGAAACACGGCAAATGGTTAGTCCAAGTATTTTGTGGCCTCCAAAAAAAAAAAAAAAAAAATCAGCTCTGGAGCCAATAAAAATGTTTGTATAAAAAGTTTCAAGAATCCACACAGGAAATAGGTAGACTGCACTTTATTGACAGGAGACCTATACACACATTACCCAGATACAGTTGAGAACAAATTCATCCTGACATCATGGGCAGGACTGCAAATGTGCTGTGAGGAAAATGTCACCGGGCAGATTAGAGGTTCGGCTCTTTTTTATAAAACAATAATTTGATTGCAGATGCAAATAATGATGCTTAGAGGTTGTCTGTTTTGTCATATTTTGTGGCCCAAAAATTATTTCATAATAAATAAAAATTAAATAAAAAATAAATTAAAAAAAACAAAAAATAGATAAATAAACTTACCTACTATTGGATGTGTATGATTTGGAAAATTATAAATTAAACATTAAACAAAATAAAGTTAGGTACATACTGTTATTGTCTTAATTTCCTGCTTATTTTTGGTACATTTTCCTCAGTTATTTCTTTTTCAAAAAAAAACAAAAACATGCTCAATAATGCAGTGTTGATGTTTTCTTTCAAACAATAATTCAAAACTCTCTCTGACATGAATCTCATTACTGATAATACAATTACAGACACATGTTTCACAGTAAAATTGTGTATGCATACTTCTTAAAAGCCTTGTAAGGATTTCTTTGAATCCCAAAAGGAGGGGGGAAATAAATATCTGGATTCTCATCAGAAGAAATTCAGATGTGTTAAACATCCATATAGAATTGAGGTGAAACCAACAAAAGTGTGAACCTGAAGATGACATCATCACTACGGTATCTGTTGCCAGACGCCGTCCCCCCCCCCCCCTCCCCGACATTTGGCAAAGCATCACGTAGACCCCAATCCCCTTTTATTGCTATTTACCTCTTTGCCAAGCTTTGTCGAAAGCACATAGTTTCACAAGATGAATGTGAAAATGGAAAAAAAAAAAAAAAAGACCCCACAGTGAAGGTTGCTCAGGTGGTCTGAGCCACGCTGAGCATAAGTGAGCGCCAGAGGAGATGACGCTCCACCTTGGAAGCATAAATCCAGTAAGGGAGAACCTGGAGCTGATTTATGCATGGATGTCGCCAGTGGACTTCAAAATAATACAAAATATATTTTCAGTTTGTATTTATAAACAAAAAGCTCCAGTTTTCTCCAAATAGTTTCCTCCAAAAAGTTTTGATACACTCACACACCTCATCAGTCAGCAACACAAGATCATTTGTCTTCATTAATTTCTGAAATGATGTATTTTTGTGAAGCAGACAGCTGAAAATTGAACTAAATTGGAATATGCAAACAGGTTGATGTGAGCAATCACGGATCGGGCACCCACTGTGGTAGGTCGTGTGCTGTTTAAAGGCGCACAACAACAACAACCTTGAGCTGTCCCCCCCCCCCCCCCCCCCCCCCGCCTGCTGTCACCATCCCTATTCACAGAACCGACACGGCAGGAAAACACTAATCATGTCGTCGCCGTTCCGTATAGAAGCAGGAGCTCTATTTAGTGAGATAGCAGCTTGCAATTATACTGTCCTCACAGCGGTGAGGCAAACCAAAGCAATGGAGGCGCTAATTAATTCAGACTTGCTGCAATAAAACAAAAAGCAGTTCAGTTTGCTGGAATGGTAAATATGGGAATTTAAATTTAACTTCACTCACTCTTCTTGACCTGATGTGACTTTTCACTACATAGGCTTCAAGCACTCTGACTCGATTCATTTTGATTATGTTGGTGCAAATTGAATCATTTATTCTCACGGTTTGAATTAAAAAAAAAAATGGCTGCCTATTCATAAAATAGCAGGATTTCTGCAACTCTTGTTACAAAAAGTAGACGAAATTTTAGACTAACTAAAACCAGGTCTAACTTTGTGCGCAGTTGTTGCAATGTTAACATTTCCAACTTGTTTAATTCTGTAAAATTCCATTAAACAATGAAAACTCATTGTAACATTGACAAAAAAAAAGAATAAATCCTCTACCACCCCCCGAGAATCCCTTTGAGACTTTAAATTTGGCACGCATGACCGCCTGAGCTGCTGTTTAACACATTACCTTGCAGAGACGCGCACAGGGATGATAAAGATGCTGTCATCAAGGTTACTTCATCTTGTTTTTGGCAGCACATGGATATGAGTTTTGAAGCACCTTCAGACTTGGTGACATCCACTTCGGTGTGTGGAATGCACAGCTCCACATGGGTGACATGTATCAAGTGTTTGGAGTTGCCACCCTTCCTTCTCACAAATGCCTCATAAGGATATCCTGCACCTTGGTGGGGGGGTTGTGCAAAATACCTTTCAAAAGATTTGACTTTTGATTTCATTGCAATAATTGTGTGCATGAGTGGAGTTTTCTTTCTTTTGGAAAAAAATATTTGCCTTTTATTCTCATTTTTTCCCTCATCCCAATTAAAGTTGAGAGGAATCCTCAACTCTGATATTCACTAAAGGTTCCGCGGAAGATTTTGAATCGGAGAATTCCAGACAGGAAAGCTTAGATAATTGAGGCGTGAAAGATAAACTCAAAAAGACCCCACACCGTGTCTGATTGTTCTCATTCAAACATTGTAAATAAGACCTAAATGACAATTTAAAAAGAATTTAATGGAAAAACAGTTTTTGTTTTTGATTATCAAGGTCCCACGTCGGTTAATAAATGATCATCTATATATTTTTATACAGAAACTAAAGGCTATGATGAAATTAAAACGACTCTTAAATGATGCAGTCAGTTGTATATAATTCTCTGCCAGAATACAATAAAAACTTGACTTCACTCTTTATTTGAAAAATGTTGGGCGGACCATCTGGCAGAGTTTTTGCAATGTGCTTGTCACTTTTGGGGTTCAACTTAATGATGTATGACAGATAAAACTCAGCGGTCAACAAAATATCTCGCAATCCGTGACAAACCAGTGCATTGGAAGCGCCAGAAAACCTTCAAAAATTTTCAAATCAGTGCTTTCATTCCGAACATTGAGCTGCCAAAAACTGCATGTGCACCCATTTTCCTAACAAACACTGCCCCCTGCAGGATAAACGATATATGACTCAATGAGTGGCTCTCTTGTTAAAATTCACACACAATAGGTTGAAAAGCATTTTTTTTTTTGTGTGCCTTTTAAGTTTTGCATAATTCATTTCTCAAAGACGCCCCAACAGATGTTAGCTGCAAAGCGAATGTGAAGACTCTTTCACGGACAGATCCATTTATGTCCGAGACAGAATTATTGCTCTAGCAATTGTCATTTATCGTCAGTGCAAAGTCCTGACTATGTCTTGAGGCGCACAACTGGGTGGTCTTCCGATCCCAAATTGACCCTTGGTGAAGACCTTTGTGCAGAGGGCCTCAGCTCCAACATGAACCCCACTTTTGTTGTTGTGACAGGGGCCACTGATTCACGACACATTATGTACAACACAAAGGAACAAGCAGATGGTCTGTTTTCTTTTTAAAAGCATAGCAAGACTTTTACTGTGTCGAATCAAATGTTTCTCTGGTTACGTTTTAGCTTTTGAATCTAAATATGACAGATTTATCCCAAAAAAAACATTTAAAATGTTTAGAAATACATTTCAGTAAAACTATATTTTGATTTTTGTATTATGCTTTTATTTTAAGTGGGTTTAGCTGTCATAAACTAACTGCACATCTTATTGATTAACTTTAGTGATTAATTTTCCATTTCTTTGATAATGCCATAGATGCCAGATACAATAATTAAATACTTTTTGAGCATATTATTATGATTGTTTGACTCTTACCATTCACACATCGTGAAATAAAAGTATGTTGCGTGTTGAAAACAAATGCTGCGCCTTAATTGTCCACGAGGGGGCAGAGTTTTCCCATTATACATTAGATTAGGATGAATTAGGTCAACCACTTTTCATATTTGGTAGCGGATTGTTTTATACAGGTGAAATCGAGCAGGGCCCTTAAGGAATGATAAATAGCACACATTAATGTGTTGAATAGTTGAATATGCTAATCTGAGATCAATCTATAGATTATCTGATGTACAGCAAAAAAAATATCATTTATTTACCATGTTAAAATAAAAAACAAACAAGACTCGTTGAGATTACAAATCTTTTTTCCAAGGGTGACTCAAAAATAATATCCTAGATAAAGCCTGGTAAACTAAAATGTACCACTAGAGGGAGGCATAACGCCGTTTAAGATCTGTCATTGAGTCTACTGTTGTTTTTCTGTGGTTTTACATGAGGTCAACCCTGAAGCAAGAAGCTTGCCTTACATTCGAGAAAAAAACATATATTTAATATAATTACAGTATTTTGCATGATTTTGCATTTTAAAATGTTGACCAGTCCACTATCTACCCAGCCTGATGTCAACTGGGATCGGCGCCAGCTCACCTACTATTCTAATGAGGCCAATTGCTAATGCTTGGATGGAAGGAAGCAAAATTCTGGCAGTGATTGCTCCTTTAACTGTGTTGTTCCAAGCACTTTCTGCATCACTAAAAAGAAATTTGCACTTCAATAGGGACTAAATGTGGCGTTCCTCACCTCTATTTATAGACCAGGTAAACAACTGAAGTCATCAGTCATTTCAAAGTCAATGTTTGTCGTGTTTTTAAATACACAAATAGGAGCAGCGTGGAAAGTGTTCAGCAGATGTTGTATGATTGACAGTTGATGCCTCCAACTAACATGGGGGGGCGGGGGGGGGGGGGGGGGGGATGTTTAGGGGGCAGGTGGTATGAGGGGGGGGTGATAAACCCATCCGGGAATTTCACGTGACGAGAATATAAAATGCATTTCAGCTTCTGTACCAGCTGGGTGCTTAGATGCACGGGAGTCTGATTTCCTGCTGTAACTGATAACGGTTGACATCGGACAGGTCGGGGATGAAATAAATAGTCTCGGCAGTCCAGCGGTACCTCTGCGTCAATTGTCTGATGCCAGCCGTTTATTGTGTGTGCAGGTGGAGGCTCACTCGCTCCACCAATCCAAAAGAAAGGCCTGATGCCAACGGCGTTTAAGATGAAAGACAAGATGTGAGTTATTGCCAGCTCAGATGGGGCCTACATAATCAGAAAGCCAGAGAAAGCCAGATTTTGCCCACTCAGCGCCTTCTGTTTCCTTTCTCCATAAAAGAGATTCCCAGTAAAGGTTAACGTGGAATCAAAGTTTGAAAAATGCAATATTTGAAATCATAACTGTGAGAAATCCAGACTTCCTTCTTTAGATGGATTTAGCATCACTTATCTAAACATTATGAGATGTTCTGAAGATAACAACATGCATTGTTTGTTCAGCTGAAAGACGGGTCTTGTTCTTGGGGTTATGACTCAGTCCAGCAGATGTTGGTTGTTGCTGATGACATATTCCGCTCCGCAAAGACCTCAGCTCTGTCTTTGTCATCGCAGATAGATTATGTCACCAAGTGTAAGCGTGTCATTACTCAACTTTTGGCCCACAGTGGGGGAACAATGATCTGATTCCACAAAATTGCAGCCTTTCTTCGTCTGCTTTGTATAAGAAACTTTTCACGTCGAGTTGAATAAAATCGACATTTACAATGGAGGAGTATGTCATTTATTTGGAATTTAATACTCGCTGGGTATTGCAGACACACGCAAAAGACAATGACAAAATGTTGAAACGGTAAAATATGTGAACGAGAAAAACACGGCAAGCTTTGAGGTGATTAGAATTCTGCCATCAAAAATATGATGGCAGCAGTTTGGAAATGCCCGCGGGGTCATCATTGCACAAGATGGAAGACTGAATGCTTTATTCGTGCTAGTCTATTGTGGGAAAATGATGAAAATACTTGGCAGTTTCATCACATCACTCTCATATCGTTGGCGGCTGTGGAAAAAAAAAAAAAAAAAGAAAGATCCATGGAATGTCAGCAGAGAACTTGTGCAGGTTACGTGGTTGGCATTATGAAAAAGGTTAATCTGGTTATGTTGACACCAGTATAAAAAATAAGTGAAATCAAATATCAATATAAATAATAATTATGAAATAAATGTATCAAAATAAATGAACAAACACCTTGGCAGATTTTGTAGAGACGATGGGTGATTTAATTAATTGTGATTTTAAAAATAATTTAAGTACATTTATTTACATATATGATCAGAATCACAATACATTTTATTTATTTATTTACATTTTTTTATATTATATATGCCTAGTTATGTTGACACCAGTATAAAAAGTAAGTGAAATAAAATATCAATATAAATAATAATAATGAAATAAATGTATCAAAATAAATGAACAAACACCTTGCCAGATTTTGCAGAGAAGATGGTTGATTTAATTAATTGTGATTTAAAAATGATTTAAGTAAATTTATTGATAGTATAGTATATGATCAGAATCACAATTAAAAAAATATTTATTCATTTATTTATTTACATTTTTATATTAGATGTACCTATATGTATCTTTATTTATTTATTTATTTATTTATTTATTTAATTTGGTCTGTGGGTGCAAGATGACAAATTGCAACGGCGTCGCCGTGCGTCTACCCAAGTTATTTACGAGAGACGTGAGAGATGCATTCCGGAGCAACCTTGAGCCGCTTGCTCATTTTAGCTGTCAGGTGTTAGATGGCAACGACTTGAAATTGAGCGTTTACTACAACAGTGGCCATCACCGAGGGCCGCTGTGAAAGGAAATAACATCTTGACATGACGTATTCCGCACATAAATAGCATTTTGCTGTGGGGGGGGGACGACTTTTGCTCACTGCTGCAAGAAAATCGAGTAGGAGTGTTAGTAGGACAGCCCAATGTGCATGCCAAAGGAATGGTGGTAATAACCCAGGACACTGTGACCTGTGATAAATACATTCCAAAAGATCTGCTACATGGACACACATGGACACACACACACTGAAACAATACACATGAGGAGAACTATTTGAAACTAGTGCTTCATTAAAATATAATCAGGCGCACCATCAGGGATGAAAAAACTCCCACTTTGGGACCCTGCAAATTAATGCCATAAATGGAAACTACTGGTATTTTTCTCCATAGTTTCCAGAACGGCCTGCTTGGGTCTGGACTTGATTTTAATCCCTAGAAATTGAAACAACTGAAAAGTCTGTAGTGAATATTTCGCTAGCTGGGTAGTTGTGAAGTCATCAAAGATGAAAGGAACAAAGGAAAATATTAGATGAAAGATTTAAAAGATATTTATGTTTAAGATTACATGCAGTCAAGAACCCTTTCAAAACAGCATAAAGTCTGAAACCCCCCGAATAAGACCCCTGGGGTACTCCTTTTTTTTCCCCAATTCCTATAATATTTCAATTTTAACCTTGACCCGAATATTGACGGCATCTCAGTCGGTTTTGTCACGACATGACTCAGCTTTCTTGCCTCGTCTCATCATTCACAAGTGTCCCATTTTTTATGAACACTTGGTCCTACTACACTACTGTATTTGAATGTTGGTCATGATTGCACTTGGTGTAAAGTATTTTAAAGTGGTACTCGGTGTAAATTTTTTGCGACCCACCGAATTAACGCTCACGATGGAAACATATTGAGCACATTTTATTGCTGATCGTACTACTGAGTTTAATTAATTGTCAAGTGGGTGTGTGTGTGTGCTCCGAGTGGGAGGAGGCACGCACGCAGTCTGACGATCGCAAGCCGAAGTGGGACTGGCCAAGGGGGGAGAGCAGAGCCGTTTCGGGGGGGATCCTGTCGCGCGTGACGTGACGCCAAAAACGTTGGGATGGACGTGGAAGGTGGCGTGCTGGGTGGGCGGACGAGGAGAACAGGGTGCTGCTGTGATGGCGATGGTGTCACCTCTGGGCGCGCTTCCATGTGCTTCGTGGGAAGAGGATACTGCTGGTGGAGAAGAAGTAGCTCGCAGGAGACGGGATTGACAAGACCATGATGAGGAGTGGGAGATCCGACCCACGGGGGACTAGTTTAGGTGCCGCTATGGAGAAGAAGCAGGAAATGCCCACGTCGAAGGAGCGTAAAGAGAAGAAGCCGAGATCGGTGAAGCTTTTCCGGAAGAAATCACTCAAGTCCGTGGGGAGTTTTATGAACAGAATCATCAAAACTCTTGGTACTTTCACCCACTTTGCAGACACGCAGGACGTGGAGGATGACGATGGAGGCTTTGGGAATGGCGCACCTTGCACACTCAGCGCCAGCTCAGGGATTGTCAAAGAAGATGCACAGGTGCCTCGGTTGGTCAAGAACCCTCCGATTGGCAGGGATAAACTACTTTACCACTACGGGGATAAAATGCCAGGCGTTCTGGGATTGAAAAATCACGGGAACACGTGTTTTATGAACGCCGTGGTCCAGTGTCTGAGTAATACCGACCTGCTGGCCGAGTATTTGGGACTGGAGAGGTACAGGTTGGACTTGTGTGACACCGCGATTGATGGGACAGTGAGAAGCGGGGGGATGCTCTTTATTAACGGAGAGGTCACGGAACACTTGGCCTCACTTGTTCGGGCTCTGTGGACTTTGGAATACACCCCACAGCTTTCTGTGGACTTCAAGGTACACCCTCACCAAAATATGTTCCTGCGTGTTTTTAGTGAAGAGCTGTCATTGCCAACCAAGGATGCTGCGACACCATTGAAAATGATTCAATATTACTTAATTGGTTTGAAAATAATTGATTGACTATGAATGATTTATGAGTGACAAGTGGTCCGATTCACTGGTGGGGAAAGGACACTTCAAATATCTTTCATCTTCAAGTAATGTACTCCAGATTGGTCTGTTTAAGGTCACTTTAATGTAAAATATGAAAAGGGACTGTAAGTTATTCACAGTCAATTTTTTTTTTTTAATAACTGAAAATATCTATATCGTTATTTCGGTATAAAATGGCCTATATCATCATTTTTTTCTCTCCATATCGTCCAGCTCTACACCCCATACAAAATATTAATTTAAAAAAAAAATTCTAATGTTCTTTAGGATTTTTTTTCTATATTTTTTCTATATTTTCCTATTTAAAATGGTTTAATATTTTCCCACTTCCCGAAATGTTCTTCCAACCCTGATTTCCGCGCAGTTACTTCTCCCTTGTGTAAAATATCTTTTAAAAAGGTTTGGCAAGTATGTATAAAAGCGATTGTTTTAACAACGTTGCCTTTTCGAAACAATAACAACGTTTAGCTTGGTCGTTATCGTGTACACCAACTTGTACAGGTTGTACCTTGAGGGACAAAAATAGGCCCTCTATTCATGACAGCATGTTTCATTTTAATCATCAACTCCGACTTTCTCATGGCACACAAAATAGTTAACTCCATGACCTCGCTGTTGTCGTATCAGCTGATAAGAAGGCTTCTGCTTCGTGTCACTGCAGCTCACCGGGGAGGGTCATCAGGTACTCCAAGTGTTTTTCCCTCACCACAGCATCTCGCTAACTATAGTCTATAAATAAATATATAAAATGTAGGTAAGCGTGATGATCAGGTGTTGTGACAGAGTCCTATGAGAAGATCCTCAGGCTCTTCTATACACTGCCCATGCTAAATATTGGAGGGGGGGTGGTTGTACTTTATCTGCCTGCAGCTCTTTGTGCTGGATTTCTCCGAGCGGAGGCAAGAAGTAGATAATATGGACGAGCGAACAAAGAAATTCCACAATGGGATCTATTCTTGGAAATGCTAATTATTCTGGAAATGATACATAAAGTACGCATGGATGCTTACTGGAACATGTTAGCCTTTATTGATTTCCATGACTTTCCTCACCCTTGGAGTGAGGAAGTTAAGATGTAAAGCATGTCTGAGATTTTTTTTTTTTTTGGCAGGATGTTACATCGACTTGACAGTCATTGATTGATTGACTCCCACATTATGCTGTCGGTTGGTTTGTCAGGGAGAAAAAAAAATTGCCTCTTCATTGTCAGTCTAAATTATTCTCGCTCAGTCCCCGATACTGGATTTTTTAAAAATGTCACAATCGCAGGATTTAAAGAGAAATGAATCAAACATTTTTGCAAAAACAAACGCAGGCATAATAGTAGGAAGTCGAAAGTTTATGCTGCTAAGCCCTTCTGAAATTGCCTGTTGAGTAATAGCAAAGCCAGCAGGCATTAAAAAATAACCAGAGCTTTACTATTGGTCAGAAGTAAACATCCCCCGTGTCTTGAGGAACACCTGAAAGAACATTAGAAGTCACTACTCTTAGATATTTTCAAGGGGTATTG
Source organism: Syngnathus scovelli (assembly GCF_024217435.2). Lineage (NCBI taxonomy): Eukaryota > Metazoa > Chordata > Actinopteri > Syngnathiformes > Syngnathidae > Syngnathus > Syngnathus scovelli. The sequence goes on from NC_090862.1 coordinate 2,834,338, forward strand.
CAAAATCCTCAATAATCAAATAATCAAAGTCTTTTTGCTGTTCATGAACACGACAATACAAATGTAAATGTGTCCCCGTTTGTTGAAAGTTTTTCAGAGAGTTGAATGAATGAAATAGGTCATTTGGCCGCACGGCTCGGTCAGGGAGGGAAAAAAAATAAACAAGAGAAAAGTCCTGCTGAATGCTTGGAGCTCAGCCACATTCCACCACCACCTGGTTTATGGCCTAATAAGATTGAGAGGAAGTATTCATTTGTTTGCTAATTTATACTTTCTGGGGATTAAGCAGCGTCAAGGCTGGTGGAACTTTGGTGGTCGAGTGTCTCCTGCTTGCTGCAGAAGTGGGCTTTTGATGCAGACGAGTCTTGTGTGTTTTTTGAATCCCTCCCCTGGCAAGATGTGTGTTTGCGCAGAGGGGCCTGGACAGGGGACAAAGCCTGAAAGTCAAACAGTTACTCCCCAGACAATTGATCAGTTTCCATAACATGAGATGGGTGAGAAATAAGGGAGTGCAGGTAAACACACAAAAGGTGGATGGACGTGAATGTTGTTTTGACGTAAAGTTGGAACAGTCAACAGAATTTGGAATAAATCAGAAAAAATATGTCACAAAAGTAAAAAAAATCTAAATTAAATTACCTTGAATGACGGAACACGAGTAATACAATTTTTAATTAATTTTAATTTTATTTATTTATTTTTTTGATTTTAACATTAATTTTTGTCAAGCAGATTTTAAAAAGTATACATTATTCAAAGCTTAATTCCAGGGAATATCTAAAATAAAAATATTGGCAAATATTGGCCTTTCTTTAAAATAACCTGGCCATTAGTTTTTGAGGGAAATTTTATGTATAAAAAAAAAAATAGTGGTATCGGTGCTTGGTATCAGTACTCAGTAAAATCCCTTTTCCAAGAAATTGCAAGAATGGATCTTTGACGTCTATAGTCGTCAATGGTAGTGAATGCATTTATGTTTAGTAGCCTTCTGCTATAATATGATGCTATGTTGCAACTCGAGCTGCACGAAGCACATCATGAGCAATATATGATGGGATTACGAAGCAAAGATTACAGTCTGTTTGTTGCACCCTCTTCTATAATCTCTCGTCTGTCTTTGTGTTTTCTCGCCTGCCAACTGCTATTCAAACTTTTAATTCCTCCCTAATTGAGTTTGAAACTGGTGCCATTAACAAGAGAGCCCATACACCACTGCCATGTAAAAATAACATATTTAAATACACACTAGTATTAAAAAAATGACAATTGTGTTTCACAAATGATATTTTGTGATTTGTCTCCGCAGGCTATCGTGTCTAAGTACGGATCACAATTCCGGGGTAATTCCCAACATGACGCCCTGGAGTTCCTTCTGTGGCTGCTGGATCGTGTCCATGAAGATATCAATTTGGCTTCGCACAATAACAATAACACAACTAAAACTTGTGATAAGGTGAGAATTTGTTTTTTCTAGATTTGAAGACACCACTTTGGTTACCTTAGGTTTGAAAATGCGCCCATTCATTCTCATATATGCATCATTTATTCAGTATCAGTAACTTTGTATGTATTATTAAAATCATGCTTTATTCGAGTGATAACTAATGACATCATTTATAAGAAGAGCTGTTTGACTGATTGGAAAATATAGTTATAATATCAAGCAGCGCGTCTTTCCTGAAGCGCTACTCTCACTTGATTTATTTTGTTATTTTGTCATTGTGGGATTTGGAGATATCTACGTCGGGATGTCTTTTCTCAAGGCCATGTCGTGGTTATTTAGATGTATGGTACGACCGATATGCAAACACTTAAATCTTTGAATGCAAAACAATTCAGTCTTTAGAAATTGACTTGGACATTTTGTTTAAAAATTAATGCTAAAATGTTTCTGGAAAATCAATGTGGCTGGTTGTCATGCTGCTTTATTTATTTATTTATTTATTTATTTATTTATTTATTTATTTATTCCTAACAAATTAGCATTAAAAAAATCAATTAAATAAAATTGAAAATTCCTAACAAATTAGCATTAAAAGATTTAATTAAAAAATAGAAGAATTAGAAAATTTGAAATTTTAGAAAAATTAGAAAATTACCATTTCTTTATTCCTAACAAATCAGCATCAGCAAAGCAGCTTCAGCATCATGGCGCATGTAACGAGCGCAAAAAGATAGATTGGACACGAAGGAACAAATGATTGGCACGTCGCATAAGGTAGCAGGCGCATTCACAACTAAAACAGGAAATAACCACATGAATCCAAATCTATTAAAGCCGAGGCAGACAGAAAGAAAAGTCCAGATGGGGCTGTGAAAGCAATGCTGCATATGAAAAAAAAAAAAACAAAAAAAAAAACTCCCGTGATACACGGTAGTTGTCTTTTATATTACTCTGGGCACGTTGCCATCAGTCAACGTTGACCTCTTGCAGGTTGTCATGGATTTTAGTTTTATCAAAAAGAAAACATGTGGTCCAAATCTCCCTCTGAGGGCAATCACTTTATATCTCCACCTTGTACCTCCCCAAGAATGTACAGTGATGTTGTGGTATGCAACGTTGTATCACTCACTGCACAAAGGAGCTTTGTGGAGGCCTCGCTGAGGCCAGCGTGAGGTTACAGCACTCATCTCGCTCGCTCAGGTAACGTGACGATGAGCTAACAGCTCATTAACCGCTTAAAAATTCATACGTGTTCCGCCTCGTTTGTTCTTCTCCAGATCTCCAAGTTAGCCTTCTGATTCATCCTCCTGTTGACCTATGTTAATTCTCTCTAAGCATGCTTTTACGACTTAGCACAGAGAGCCAAAGTCGAAAGTACTACCATCGACTTTTCCCGCAGTATCGTTCCGGGATGAATTTTTAATTCGCAAACCTATGAAGCCGATCAACAAGCACACTTTCTAACCTTTGGTGTTAAATCCCCACGGCTTTCACGCTGGCATTCACTCTGCTTGATTTGTTGATCGTTTATCACTCTGGAAACAGAGCGAGCGCGATGCTCTCTCGTTCACACTCTCTCTCTCGCTTACGTCGTGTCTGAATGTGGCTCTTTGTAAGTTAGGGGAAGAAAGAGACACTTGTTGTGCAGACCTACTTTGCAGAGAGAGCGAGAGAGTTGAGTGCAAAAAGTGTGGCAATGGAATGGGAGGTAGAACAGTAAGCGGTAGTGACAGTGGGAGAGATCAGGAAGGAGCGAGAGGAATTACTACTTTGATTCTACGTGACGGTTTTCGTGTCCAAACTTCAGAATGTGGCACTTTTCAAATTAATAAAGGTGCCAGGCCATGCATCATTTTTGTTGAGTGAACAACTTTGTAGATGTTTACTTCCTGTGTACGCTTATAGTTTTGTCAGCAGGATTTATCTGTGATTAAGTTTTGTGGCTACCATATTCAATGGCGACATTGCTATCTGTCGTTTTTAAATGCGGGTCAAAGTCTTGTTGAAACTAGATTAACCGTCTCTGTTGTTTACATATGTGGGAGTCCATCAGAAAAGATTATGGTTTGGCCCTATATTTAATACTGAAATATTTTGGTAGAGCGCTGTGTACAACTAGTATGGATCAACAAATTCATCAATTGATCCATATATAAGGCGCTCTGCATTATAAGGCGCACTGTGGTTTTTGGAGTAAATTTTTAAGTGCGCCTAATAGTGCGGAAAATACGGTAATAAAAAAAAAAGGAGAAAAAAAAATCAATAAAAATTTGGGGAAATTATAAATGTGTCCCCTCTACTACTTTTTGTCAGTATTATTATTTTTTTGGTTTTTTTTTGTTTACTTTTACTGATTCTACTCGCCAATGTAGTCAGGTCTCCATGCGAATGATTTGAGAGAGTGCAATTGCCAGGTCTGAGATCACAACCAATCACGGCTCAGCTTTAAAAATACAATAGTGAGCTGTGATTGGTTGTGATGGCAATTGTGATGTCATTTTCACTCGACAAAATGGCCGCCCCCTGAGAGGTATTTTGACTTTTTAATTTTTACTCCACTAACCAAACATTAATCAAAACAGTGTTTAGACTGGTTGTCCTTGAATTAAAGTTAGTCCTTGTATTCTTCTTCGAATCTATTAATACAAATGAAGTCTAATTAGCTGCATTACGACTGGCTGCAGTTGTTTGTTGTCCTCTATGTCACAACAATAAACCGCAGAGGAAGGAGACTAATAACAAAGCTCATATGCTTAAGAGACCAACATTAAAATTAATCTTTTTCACCATTTTCAATTCAATCTTGCTCAATTTTGCTCTTTCACTGTGCAATTATATGTCGGCTAGAGCTTAGATATTTCCATAGAAACGAAGACGGAAGGATGTAGTTGAGAGGGAAATGCATATGGACTCATTGAACTGATCCAGATTTTTAAGATCAGCCATTTTATCGCTTCAGTTTTTTCTTACGAGTAAAATCTGTGATTAAAACTAGCCCTATGTGTTTTAAATTGTGAATAATATGTCCTTAAAGGGTTACTTAAAAAAAATATCTTTTATATGTGTTCAGGCCAGTTTTATTACTTTGGTAGTGATTGCTTGGTTACTCTTGCAAGTGACTTTGTGATCACTTTAGGAGATATTCATTATGTTGTTTTTTTGTTTAACACCAGGAGGCTACAATACACTGAATAAGAGTCAGCAGGGAGTTGTAATTTCATCATGGCGGATGCTTGCCCGCAGAGAATCCCTGTGGTTGTTAGGGCTAGTATGCAATAGTGCAGGGCAAATTTAAGAAGCACTTAACTCGCAGCGAAAAGCAAATTGTACGGCAACAACATCCGTGAATAGACACCTGATAATATATTTGAGTCAATTGATTTCTTTGTATGTGAGTGAGAAAAAAGATTGAGTCAAGATGGCCACCATGCACCAGGAAAAGTGAGTGCAGGTGTGGTTAAGAGAAAAGAAAATGCCTGGAGGAATTTTGCGGCAGATTTAGTATAGTGGTTAGTTTTGCTGTTGAGTTATTTCCATCCAGACAGATAATAGCTTCCAAACAGCTTCAGGGAGAGATGATGGTCTTCTAGCTATCACCAACGTATTGTTTTTAGATTTTTTTTTTTTATTACGTTATGGATTTTTTTTGAAAGTTTGTCTCATCTTTCTCCTGGTTTCTTAGAATTCTCTTGCGCTACTTTTATCACCTCCCCACAATGTTAATGTGCGTTCCATAGAATGATATGTATATTTTTAAAATGTATTTGTAATGTATATGTTTTGTTTTTTGTTGCACCTTAACTTTGGTTTAAAGCACTGATTTATGTATTTTAAATTTTAGTCCACATTCTTTACCATTATTATCATAATTGCATGAAAATCATTGGCAGAGCTAGAAGGGGGGCTGAGGGGCCACTCCCTCCCCTGATTTTCAGATTTAATGAGGATTTTTTTCTCTACATTTCCCCCTGTGTCCCGTCAGGAACATCTCGCGAATAATTCGGAATAATTTTTAAGGTTTGTAAAAAAAGTAGAAATTTTTTTTGGGGGATCATCAGCAATTAATATTATTATTTTTTGTACAGGACATCTAATTCAATACTTAAAGTGGTTGATACAATCAATATAAATTTGTTTGTACGTGAGTGGTAGTAGTTCATCCTTAGAAAGTCAACCCATTCAAACAGATCATCCATTGACAATAATGGACTAAAGTATCCGAGAGACCAAAGTCGATATTCCCGCGACTATTTATAGACGGGTGTACACGTAAAAAGGACTTTGCTTTTAAGCCAGTCTATTATTTATCAATACTCAGTGTTACAGTACGCTTTTCTTTTACTCCACAATTCGAGTTTATTGATACACACAGAGTCGCATCTAAATGCTGAGTCACAACAAAACGACCTCATCGAGTATCTCCGTGATGATCACCTGGAGGTTTCACTTGCCGCTTACTCTCGTTCCCAATTACTGCTTTCTCTACCACAGCACATATCTATCTCCATTTTCACTGTTAGTTTGAATTATTCACACCAATGCCATTACTGGGAACACTTGTGCCCCCATTTTACAATCCAAGCCCCCCGTCATGAAAGCCCATCAGGATAAGATAAGGTGCTGTTAAAATGGAGGGGGCAGACATTTTTTTTTTTACAAGCCGATCTACTCTCAGAGGTGAATTACTCCAAGCAACAGCCTGGAGGTGAATTATTGACAACGTCCATGGTGGGAGAGAGTGCACGGTTCATTTGTGGGATTTTAGGCTTTCATGCTAGGAGATGAATGTCCACGAATCAGTGGGAGTAAGCTGCGTCACTCAGCATCCTTCCTGCTTAAGTGGGGAATGACTAATTGTTATTCTGTTTCAAGACTGACAAATAGTCTATTAATAATATTGATTCACTCTTGGTGGATTATATCCCTTTCATTGTAGGATGTTATTTTTAAATAACATAAAAAATATTTGTAGGAATATACAGAGGCATATTTGAGATTCAACTGCATTCTTATTATTTTTTTTAAAGTGGAATGTCAAATTTCTATTTGTATTTTCCCTTTAAAGTGACTTTAATAAGCAGCAGATAAAGATGAAGAAAAAAAAAACTCATCCAGTGTGACATAATGCGAAGCGGCAGTTTATTTTTTTTTATAGTGTTGCAATAAAGCCAAAGAAAATAGCAACTTTTAATAATATTTATACTACGGCAGCTGGGTTTTGGATTTCCTCAGCACGTTCAGAAATTTCTAGCAATGAACTGTGGCCTCCTGATGACAGAGCTGAGCCAGCAACCCAACTCAGTACTCTATCTTTGTTATTTATCTAAATCCAACAAATCAATTACAGCATACCAGATGCCAGGGTGAAGGATTTTATTTTCTCCAATACACCTCAAGGCCTCTTCTGGCATTGAGGATTATAGATTAAGCAAAGGTTTAATATATTATGAATATTAGCAAGTGCATATTTCTGTTTTATATTGTAGCTCGCTTTTCTGAATCAACCATGCATTGTTTAAGGTACACCTCAGGAGAACTATATAAAAAAATGTTTTTTTCCATATGATTAGTTGTTTCTGTTATAATTCACAAGAGTATAGATAGAATTTTATTTTTCATTTATTTTTTTATTTTATTTATATATAGTATTTTTTTTCCCCCGCACTAAAAGACATTATATTTTCTGTGAACATAATATCTCTTCGGGGGACCTTCATAATTGCTTTTAATGTTCTCATCGACTTCGAGATGTTTTTAGTTGGTGCCTTTTTGACTTCCTCAATAATAGTTAAGTGCTGTTTGACTCATTCACTGCCGGCTCAGTTAAAATGGACGTCTATAGCCTTCAATGGGAGTGAACGAGTTAATATTGAGTTCCAATTTTTTTTTTTTTGTGATCTGTCCATCATCATTTAGATTAGCGCTACCTTGTCAGAATTACATAAGGACAGTTGTGTTAACACTCTATTTACAGGGACGCACCGGCTGTTTGTGAGTTCCTGAGAAGTGATAAGCTACACTGGTCTGAATGTTCCCATGTTATCACTTCTTAGATAACCCCAATGGCAGTTATGTGGAGGGCGGAAGAGCGGAAATGTTGGGTCATAGTACAAAGCGTACATATATATCAAAGAAAGAAAGAGTGAATTTTTAATCTCTTACACGTCACAACAAACCTGAGATTATATTGCGTCGGGTGGAAACAGAAGGAACCGTCCTTTTCTGTGTTTCCTGACATTTTGCGTCAGACTACCAAAAAAAAAAATGGTGGTGTGCTATTGTGCATGCTCGATGAAGCACACGAAGGTCACGTTTCAGACTTGTGCTTGGTGTTTTCTTAGCTGCAATACGTTTGGAAGAATAGTCTGACGGTTTGAAAGCCATGTTGACCTCTGAGGGAAGGTCGAGCTGCCTACTTCAGTCTGTATGGGACCCAAAAAAAAAATAGCGCTGATATAAACAGAGAAGACCTAGACGACTATTCTGTTTGGGTGTAAAAGCGCTGATTAATATATAAAGTCATTATATATAATGACTTAATGCATTTTCAAGTATGGAACATTCCATTAGGGATTCTTGATGGGGATTGATAGTGCGCCTGCAGAGAAAAAGCTGTTTCTGCATAGATCCATTTGTAAAAAAAAAATTGGGGGGGGGGGGGGGCTGAATGCTGATGTGTGTGATGGAAATGTAATGTTGCGTTCGAGGCAGTTTGACCCAGCAGTTCAATGCCGCTAGAAACTGTCACACATTTTTCATCTCGCTATCTGTTCATTTTCCAAAGCACCTTTGTGTTTAGGGTCAGAGGTCAAGTTTTTTCTGCCCTATCAGTTGTGGCCACGACGTGATTGTGTTGGGTCACTCAGAGTTCACAAGCCTGTTTGGGCTAGCATGAATTTTATAAATATTGAAATTTATAAATTCTAAATTATGTTATATCTCACATAGCCCATTTAGGTCTTCTTCAGGAGCTCAAAGAGGATTTTCTTCTGGTACTTTACGATAAGAGAGTCCAGTTTAAGGTCACTGGATAATAGTCTGGTCTCAAGTTGAATCTAATTGTGATATAATTCCACTTAGAATAATCACAAGGACAAGACACTTGTCAGGACAGAGGTTGGTAGTCAGACAATGATTGGTTGATATTGGGACAGTAGATTGAAATGGATTAAATAATTTAGCAATATTCTCAGCTGTAAAGGCATATTTGTGTTTTGTTCTTGGAAAAAAAAATCTGGTCATTTTTCGAAACAAGATGTTTATCAGCCCCGGATAAAAATCTGATTACTGCTGAGATTTATAAATATTTCCTTCCATCTTTTATCTCTATCCATGGTTTTCTCCCATGATGGTGAGCGTAAAAGAATTGGCATCTCACGGGGGTTGCGTGGATCTCAGTGCTTTCCATAAATTGTCTTTTTATTTTAACATATGCCTTTTTTATTTTATTTGCTGCAGGGTCCTGATGAGGATGAAAATCTGCTGCATCCTGACCTGTCCCAATCACAGCAGCTCACTGTCCAACATAGCTTTGTTCAGGAACATTTTCAGGCACAGTACAAGTGAGTTGTCACGTTTTTTTTTTAAATGCTTGCAGTGATATACATATATTTGTAAAATGAATAAAAAAATAAGTTTGCTGTTGTGTAACCCAAATTTACTTATTTTGAAAAATAATCATATGCCAATCACATTTTAGTCTCTCTAATTGTAAACGGCATTTTTAGATTGTTAAATAGAATTTATTAAACAATGATGTGAAAATGTAACAAATAATAATGTGACTCTTGTATTAGTTCTCATTTTTATAGAAATAAAATAAAAATTTGGGATACAGGATAATTATCAGACATCAATATTTGGGAAAATGATATAATTTCCTATTAAACTGATATTTTGGCCTATAATGAAAGCAGCATCAAATATAATTAAAAAAATCTTCATTTCTCAATAACCTTACTCAAAAAGTCACCTTGTTCCACTTTTTCCAGTATTTATGAAAAATATTATTCTTATTATTGTCATTTATTAATTTTATTATTATTATGACGCTCCTTTAACCACTAAATTGATATAATAGCGACCTTCAACATATAAATTGCAGTTTAGCGAGCTCACTTACCATGCATCCTTCATTTACACCATGAAGCTGATCATGATGCAACAGAGTGAAACCAAAGGACATCGAGGAAGCTGACAGAGGTCACATTCGAAGATTTAATGTACTTTTTAAAAGGTCGGAATGAACTTGCTCGAATCTTATTAACAAGTGCTGAGCTGCCAGTTCCTCGCAACATTGTCAGCTCGGTGCGGCTGCCAATACGACACGTCTTATTAATTACGCTCCTGAAATTCTTTCAATATTTTACGTTGGAAAATGCAAAGATGTCGAGTTGACTCACATTCACGCGGCTAGTCGAATATTCCAACCGAATAAAAGCAGGTGGGCACGGGAGTGAGACAAATGCCCCGAGAGCTGGGATTAGATGATTTTTTTTTATTTTTTTTACTCCTGTTCTTCTCATTTCCTCTGAAGTCCCGAGGCCTCAGCATTTGCCAGACAAAGAAGTGCAATGTGGAGAATTGATGGACCAAAGCATTGTCTCCAAACAAGCCCACTTGGTCACATCAAAACATTTACACGGGTCTGTAGATCCTATAGGTGTCAAAGTCAAGGCCCGGGGGTCAGATACGGCCCGCCTCATCATTTTATGTGGCCCGCAAAAATAAATTGTGCATCAAATTCGTGTCATTACTAGAAATGCAAATTGTCTTCATTTTTAATAATATCTTTTTTTTTTTTTTTAATATTTGACCAGTTTTTACTCATCTGATTTAAAAATGAGTTATTTATTTGTTTTGTAGCTTTTTATTTTATTTGGGATTTTCACTTATTCTATAGCCAGAGCTAAAATTGTACGTTTGCATTTAAATATTTAATTTTTTAATGTGATGCTGTTGGAGTGAGAAAATTAAAGTTGCCCTGTTTGGGCCAGATTGGTTGAAGTGGTGCTCACATTTTACGGGCCCAGTAAATGATCTGTTTTACGACAAGCTTATTGTAACGTTCTTCCGTGAATGATGAAGCCCATATTTGGTTTTAATGACCTCTCAATCTCTTTTGGCATAGTGAAGATTTTTTTTTTTTGGGTAAAACTATGAATGAAATTTACACAAGGCTAGTTTGACCTATCAAAGTATTCTTTTGGTCCATTTTCGGTCGCTTTGCTGAGTAAATCGGCGTCTTGACTTTTTTGTCCGCACACACACACATGAAGTATACATCGTTCGACCTTTGCACGCTTACTCCATTAGTCCATCACTAGAACATCACCTCTCCCTTTAAAGCTTTTCTCTTTTTAAGTGTTTTCGAGCAGCGCCGGCCGGGGCACATCTATGTTTTAGTGCGGCTTGAGTGTGATTTGCATGCACAGAGCGCAACGGCCCCTCGCTGTTTCCTGGCGAGGATCAGACATCCGTAGGGCAGCCATTCCACTCTGCCAAGAGGGAGTGATCCAGTGTGAGCCAGTGTCAGCTGGGCTTGCTTCAATAGAGCTTTATTCACCCCACATTTTTTCCCATCCTGGGTCTGTCTATCCATCCAAAAAGGACAAAACACGGATAATACCTTTTATGAGCGAAAAAGGGAATTGTATTTAATTTTTTTTGTAACTATTTAGCATATTTTTCCCAACATATACAGCGGTAGGTTTATTTATGTCGCAGCAATAAAATTATAAATGATCGATATTAAATATATTGATTTATTCAATTTCTGTTTTTCACATTTTATTATTGTAGGTCTATAAAGTCAGCTTGTACTCTGGATTAGGTTACACGCAATCAAATTAAGAATGTTCACAATGGCGCAATCTATTTAATGTTGATCCTGAAGAGCCGTTTGATTGACTTCGCCGCTGATTTCGTTATAAAATGCTTGCACAGCACAAAAAAAAAACGCTTCGGAGGGTAATGGAATTAACTTGTACGAAATGAAGCCAACCTGTCATTTTCCGGGGAATGTCAAAAATTATAAAAAAATAATTGCCAAATTATTTGATTTATTTTGATGAAGTAAATACAGAGGAAGAATAATTTCTCTACATTTTCTTGCAGCAATCCCACACAGATTGAGCATTAGTGATGCAACATGATGGAAATGATGTCTTTTCCAGTTTCCCAATCAGATAAAAATAAATATATATTTTTCAGTGTTCTTCAAATGTGATGTAATTAAGCCCACTCCGTTTCTGCCAGTAGAGATTAATTTGAAATTCCAGCCAAATTTTAGAGATTAATATGTGTGTACTTTGTTTTGCACAGATCTTCACTGACCTGCCCCCATTGTTTGAAACAGAGCAACACCTTTGACCCTTTCCTTTGCATCTCACTCCCTATTCCTCTTCGCCAGACCAGGTGAGTACCAAATTTAGTCCAATATTTTTATTTGGTTGCAAGATACTGAATCCAGTTGCCTTTATAGGATACTGAAAATCTACACAAACAGATTTGTCTAGTATCCTCAAAAGATTCATTTGCAAAAAGCCACTTTGTCAGCTAATGACATCCACATTAAGATGCAAACAGGCTGATGTAAGCACTTTGTTTGTTAACAAAGCCTTCAATCTTTAAAAAAAAAAGAAAAGGTGCAATACAAAATGGCCGTAGACACTAAAGGTGCTTTGGGATCTCGAATGGCTGCTGGTATTTTGTAATGACGACTTGTTTGCGATATTTGCGCTGAGGTCGGCAAGTGCGATACGACGAAAGCCTTGTTATATCGTGAGATTTTAGAAGAGGAACGTTCCATTTAAATATAGACACAAAGTGAGTCGGGAAATAATGGGAACGGCCTCTTTGACCTAAATGATTCGATAGGTCACTTGAGCTTGGCCGTTATTTTTCTACGACCTTTCTCTTTCTTTCTTTTTTTATCACACCCTTGGCACACATTTCGGTTGATATCAGTGAGGTCATTCATTACCACACGGGCAAGGCAAAGATTAGGGACAATGAATGTTAAGGTTCTTTTTATTTGTGTGTGTGCTATTTGCATACACACAGATTGCCTACAAACAAAAAAAATCGGGTTGTCTGTTGATGGTATTGGCGTATTTGCATAATGGATCATTTTGTTTATCCAGTATGGTTGCAAATCTATCTTGCATTGGCGCCGTTATAGAGCTCCGGATGTCACGTGACGATTCTCTCGTGCATTTGTTTACACAGCCACCTTGGCAGTCTAGTAGCGCCGGCATGCCAAGGACTGTGAAATGTGAAATTGACTATTGTATACAAACAAAATATCAATTTATGGGAAGAATTTTTGAGGATAAATGAAAAACATTTTTATTTTACGTAACTAGGGGTGTTTTGAAAATAAATGTTTCTGCTCACTGAAAATATATTATTTTTTTAATTCCCATACACATGGAAATAGCTCTTCAAATGCTTCTCACTTTACAAAGAGAGGTGAAAGGTCACTGCTGCACAACATTGTCAGCTTGAAAAGTGGCTGCCTCAAGAGAGGTCAAAGCCAAGGGCTCCCTCTTTTTAAAAATGCAATACATTCCATTATTTGGCAGTCATAAAACTTAACTCCTTAATGATCCATTATTAATGTTAAAATGTATTGATTTATTTATGACAGTCTTCTTTTGTCCCATCCTGGCCTTCCGCTCAAACTCGGTCGAGAACGGAAAATCCAGGTTGGTCCTAAATACGTGTTGGTCTTTTTGCAGGCCCATGTGTGTGACTCTGGTCTTCAGCACTAAAGGTCAAAGGTACCTGCGAGTCGGTCTGGCCGTGCCTCTATTTGGTTCTGTCGCCAGTTTGAGAAGGATGGTGGCTGATGAGGGCAACATTTCTCCAGATCAGGTAAATCGACTTGGCGGACAAGAAAAAATATTATGACAGGCCTAATAATCATAGTGGCCATTTTTTAATGAAATATATTATGAGTAGGGAGGGAGAATATTCATGAAAGTCAAGATAAATGTATATAATTTGAATTTCTGGTGTCTTCAGAACAGATAAATTATATTCATTTTAAGTACAAATAAAAGCGGAATACTTTTATAGTAATTCAATAACTGATCCTTTTGAAATATTCTTTTGAATTATTCTTCTTCTCCGTAGGTGATCCTGACTGAAGTTTACTCCACCGGGTTCCAGCGCTCCTTCTTTGATGAAAACGATTTAACCGGGATTGCCGAGAATGATGTCATCTACGCCTTCCAAGCTCCGCCCCTTTACATCCGAGGAGGCTCTGCACGGACTTCAGGTAGATTTATGGTTAAAAAATCCAGCTCAAGGTTTTCATTCTAACACACGACATGTATTTTTAAAATTATTGCTGTTATGCTGACTTTAAAGTAAGTAAATAACCAGTTGTATTATTTTAGTATTCTTAATGAAACCCGATGGGAGTGTACCTGACTGCAGGGGGCGGCCTTGAGGAGCACATTAAAAAAAATCACGAAACACTGAATTATGCACACACACTCTACGCCAAGCTCAGATTTATGTCTTCGATGTGTGATTTATTAGGATTTAATTTTTCACTATGTGCTTGTTTGCTCTCCTCAGTCAGATTAGCCGAAAATTCATTTTAGCTAGTCTTTCTGTTTTTTTTATCCTTCAGGAAAAGTCATATCTAATTATAGTTTGGTCGTGTTTAGTCTGCTTCATCCTGGTGGGTGGTTTCGTGTAAGACGAGAAATTTCACAAACCTTTTTTTTTTTTTTCACATTTTTTCCGATTTAACAGACAGAGGTGTGTTTGAAGACATTGAGTCAAAACACATTTTATGATAGCTCACCAAAAGAATTATGTAGCGGTTAAAAAAGAAGAATATAAAAGTGAAAGGAGACAAGAAACAGATGTGTCGTAAGCATACAGCGTTTGACAGCAAGCCATAAACGATTTGATTTAATGAGGGATGAACGGTCGCTCTCCTTGGCGGCGGCGTGTAACTCTCAACGGGACCGACCAGGAGGTGACCTCAGCAGTTTAGTCTTTCCTCGACACGAGGCTTTTAAAAGGAGATTTCCGTCAGAGGTCGTTTCTCGAGAAAATCGTCGCCCTTGATTTCAAGTGCGTTTGATTAGAGCAGCGTTACGAAATTAAAAGCTGCGCATTCTCATCAGAATTTGAATTTCCGGGGTCAAGACATGGCAATCAGCATATTCATGTTCAAGCTTTGATGATGTATTCGGAGACTTTGATGAGTTTCGAATAGGTCGTGCCCTCCCGGCACACCCCAATTACTTGTCATCCCGCCGTTTTGCAAAACTCGTACTCAAGCAGTGATGGATTGCATAACAGAAGAACAACAGGATTTAATAAAACATTGTGCTCACTTTTCACGGGGATATTCGGAATTTTTTTAGAAAGCTGCTGTCATCCTTGAGAATCAAATATTTCTCTTTGGGTGTCTTTTTAGGATACCATCATAGTCTACCATCTTCTACATACGCTACCGGTCCTGAGGGGAAAAGATTACCTGCGTCTGCGGCGCTGTCTTCAGAATTTCTCAACCAAGGAGTCCCGGTTAAGATTTTGTTGTTGGTGTGCAACGCTGCAGGAGCAGGCCAACAAACTGTTAGGTAATTATGCAAGTCCCGTGGGTAGTCCTTTTTTTTTTTTTTTATTACATTTATATTTTTTTAATATTGTGTTATTTATAGTTAAAATAAAGTGATGGCCAAAATAAAATAGCTATAAAAATACAGGATAACTTTAGATGGAATTAAATAGCAAAATTCATTAATTACAACAATTAACTAAACATGACAGAATATTTAAAATAAAAATAAAAAAGTTAACACAACAGCATAAATGCAACATGTCACAGAAAGCCAATCAGGAAATTAATAAAAATATTTCGGCAGAGGAATATTTTACACTTTACTTTTAGGGTTTATTTATTTACTCAAACCGCTGTTTTGATTTTTTTCTCTTTCAATTTGGTACTCACATAATTGATCCGTTATACCAATAATTGAATGACTGAATGAAAATTTTGATTTCAAGAACTTTAAAATCTCAGCACTAATCTACTTTGAGTCGCTCTCCCTCCTCCGTGGAACTGGGATGCTCGGTCATTTTATATTTAGCGCTACTTTGTGCCAGAAACACGTCAAGGTCATTTCACCTCTCTGGAAAATAAATGGCTCACATCCATCTCACCGCGAGAGGAATCAAACGAAGGAGGAATCCAACATCTGCTCCGACAGACACTTGTCTCTCTCGTCCAGTTGAGGCAGATCAATAGAGGTGAGATGGCCAACGCGGCCGTGAGAAAGTCCAATCTCGCCGGTGAGAGTTTGACTCATTTGTGCCAGTTTCTCCTTCAAAACGACTTACCGTCATTGATCAAAGTACCCACCCACCGATCTTGGACTCATCAGACGACTGTGGGAGACTTTGCGTTGCCAAGAGGATGACATTGAAGTCATGTGTCTCAAGCTAGTTCTCTGGAAGCACCAGATCATATGAAAATTACTTGCTTTTAAATTATTACGTTTTTAAACAACATAACTGTTTTTTTTTTTTTTTTTTAAATCACGATAAATCGATTGTCACTGGGATGAGTGCCAACCTTCACCAAGGTTAAATTGTTAATTTATTCATTTAAATTCTAATTGGATTTAAATTAATTTAAATTGTAGAGTGCGGTATTTGTTTATTTATTTGTTATTTAGTTAGCTAATTAACTTCCTGGATGTTGGAGGGTGATGAACTGATGATTTATATACAATCAGTGGCGGCGCTACGGGGGGGTCCGTGGGGGCACTGGCCTCCTCTCTCTCACCTGTGCTCTGTATGGAACAAATAATAATAAAATTAAAAAATAAGATTGTACTGACTTAAAATGATGCCAAGACTTCTATGAGCAATTTTTAATACCTATTTAATTCTCAGCCAGCCTGTATATACCGCTGAGAGCAAATTATTTATTCACAAGCAATTAAAAAGTCTGTTTTCTGTAAGTATCTCCCCAGTTCCAAAATGAAGGACTTCATTATTCTTTAAAAATGATAATCTTCTATTCAAAGACCTGAAAAATCCCTCAAATAACAATGAAAAACATCATTTATTCTTTGTAAAGTATTTGGCAATGGGATTTTTTTTTTTTTTCCTATTTGAGCTTCAATCTTTTGGTTGAAGTTGGCAGCTGACTTGTTTTACGTATGCACTTTATGGACTTAAGTTACTTTTGTATCATTTGATAAAATGTTTGAATTCTAAAAGGCATTCGCCTTGAATGTCAACAGGGCATTTAAATTTATTTTATCGTGGTAGAAATGATTACGTGAAGTGGTTGTAATATAGTTTTATGAATTGATCTGAAGGCTTCCCAAGAGGACATTTTCATGGGGAATGAACACACACTTTAAAAAAAAAAAAAAAATCATCTGATACCCTAAGCCAAATTGCATTTGTGCGTGTGTGCGTGACTGTCTGAGTCTACCACAGAATATTAAGTATGGTATAATCTTAAAATGCAACATTTATTCACTAAAACATCATTGGCGTTTTTTTTTTTTTTTACTTTCTTTCCTACTTTGTTCCCTCAATGCGTGCATAGACTAATAAATCTCAAGCAGACAATGGAGCCTTCAATTAATTGTGTGTTATAATAAACGTGTCATGGGATCCATCTTTTTTAGCGTCATGCTTTTCCCTCCTCTCATCAGCCAATTATTGTTTTTCATTGTGCTTCTAAATTCTAAATTAAGAAACCCGTTTTAATATTAGAATCATTTATTTGCAACCTCCAAGGCTTTATGTAAACTTCACAATGTTTTTGTTTCAGGTTTGGCCCTCCATTCTTAATGAGGGAGGATCGGTCTATTTCCTGGGATCAGCTGCAACAAAGTATTCTGAGCAAGCTTTACTATCTGATGATCAACGGGGCGCCAGCACAGGTAATGGACACCGATTTACAAGAATCAAATCATGTTTTAAGATCAAACCAGCCATGTCAGAAGCTAGTAGGGTGCAGAAAATGAATCAGCAGGGAAGGATAGAGTTTGAGATACCGCGGAAATGCAAAAGGTGACGACAAGCTTTGGGGTGACCGTAAGGATCAGATTGCAAATAAAAACGGCTTAGCAGACTCATCTTCAATGATAAGGTGAGGAGCTCCGGGATTCAGAGTAGATCGGCTGCTCCTCACCTGTTAAGTGGCTTTTTTTTTTTTTTTTTCGAATGCCTCCCTGGTGAGATGTTGCAAGCGTGGTCTGCTGACAGCAGGCCTCAGGTTATGCTGGAGGGACAAACAATTCGGGGTTGCTGCTGGAGGAGATGGATTGGGAAGTCTGGCTCCACTGAGATGATGGATGGATGGATGGATGGATGGATGGATGGATGGATGGATGGATGGATGGATGGATGGATGGATGGATGGATGGATGGATGGATGGATGGATGGATGGATGGATGGATGGATGGATGGATGGATGGATGGATGGATGGATGGATGGATGGATGGATGGATGGATGGATGGATGGATCCCAGAGAGGATGACAAGAATCTGGTGCAAAAAAAAAAAATCTTGTCGTCTTCTGTGTGCAACCTGTCGTCTTCTGTGTGCAACCTCAGCATCAGGCCTCGCATTAAAAGCGTCGTAAAGTTTTCCGAAGCCACCCATCTGCCCTGAAAGAGCAGATGTTTGCTCTGCTTTGAAAGCAAATCAATAGCTGCTTGTGTCAATTAATGACACTGTCAAGTGGATTTTTCCGCATCTAATTTTAGCCCAGACTAAAATTCAAAAGCAGCCTTTTTTTTTTTTTTTTCGTCTCAATCATTTTCCCTGCTGCTGAATTTGCTGGAAAGGATTTTCAAAAGGTTGGCAGGGTGCCTACTGAAGCAAGAATAGCCATGTAATGTATTACAAAACACTAAGGCAGTGCAAGTTATTGATCTTTTTGGTTACAAGCTGCGAGGAAAAGGACATTTTGTTGGCCGAGATGAGATCTAGAATATTCCGTTTAATACAAAGTGGTAAATCGAATTTAGGGTGAGAGATGACAGTGGCAGTTCTTCACGCCGACAAATGCATTTAAATTATTATTATTTTTTGGGGGTAACGGCGCTCACAAGATAACGAGGACCTGTCACAGTTGCTTGTATTCAATTTTTGGCCATATTATGGCACGGGGTGAATTTTGAACATGAATTTTCGGGTGTTATGTCATAAAATAAAAAGGTTATGGGTTCATATCTGTGAGGAATGTGCTGTTATGTTCGAGACAGATTTTCTTACAGGACTGAGCGTGGGTGTTTGTGTTTCATATGGGACGAGAGGAAATCTGCTTGATTTTTTTTTCTTTCATTCCTAAAGCATCTCCCATCTGAGAAAATCTCACAATAATATAAACAACGGCGAAGTAAAAATGATATTACTTTTATTGTTTTTTTTTTTTGCACTGGCCTTTTTGAACCTGCTGTTTTTTTAATATTTTACGACCTTGCGTGGGGAAACTTTTTTCATTTTCCAATCAAATGCTTGTCAAACTTATGGTTATAGCTCATTATAATTCAAGCAGTGTCTTCACATGGTTTCATCCTCGCTATTTTTCTTCTAGAATAACAGAGTGCTCTTCAACATCCGCGTGGTGGGAGGATCATCATTTTACAGCTACTTGTCACCGCAGGACAGTCGACCGCTCTACCATCCTGCTGTTGACAGGTCAGTGTGGATTCTGAATTTTAACTCAAGGGAATGTGTTAAGTGACTTTTTTTTTTTTTTTTCCTGGAAGAACCTAGTCCCTCGTTAGAGTGATAAAATATTTGCTTCTGCGTAGTCTTAGGCTGCTAATTATGCGACCCGCTGAATTTTGTTCTCTGCTGTGAGCCGCACCAGAAGCAAAAACTAAAAATAGTTCATGTCCATGTTTATTTTTAGTGTTAGCTTTTTTTAGTGTTAGTTTGTTAGTGTCTGAAATTTAAATTTTCAGTCGTTGTTAAATATGATAACAAATACAAGGAATTAATTTGTTGGAGTATGACACAAAAAAAAAAAAAAAAAATTACAGCCATAGTCAAAAAATAAATCTACCAACTCATAAAAATAGTCATTTATGAAATGTAAAAATGAAAATATGTAAGTTATAAGCGTAAATTTAGTTAAAGGGGATTAAAGTCAGGAAATTGTGAATTTTTTGTGTCTCGCTGGAATTGCTGACATCTAGTGGATGAATTGTCATTTTAGATATTTATTCATTAAATTAAAAAAAATAAAATTATAGTACAGTACAAGAACTTTAATGGTGTAAATAGTTTCAGTAGCATTCCAAAAATTGATAATTCCCTTCTTTACTGTCTTTTAGAGCCCTGAAGCTCTGCAGCCCAGGAGGACCTCCACATGTCAAACTCATCATTGAATGGGAGTATCGAATCAAAGATTGGTGAATACGATTTTTTTTTTAAAACTTCAACTCACCATCTGCTCTACTGAAATCCTATTTTCCTTGCAGCCTGTTTGGTAACATTCAAGAGGAGGTGGTGAAGGACGCGGACAGCGTGAGGAATCAGCAGCAGCAACACGTCCAGCAATACAGTTGCACCTTGGATGAGTGTTTTCAGCTCTACACCAAAGAGGAGCAAGTAAGGAACTTTTAAATTCAGTTCATTTTTTGTTTTTTGGTGGTGTTGGATCATCTCTCAAGAAATATATTACCCATTAAATCCATCTCCTATCTTCCAGCTGGCTCCTGATGATGCTTGGAAGTGCCCGCACTGTAAACAGCTACAGCAGGGCATGGTGAAGATGAGTTTATGGACTCTTCCGGATATTCTCATCCTCCACCTGAAGCGTTTTAGGCAAGTAGGCGAGCGGAGAAACAAGCTGACTACATTTGTACAGTTCCCCCTGGTGGATCTGGACATGACGCCGCACGTGGTGAACCGTAACCACAACCCGCAGCAGGGATGGAAGCAGCCCAGACGGGCCGAGCTGGCTCCACCTGACTTCCTGTACGATCTGTACGCCGTGTGTAATCATCACGGAGGGATGCACGGCGGGCATTACACAGGTGAGAAATTTGGAATTTGTTGGATTTAAAAGCGTAATGTTGACCTTTGTTCCTGCGACGGCAGCATTTTGTCGAAACTCTGTGGACGGTCAGTGGTACAGCTACGATGACAGCAATGCTGAGGCGGTTCCTGAGGGAGATGTTTGCACACGGGGTGCTTATATCCTCTTCTATCAAAGAAGAAAAACCATCCCACCCTGGTCTGCAAGTTCTTCAGTCACTGGTTAGACCTTGTCATCTTTCTATTGATCGCTAGCTTCCTTCCGCCTTGGGATTTAAACTGTATTTGAACATTATCGAGAAAAAAAAAAAGATGTATCTTTTGCAGCTAGAGGTCATAACTGTATTAAAAACATTTGTCTTCTGAATTTACTGGAATGAATCCAGTGACATCACATAATTCATTTTGCGACCTTTACAGGTGATGTTAATTTGACCTTTACGGAACCATGTCAGTTGTTTTCATGAGTATGACGACTAATAACTCGTCTTGCAGGTTCCACCAGCTCAAACACTTCTGATCACTGGTTAGTCCGGCTGACGGGGCCCGGTGACCGAGGTGCAGCGTCCATCGCAGGCCCCCCGGTGCCCATGCAGCCTCCGGAATCAACTGATCGGCCAGTGTTTGAAGAAGAACCTCACAAAACTGCTGACACAAGTACTATTTTTGTGTTTTTGTCTTCAGCAGTTTCACCATGCTAATATATTTATTTGTCAACAGATGGATTTGAATCCAAACCGTTTGTCCGCGGAACCCAAGCAAGGAGCATCAGCATGAGATCTCCAACGAAAGCCAAGGAGTCTTTAAGCAAAGTCCTGCCCATGCGATGGTCCTTCAGAGCCAAGGACCGCACGAAGCATTCGGTGGAGACTCAATCGGGAGAGCTGGTGGAATATCTCGAGTCGGGCCGACGTCCGCGATGTACCAAAGACCCGATTGTTGCGCTGGTGGCCACCCCGCCGCAAAGGCACGTCCAGCGTAGAACCTTGGAGGGCGGACAGGAGTGCAGCTCACCGAGCGGAAGTAGCCTCAGCTGCACGGAAACGTGCTACTCCCCCAAAATCCCAGAGGGGCAGAGCCGGCCTGTTATGGAGAGACAGCTCAGCAATGCTGTCAAAGGCAGGGATGATGGCTCCCTGAGGATGAGGGCATCTAATAAGAGAACCAGGCAGGAGCAAGGTAGGACTTTGGACATCCAACTTCAGAGAGTGGCCATGTTAGGAGCACACGTCAGCAGTCATAGCGCACCTCCAAGCAGAGATTCCACACTGCGAAAAAACAAAGTCCATTTCGGGGAGAGCACCAGATCCCCCAAAGACACGCT
The DNA here is from genome assembly GCF_024217435.2 of Syngnathus scovelli. Lineage (NCBI taxonomy): Eukaryota > Metazoa > Chordata > Actinopteri > Syngnathiformes > Syngnathidae > Syngnathus > Syngnathus scovelli. Next base: position 2,856,152 of record NC_090862.1, read on the forward strand.
CGTCTTTCAACCTGAGGGACAAAGAGGACGTGAAGGTCGTAGCCAAGAAAGCCTCGTGGCCTTTTTTAAACCCGCTTTGAAAGACATCCCGAGATCCCCACGGAAGGATCACGAAAGACGTGCCAACGGGCATTTGGGAAAGCTGACCAGCGGCGACTTCACCAAACTCTCCCTCTCTAACGGAACTCTGAGCACCACCGCAAGAGATGAACGTAAGGTTCTCCCTTGCTGCAAGATCCAGCTTCTGAATGGACAGGCCGCGTGCCACGACGCCGACATCAAGCGAGCTCACAGCTCCGGAAACATTCAAACCAAACTGGACGGGACTTTTCACCGGTGCGCCTCACTGCAGAGGAACGGGGACATCACGCCCTCACGTCGCGTCCTGCTCTCCGACAAACCCGGATTTGCCACCCTGCAGAGGACCCGATTCAGTACCACCTCCCTGGGTAAGCACGTTTAGAACTCAAAGTTAGCATTATTAGCGTGATCGCTAACGCTCTGTTTTCCATCAGTGCCTCTGTGACAACTTCTCCGCTGGGATGTCATCCACCGAAAGCATCACTGGAAAAAAAGTGTCTTCGTTCCTCTTTTTATACAGTAGGACTGTTACTTCTTACCTGTGTGTGTCTTAAACTAAATCTATGCAGAGTCGAGTTACTGCTGTCATTTGTAGGAATTGTGCCGTCGGACTGTTGTGACTTTACGGTGAAACTCCGCCCCCAGTTCGACTTAATTGGAGTACTTTTGTGTGTATTTCACTTCAAAAATGGTTGCTCGGCAACAAGATGCCAGATAATAGTGCCAAAGTAGTACTAAGTACTTTCGCTTTAGTATGAGGTATGTTCGCTAATTCACATATGTAAAAAAGAAATTTAAATACCCATGCAACATAGTTAAAGCACACACTTTGTAAATTCGTATGTAGGTAAATAAAACACACACGCACAGATTTGTTTTTCCACAAATGCACTGTAAATTGGCTTGTTTTTGTGATCGTTGCACTTTTATAAAAGGCTTATTTTCCTATATGACTTAAATTGTACATCCTTCCAAGTTTAGGAATAATGACAGTGTTCTTAATTAGATTGTGTTTAAAGTGATCCAGGAAGGATGTTCCAATTTTTTCTAAGAGGATGTTCAGATATGAACCACAAAATATTTGGGAAATATCCTAATTTACAACTTGGTTAAGAAGTTCAATTCTATCTATGAAAAATCAAAGCTAAATTGCTTGCATGCCAACAGAATTTATTTTATTTATTTTTGCACCCAGCACTGTGTTTGCGTGTGTTTAAATATTTTATAAATATAGACGGCCGTTAAATTAAATGAAGTTTAACCCCTGCTCGTAAAATATTGGTAGTCGCAGTTAAACTTCAATAATTTTAATAACAACATACACAAACAAATCACTGTCTATAAACTCCTTTTTCTGATATCGAAGCAAAGGCACAAGTTCGATGGTGCTCCTGAATTAACTGTTTCCACTTCCTAAATGATTATACTATCTGTCCTTTTCAATTTTGTTTTTTATACATTATAAAAGTGGCACACTGGGAATGTTACCATTTGGGAATGTGAAGGAGAGACTCACACAATGCTCTTCATCAAAAGAAACTGAAGGATGTTTATAGATTATATTTTATTACTAACTTTTTTAAAAGTCTACTTTTTGTACTGACATGTAATATCAGAATTGTTTTATGTTATGATGTGGAAAGGGGGCGTGGTTAAACTGGACACAATACACAATAGCCCCTTAATTGGATTTTCTGTATCTGCTTCATGTACTGACATTTTCTGGATTTCACATTAAACACATTTTTCTCACAAGTTAATTCATTTTTGTACAAATTATTGACAATCTGCTTGAAATGTATTTTGGTCCACTGCTGTTTTGCTTCTAAAAACGAATTAAACCAAATGAAAATCAAGCTTGATAAAAAGATATGCACCCTTTTAAAAACAATAAAATTAAATACAAAAACATATAGTTGTAATTATTTTTAATTAATTAATATTTAAGTACTTTTTTATGGTAACCCTAAATGCATAAATAAATGCAAACATGTATTTTAATCCTACCACTAGGTGTCAGTAGTGACAAGGTAATCGTCTGTTCCAGATGGGCCCAACTAAAAACCAGATGGCTGAAAAAATAATAGAGCAATACAAGCAAATATAAGAATAATTTGGTTAATATGAAAAAAAATATTGTAAGATTGTAGATTGTTAGAAAAATAAACAATTCTATACAAAGTACATTTAGCATTTTTGTAAACTTATTAGCAAATGTCATTGTTTATAAGGCCGTTTTGGTGGTGACAGTTATGTTGGGGAGGAAAGTGACAAAAGGAGATTTTGGTCAGTGGGAAAAAAAAAAAAACAGGATCCTGACTTTTTTTTTCTCAGAATCCTGACATTAAAGCTGACTTTGACTTCAAAGTAAGGATTCCCCACTTTAAAGTTAGGATTCTGAGAATAAAGGGAAAATTCTGACTTTAAAGTGAGAATTGCGACTTTATGACATGCCGTAGAAAGAGGAACAACTTGGGCGGGCGCAGTTTCAGTTCCCACAACAGTGCAGGCTGACATAAAATAAACACAAAACATCAATATCTTATTGAACAGGTTGGGCTTTTGCTCCGATACGTCAGCAGGTCCGCCATATTGGATGTGTTAGATCTGCTGCTAAACCAACACAAGCAATTGACACACATACCAATTACATATCTGGGGAGATAATAGAATAGAATATGAAATTAATAATATTAATTAATCTACAATACATAGAATAAAATAGAACCAAAACACACAAACGTTATTTATTCCATACAAATATTCTCTTTATTTGTGCATCACTGGTCTCAACATATTAAGAATACCTCGGATTTTATTTATTTCAGCATTTTAAATTAAACTCAAATTAATTATTTCACTACACACAGAGTGTACAATTTAAGGATTGTGTAGTTAGTTTGATGCTGACAGCAAAAATAAATGGAAATCCTGTCTGGACTAAAATAAGAGGCACCATAAACTGAATTTGAATGATTAATGCAGTATTTGAATTGTAATTATTTGACTCAAGCAATTCAAGTTTGAATATAAATCAAATTAATTTTGTTTCTGTTGGCACATTTTTCTGATGATACTAGTTGAATGATAGTTCCGCTTTGCCACATACAATATGGCGTCGGCGTAAAAGTAGGAGTCGGAGCGTAAGGCGTCAATTTAAGGCTTATATATCTACGAGGCTGACCATCCCAGTACAGTGAAAGGAAGCGGAAATAAACGTCGTCAAGCTTATGCTAACAGCTCGAGTCAGGCTCCGAGGACGGGCTGGAAGCGATACATGACACACATCGGAGGATTTTTTTTCTTTTTTTTCTCGGCACGAAAACCGAGAACGAGGATCGGGTAAAAACGCGATCGGGATTTCGTTGTCAGGCTGCTAACATCGACGCGGAATATATCGAGTGGTGAGTTTGTCTTCATACGCGTTAAACTTATGTACTGTTTCCTTTTCGCGACGCAGGCTAGTCAAGTTGAGTGAGGCTAGCGGGGGCTATCGGTGCCACTACGTTAGCAACAACAGCTTGCGCTATGAAAAAAAAAAAGGTGTTTTCTCCCTTGTCAAATTTACCAACGCGAAGCTAGCCGCAAGCTTCCCGTCATTTATCAAACTCATCGCTTCAAGTTAATGGCGTGTTCACTTGTTGATTAACTTAGCATTTTTCTACCCGGTTATGATAGATTAGTAGAAGTGAGATGGAGAATCACTTTGCATCGCAGTTATTGTTATCCGACCGTTAGCCGGTATGCTAACCTTAGCCTCCTAGTGGACTGGGCGCAGTCTTTTAAGGGGGGGTTAACCGGAGAAGTCTCCGGGAGTGCATAAAACAACGATATAATAACAAATATATCATTTGTGTACATGTAGCCTACATCTCAGCCGATATTTCCTGGAGAAAATCTACCAATATTAGTGTTTCTATATGCCCGACAGTGCCACTTGAGCGCCAGCTCTTTATTGACTGATAAAATGATTTATTAATCACTATTTTGGCGATCACTTATTAAATAGATTCCGCAGATTCCACTCGAATGTGTGCTTTTCTTGCGCGCGCCCAGCGACTTTTCTAGAAGTGTTTCACATCCTCTGTTGTAACACGTCTTACCCACATTTCGAGCGGACATAACGTTCTGTTAAAAAAAATTATTAATAATGATAAAGCAACAGTGTTGGCGAGATCGTTGTTTGCTGTTGGCGGGCAAGTCAGGTTTAATGATCTTAGGGATCGTCCGGTTGTATTAGATTGACAGACATTTGTAAACAACTTAATGAGATAAACTTGCTTTATCCGTTTAGCAAGTGTAGGTTGAGCTAATGTATCACTGGTGGCTCTGCATAAGCTCCAGTCTGCTCAGGTGCTTGGGAGTCAATGTCGGGGTTGATTTAAATGGCTTCACAAATGTTATTTAGAAGAACTGTTCTCTCAAACCTATGTATGTTTTTGCCCAGCCCAATCTTAGTCATCTCCTTCTCTCCCCCCTTTTACAGGAACCTCGCTGCGACCTATGTAAGGTCAAAGCCCTAAAGGAACGGGTCACAGACGGGAGGAGAGACTCGGGAGAAAAGCATCTGGACGCAGAAGCTGGGATAAGCGCTGTTTTTATTTTTTATTCAGTCCCTGAATCCTAACTTGAGCCAGGACGTTATCTTGCACGCACGCCATGGAGGCCGTTGCCAAATACGATTTCAAAGCGACTGCTGAAGATGAGCTTAGCTTTAAGCGTGGGGAGGTCCTTAAGGTACGTGAAAAGATTTTCATTGGAGGGAATACTTTATGTAAGCAGAGTTTAAATGCCATCAACATTATTGTCTCGTTTTTTTTTTATGTTTTAAATACCTTACAAAATAAAAAAACATCCCCATCTCCAAGTAATACAAGGGTGTGCACACTTATGCTTCCACCCACATTCAAAGAGGGGTGTGCAGACTTATTATATCCACTGTAGAATGGAGGGTGATCTATCCCAGCAACTTTAGTTCATTATTTGAACTGCATGTTTTCCGTGGAATGTTATCATCTGTTTGAGTCCACTTGTTTGCTCGACCAAACATCTCTACCGAAAAAAAAAAGATTTTCGAGTTGCAACGGAAATGGAATCTTGCATGAAAGCTCTATTATAATTTGAAACATGTACCGTAAAGAATGATTTGTTTCTTTCACAAGCCATTGTTGTTCGCATTTATATCGCGGGTCGAGTTCCATCTTCTCCTTTTCAAGTTATTTCCAGAGAAAAGATGGATCTAAAATGCCTTGCCACAGTACTGCCCCTGGCACCATTTGCAATTCATCGGAATCATTTGTTGGCTGCTTTCCCCCCATCGGACTAATTTGCTTTTTGAAGCAGGCACGATGTTCTTCCCTCTGTCGGATTGAATCACCCTTTCTCTCACTCTTTCATCTTCTTTATCTTCGTCCTCTCATTGCCTTCCCTTCCAACTGCATCCATCCTTTGGATGTCTGAGACACTTGCAGTAAAAAATGGAGCCATGTTATATAAAACATAATTTCTATTTTCAGGAATTTGTCTGTCTGAGAAAGATCTGTATTATTTAGTAGCATTTTAATAATGCCAGTCATCCATAAAACATGTCTTTTCTGTACTTTAAAATCTGCCCAGATACCGACCTGAAAGCAGCCGTTAAGGTCCAGCGCCCTCCGTGGTACTTAAACGCGGCTAGCGATTGACGAAGCGAGAATAGTTTCTCTGTGGGTGCCAATGAATGCGCAGTCAAAGCAAGCCATCTGCCGATACTGATGTTAAACGTTTCTGTTCTGAAGACAAAAGGTCTCTCATGGGAGCGTACTGGCCTTGCTTATACGAGCATCGACTTGAAGCATTTAAAGCGTCTTTGGGAGATGCTAGCTGTGATTTGCGTGAATAGCTTTTATGTCAACATTGCAAATAATCATTTGTTGTACTGTGCGGATTTGTCAGATGAAAGAAAGTCCACGTTGTCCACTGTCACTTTTCGTAATCAGGTTCCCCCCAAGTAGCTCGCCTCCAGCGAGCGAAGCCATCACTGCGTCACTGTTCTTTCACAACAGCTGGCTGGCTCGCTCCGACCATTCTGCCCTCTAATTTGCAGCCTTGAGTCATTCAGTAACATTTGGGTCTGTCATTTGCCGTCTCGTGAGTCATCAAGCGAACCGTCACCAAACGATATCACAGCCTACTTCATCGCTCCAGTCGGCTATTAAGTAAAAAATAGAAAAGAGCCTTTAGCGGTTGCTATGTTAGCGTGGATACTCTTGACGCAGCGTTTATCTATCTGCTCTTGTCCTTCGTTTTTATGTCCGCTGATTCCAAGGCAAAGAAGGACATCTTCGCAAAGTCTGGCCACTGCCCCAAGCGCTGTGCTCATTTCCTCTTTCAATAAATAAAGATTAACAGCCCGTCGGTGCTGACAGAATAAGCTCCTGTCAACAGTTCTGGTGGCTCTGTGTCAACACTTATAATTAAAAGTCATTGTGCTCACCGGTTTTTACCGACTACCGGACGACTGTCCAACACCTTGGAAGTGCCAGAAGCGAACGATCTCATCTTGGTCCTTGGGTGTCATCTAGCTTTTTTTTTGAAAATCCACAAACTAGGAGGCAAACGGGATTAATAGAGACAAGCGCAAGATGGTTTATTGTATCTGCCTGCGTTTATATTAAGACCACAACGTGGCATTTTTCACATCCTGTTTGTGTCGTCCAACCCCCCCTTTGCAACTTCCTGCATCTCCACACTCCAGCAAAGCCCTCGTCTGCATCGACCACAATCGTGTAGCGGCGGTGCAGAGAAGCACGAGTTGGGAGTCAGGCTGAAGAATTGTCGAACGCAGTCAGCCAAACCTCAGGCATTTTTTTTTTTCCCCCCTCTTGCCTCGCTCTTTTCACTTTCAAATGTTCTTATGTTCTGACTAACGGTGTTTTGTGTGTAAAAACCCGTCAATGTAATCCTAGAAAGAAGCTTTTAAGCCTGTTGCCTCATTACTTTCGATGAAGGCTCTCCACCCATCCCTGATTAATGGCTCCCACATTGCCTGTTACTCGTTGAACTATCGATCGTGCTCCGCGAAAAGTGTTTTATCAGCGCTGGCTTTTCGTACCTAAATGTCACCCCCGTGCGTTTATAGACAAATCCAAAGCCATGCTTCGGCTTAAAAACTTTAGCACGATACCGAAAACAGCTTTATGGGGTTTTGCGGCTGCTTGTGCGCCTTCAAATGGAGAACTGAGAGGTTAATGTGTTGTTGGAATGTCAGTTCTTAGTAAACATAATTTCGAATATTAATTTGAGGAGGTGGCTCCACACAGAACCCCGAGCGGGTCACCACCGAGCATTATCCGATTGCTCAGTGGAGTCCAAAATCTATGAAGTAGGCCACATTTTGACTGCATATACTCTGCACCCCTGGGCAGAATTAATCTTTTGGCGATGGTTTAAATGAGGTCAACCGAGGTGCTTGTTTTTATTTTTTTAGATAAGGTGACGCAGATATCAGCTCACAACAGTTCGGGTACACACTGTGATGATGTCATGATGATTACGTCATCGATCTTTGATATAGCTGGTAGGTCACCTTTAGTTTGGCATGGAAAAATCCAAATGGTGAAGTGACTGTAGGGCCTAGTCTTCTTTTTTTTTTTTTTTATTCCATGCTTATCATCATGCTCCTGGTGTCCCGGTGCCCACGGCAAAACATGTGGAAAAACACAAATAGCGCCTTTGTGTGTGCATCAACTATCTCCATCCTTTTCCTTTTTGTCCCACTTCCTTCTTTTTGCAGCCCGATTGTACGTAGCCCAACTATCACTTAGACCCCCCCCCCCAACATTTGCTAGGACTCGGAAGCTAGAACAAAAGTACGACAAATACAAAGTAAAGATGGCAACACTTTCTATGAATGATTCATGTGGTTTATTGACGTTACCATTTGTTTTCATTGTTTTCATATATTTAAATGGAGCCACTGATGGATTTGAGATGTTTGTTTGACATTAGTTGATCCGTCATGATTTCTCTTTTTACGTTATTTTTTTTCCACTGGTGCCCTCCAAGTCGTTTCTTCTCGCGCTTCCTCTATTTGCCTTTTGTGCTGAGTCAGAGAGCTGCAATTAGGATTCCTCCTCATCACCACATCACTTCCTGCTCATGGGTGCCAAAAAGAGACTTCTGTATTTAAAGCAAGAGAGCACCATCAGTCTTTCGCTGAAACCCGGAACATCCTTCAGCACTGCGAAGTCTTAAGCGATTGAAAGTAGGTCAGAAGTCACGGAGACGGTTGAGTCGATTAATATATGCGTTGAAGATAAAATAAGAGCACTAAGTGTTAAATAGTTGCTGTGATTTGTGTATTATGATGCCAGGAGGCCTCGGGCATGATTGTCAATTCAACACTTTCATTTTGTGAGATTCCTGTAATCTTCCTCGGTGTCGCTGAGCTCATGACCTCCCTTTTGGCTCAGTCTGCTGCTTCCCCGCTGGGCATAAAGGAGGTCACGCTCCGTTGCATGACTTTTTGCAAAATAACACCAAATACTTGTTTATCGGGGGAGAAACTTCACAAAGCCATTTTGAAATGTCTGAAGAAGCAAATGTGGTCCAATCTAAAAAATCTGACATGATGTTGCGCAATCAAATTGACTTTTAGTCCTTGCCGCATTTTCTGGGGTAATCAGCTGATAGAGATCTTCAGGCTTTGGAAATTATTTTATCTGCTGCCTGCACCTTTTGGTTCGTCTTTTGGCCTACTTGCATCTATTTATAGCCACAAATTAATGCATAGCATTGTCACAAATGTTGTAAATTTGATCAGTTTTATGAATGTAAAAAAGAAAGTTGCTCTTGAAAAGTATTCTGATTTTCAAGCTGAATTTGTCTTACTCTAGTGGCTAAACTGTCTCACGCCCAGATTATCTTGCACTCCAGAATAATCCCTGCTCTTGATTTTTTTTTTTTTTTTCTTCTCAGTCCATATGGACTGTCCTAGCGCATTTATCATCTTGTTGACATGTCTTCTCCATGTCGCTAGCTCCCTCATTTGCTCCTTTGCTGTTAGACAGGTTGAGTTTGACTCCCATCCTTCCATTATACTTGACTGTTTTGCCATAAAAGATTAAAGATTACTTTATTGCATCATTGTTTCCTTGTTGTTGTGGAGAAGTGACGAGACAAAATGCCGAATTGAAATGAAGCCGTTTCATTGGCTGTTGTAAATTAACAGAAGTGCTGATTAAAGTACGCACAAGTCGAAATTGTTTTCAGGTCAGCCATGTGTTCCCCCCCCCCCTCATGTTGTGTCAATCCAAGTGCTATAATAATCTAATATGAGAAGGGGAGCTATGCAGTGGCAGCTGTAGAGAAGATAATCCCTGCTATAGACCTTAGCCTATCAAATAGCAATTTCTATCCATTGTGGCTCAATCAGATTAAAAAAAAAAAGACAACAGACAGTCAGCAAAAATAGAAGGATCTAAATCGTCCAATGGCGATGACGCAGTCTGACATATTGCTGCGGTCGTGTGGAATGAAGACTGCCTGCCAAGCAGATATTTAGTTCGCCGTCCGCCCCGTCAGACACCAGATAGACATCAGAGCTAATGAAAGTGGCTTTTATTTGATTATAACCAGGCCTAACCCAACTGGTATGGAAAAGAAAAAAATTATATTTGCCTCAACTAGCATACAAGGGTTGGGTTAGCAGCTGAGAAAAGCTAGCGACAGCTGGCATTTGGGAAAAGACCCCAGGCCACCCCTCGCTAGGGCCAACGGGCACACCCGTCTTGCCTGGCCAGGGCAAAAATAAAAAGGGCAACTCATTTCAAAAGTAAGGTACTGTAAAAAAAAAAAAAATGTTTTCCCCTTTTTGAATTATGCAGATGTGACGCGATCAAAGGAAGTCAAACCTCTCAACTTATGAAATTCTAATGAGTGAAACTGAGTCATACGTCAATGCAGGATTCGGCTTGACTGCTTCCAAGAGTTGAGATTAATGCTCACACTGCTTAAATTCAAGCTGCTTAAAGTCTCAATCGAGTGACAGCCTACTTTTGAGACACATTAAAGCTCGCCCATTCTGCATTACAATGACTGCCTTTACATTTTTGGAGGGGGGTGTTCACTTTTAGGCAATGTGAATTGCAAGGATTTATCTTATCCACATAAGGTGTGTGTTCTATTTTTGAGTGGAGCGAGAGGATTAGAAAAACCAGACACACACACACAAAGAATGAGACGATACCAAAATATCACTTGAGGGTTGTGGCTTAAGTAACTTTTATCGCTGACTAATGTGTATTTATTCCCATTGAATCTATTTTTAAAATGTGACATTATGAAAAGAACGACTGTGCTGTATCTATAATGATCGATGTTGCTATCACGCGGTAAATTAAATAAACATGTCATCTTTAAAAGGAAATAAGAATTAAGTATACATGATAATTTAACATTCACCAGCAGGATTGCAATAATACAACAGGGAAAAAAATTGTACCGATATCAAATATGTCATTCGTGTGCAACATGAATGATTTATTTTTATTTTTTTTGTCTTCACCAGGTATTAAACGAAGAGTGTGACCAGAACTGGTACAAGGCAGAGCTCGATGGAAAAGACGGCTTCATTCCCAAGAATTACATCGAGATGAAGCCCCATCCGTAAGTGCTTTAAATAGCTTGAAATTCCTGCTCTCCAAACATCGCCTCGCCAAAAGCAACGCAAATCAAAGTGACTTTGGTTATATTCGTCGGAACTACAGCTCGACTGCTTTACATGAAATATGCTTCAGGCTTTTGTCCTTAATTAAATATTGACGTTATCATTGTTGCACCATGAAATCTTTTTGCCCAGTGGGTTAATTGCTCAGAATGCATTGATAGTGCTTTTTTTTTTTTTTTTTTTTCAGACAGTACTTAAATTGACTGTATAATATACACTGTATAATTCAGTTTATTTTGTTAGTTTTATTATAAGCTAGCAATGTCAATAAACCCAAACTGCACAACGGGGTCAAAACGTTAAGCTCAAATGTTTTTCCTTTTTCATCCAGGTGGTTCTTTGGGAAGATCCCTCGCGCCAAAGCAGAGGAGATGCTCAACAAACAAAGGCTCGATGGAGCTTTCCTCATTAGAGAGAGCGAGAGTGCACCGGGCGACTTCTCCCTCTCGGTCAAGTGAGTAGCACCACCACCACCCCGAGAAATGGAGTTGAACCGGAGACAGCCATCATTGCTCACGCTCCCAACAATCGATCGGCTTCACAAATTTCCAAGCTCTGAGTCAACAACGCGTCCACTTCCTTATTCTTAAGTCTGAGCTGGGTTCACTCGGTATCTTCTTTTCCAGTAGTTGCTTAGTCAAACGTCTTGCTTCCTCTTCTGTGGTTCCATTGCGACCTTACCGAAAGCCGCATTGTGTCTCTGCTCTTCACACAATAGGAGGATCTTTTCGACCTTTTATTTTGTTGCCGAGCCTAACGCTGTGACCCTTTCCAGGTTTGGGAATGATGTGCAGCACTTCAAGGTTCTCCGTGATGGCGCCGGGAAGTATTTCCTGTGGGTGGTGAAGTTTAACTCCCTCAATGAGCTGGTGAACTACCATCGCTCCACCTCCGTCTCGCGTAACCAGCAAATCCTCTTGCGGGACATCGAGCAGGTCCACCAGGTAACTATGAGCATGACAACTAAGCGATTTTTTTTATTTAAAAAAAAAAAAACTAGCTTAATGCTAACATATAACAAGAAATGTCATAGACCGGCTAAAAGAAATTAGCATAGATTGTATTTCACCATATTTCCATTCCAAATTCCATGCCATGTTTTTTTATTTTTTCCACCGCTGTGGATTTGTAACTTGAAGTGTTTAGTTTAATATTAGCCTTAGTCCCTGATGTTACTTTATTTTTTTTCCCCCTTGCCAGTTTTCTGTTCTCCCACTGCACGTTTGCTAACCTCTGTCCGCCTGTGTTTTCTTGGCACAGCATCCCACCTACGTGCAGGCGCTCTTTGACTTCGACCCCCAGGAGGAAGGCGAGTTGGGTTTCCGACGCGGTGACTTCATCCAAGTCTTGGACAACTCTGACCCCAACTGGTGGAAAGGCGGTTGCCACGGCCAAACGGGCATGTTCCCGCGCAACTATGTCACGCCGGTCAATCGGAACATGTGAAACACTCCCGCCATGTAAACGGCCACCGCACCACCACCACCACCTTCATCATCATCATTCTAGATGTCATCCCTCCACCCTCATCTGATCCCCGAACAACCACCCCCTCCTCCTCCTCCCCTCCCTCCGCCCAATCCTCTTCGCCCAACCCCACGATAGCACGAGCAGAGAGGAAGAATGCAAACAAGTGAAAAGTGAGAGAGAGATAAGACAGGAGCGCTGTGATAGGCGGCGGCGCTGCTTTGTGGTGGCTGAGCAAAAAAAAATCCACTTCGACTTATACTGAGACTGCGAACGCCTCGGTGAGGATGGCGACCGCCTTTGAGCGAACGAGAGAACCAAACGATTTGACTCCCACAGCCGCTTCTGTCTACTCCTTAACTTCTTAACATTCTGCCGCCTTGTGTTTTGCTTTTGCCGCATGTTCTTTTATCAGCCACATCTGTTTTAAAGGAAAAACACAAGAAAAATATTTAAAAAAAAAAAGAAATGTTTTTTTTTTTAAAAAAAGAAAGAAATAAGAGGAGAAATGATGCCATATACAGCAAGTTTCCATGTCTACGATGATTGGCTCGTGAGCATTGTACATCAGCCGTCGGCTGTATAAATAAATCAACTATAGAGAGAATCCATTTTTTAAGAATATATATATTATATATTTCTATGTGTTTGTCTGCATTACCTCTCATCACAAAGTTGTAAATTATGTTCAATGGTTTATTTGTCCCGATAAGATCTTGTAGCTCTAGAATGTGCTGAATTGTCCTTCAAGTTTCTATCTGAGAGATCTCGGATAACGCGTTCCTCACGCAAGGGAAAGTCCACTTAGCATCGGGAGAAGAAACCAATCATGCTGGGAAACTCCTGTCGTTGAGCGGCAAGGGTACGCAGCCGTGAATGCAAGCCATGTATGACGTCAGCCCCCCCCACCCAAACCCCCCCCCCCCCCCTCGATGATGTTATTTGTTGCAAATCAATTTGAATGTAGCTGACTGAGTCCGCAGACTTTAGCATGTGAGATGCAGGCTCGAGGAGTTAACTCCATGGCTGTGCAAGGGAAAACACGCTGTAACGTTCATTCATCACATTTACAGTACCGCTAGTTAACGTGCATACTAAAAAAAAAAAAAAAAAAAAAATCTCGCATGGGGGCTGAGATTGGATAATCACGTGTAAATCATCAGTCTGCAACTGACACACATGTACTTACCAAAATTGAGATCATCTCAACCGACCCCCCCCTCCCCCCTCAACCCTCCCAGATGACAGATCAGCTTAAATGTTATTGATTTTTGTCAAATGTGGTGTCGAGCACTTTTATTTTTTTGGTCAAAGATTTCCTATCTGTTCTGGTTTAGTCCGTGTGTTTTTTTTTTTGTTTGTTTCTTGCTCTCTCTGGATAGTGCCTTTCTCTCTGGTGTTTTAGCATCTCCCACCCCTTTCCCTTTTTACGGGGGCCTGCCTGTCCTGCAGTGAGAAACAAGTGTACATAATCTAACATGTCCTACCACCTTCTCCCACATCAACTCGCCTTCACCTTACTCCCCCCCCTCCCCCCCACACCTACATGGAACTCTTATTTAAGTGTCTCTCTTGTCTTACCTAAAGATCCTGTCTCGGTTTTGCTCTATTTTTTTTGCTTTTTTTTTTCTTGTTTTCAATTAATAAAATGCAATTATTAAAAAAATGGGTTATGTGTGTTCTTTGCAACCATTTGAGAGGGTTGTGAATATTATCAGGATGACATCAGAGGTGAGTAATCCTTGTCACGTGTTCATGCAGGTCCTGCCCAGAGCATAAGCGAAGATTTTATGGAGTTCACAGTGGGGTAAGGTTTTTCAAGATCTACTCACTTAGATGGTAAGATGAATCACTGGTTGTGTTCTTCTGCCCACAGGCACTTTTGACCGCTTGCTGAATGGGTCAGTGAGACGGTTTTATCTGTGACAGCCTCATGGTGAGTGTCTGTCTAACAAAGCATCAATGACTGTTTTTTTTTTAATCTGGCGCAGACCACACACAGTTTTTTGTCTTTGGTCCAATCTCGTTCTTCTCAATGGTCGTTTTTTAAACACGTTTGTTACATCAGCATTCTTTTTTTTTTATCTGGACTCTTTTTATGAAAGATATCAGCCTGCTTCAGTGCTCCCATTCAATTCAAGGCACCCGTGACGCATTAGCTGACATCTCGCTTTAATTTGAATGAAAGAATGTTCTCATGAAATAAATCCTGGTCTGAAAGTCTGCGTGAAAACAAAATATTTGGATATTTGGTTAAGTTTTCCCCTGTTGGATAATTCTCTGTCAATTTTATGGATGTTTTATTTCCCTTTCTTGGATGTTGACCTATTTTGTTAAGATGGCGCATGTTAATTGTACCTTGTTGCCTCCAGGCTGTTTACCATATGTTGCATCCAGCCAGCATTTTAAGATGATTGAAGGATTTGCAAGGGACGGGACATTGAGGTTCAAAAGATTATCATTTGCGTTTAAATGACCCGCTTATGGAACTCGCATTATATATTTAACCTTTTTTTTTTTCAGTCTAAATAACAGGTGTCGTACACATTCCTGAGGGGGGGGGGCATATGTTTGTGTTCCTTGCTAAATGAGCAAAAACTCTAATGATGAAAGTTTTTCCTCACTTGAAGCTTTTTTTTAATCAGTTTTTGATTTTCATCAGTTGTTTGTGGTTTACATTCATGTGGTGAGGGTTATTTGTTTGAATGAGTCTCTATTTGTGAGTCATCCTTTGGCCTTTTGCAAAATCATGAACTGATCTAAAATGAGATGAGTTTAAATTTGTGCGAGAGGTGTGCGGTGGGTTATTTGTTGTGGACTGTCCCGTCAGTTTAGTTCCTATTTTTCTACCCTGGTTAGTGCTGTTAATCATATTGGAGTCATCAGTGAGTTGAAGTTGAACTCTTCCTCCTCCCCTGTAACATATTAATTCAAGAGCCTGTGGAAAAGGTCAGGTCATGTCATTGCATTTAAAATATTTATCTGCCATGCAAAGGTTAGCAATTTGCGCTTGCTTCCGAGTGGCAAACAAAATTACTAAATTAAAATATGTACTGTCAGCATGGTGAAATAGCGGTTAGCATATCGCAAGTGACTGTTTATTGTTTTTTGGTGCTTTAGCTTACATTAATTAGTTAGCCGGCTCGTTAGCTACGATTGACTTCCGCCACTGTTAATAGCCAATCTGGACCTTTTGCTGATTCATCCTGCAGTAGCGGTTCTGAGGGGGCAAAAAGGGCCCCCGATAAGTTTGAGTCTGTCAAGAGGTCACTCCTAAAAAGATTAATCAGTAGTATAAGTATTAAAATTATTTTATAACATAGACACAATAGGTGAGCTTGTGATATTTTATATAGAGAATTCAATAATAGACTAGACACATTTTACAATACAATTTTTATTAGCAAATTGAATTAACAAGGCAGGGAAATATTGACATTTTGTGAGGTTCAGCTTTGAAATAAAAACAGCAGTAAAATATAACAGTGAAGCCACAGGATCTTGTGGTTGATTGCACCACTGGGAACGGTGGACAAGAGTACGTTTGTTGATATACGCCAACCAGAGGTATAGTTAGAACTTGCAAGAAAAACAATTATGATAAATTATAATGTATTATCATAAGCTAAGACTTCTGGGTCATTTACAGGCCTAATAGCAGACCAAGTTTGAGTTGATTGCATGCTTGGGTAGTTAACCTTCCCTCAATACAGCCTGCAATTGTATTTTTATTATATTCTGTACCGTACGCTATATTCTTTGCTCTTAAGCTTCTAATGTGAGCTAAAAACAGGTTGACTGTGCCTCACTGGTAAAATCTCGGTCAAACTGGTTTACAATCACCAGTGTCATCTTGACGTTACCACTCTGGCTTTCTGACCTTCTGCAATCTTCCATCAAACTGCAGTTTGCTATCATATATCTATATAATATATGGTCATTATGATTGCTAAAAAGACAATTGTAGTCCATAAAGACAAAATTGATTTTTTTACAAGTCAGTCACAGTCACTGCTTCATGTTTGTTTCTCCTAAATTGCATGTGGTTGTACTGCCACCTGCTGGTTACACATTGTACATGATTTAACATTACGGTATTTAAATTAGATTTAAATTTCTCTTAATTACACCTCAAATGTGCTAATTGAATTCACTTTGTTGCTTATTATGCTGAACGTATATGTGTGGTTATAGGTGCTGTATTAATTTAATTTGAAGAAAGTACAATAAATATAATATAAAATACAATACATTGCATAGCATCAATGGAGGATCACCCGCAGTTGAGAGGATAAAGTGAAAAACATAAAAGGAATTAAATTGACATGAAATTATGTCAATAATAATAATGTCAATATTACTTGTAATAATAAATAAACATTTTTTTCT
This sequence comes from Syngnathus scovelli, assembly GCF_024217435.2. NCBI lineage: Eukaryota > Metazoa > Chordata > Actinopteri > Syngnathiformes > Syngnathidae > Syngnathus > Syngnathus scovelli. The sequence continues at coordinate 2,872,797 of NC_090862.1, forward strand.
CGGTTATTGTTACCACTCCGGAGCTAGCAAGTGTACCACGTGACCCGAGTGGTAGGGGCCTGTAGTGTTTGTTGAGCCAGAGACAGAAAAGAAAAATGGCGGCTCTAGGCGAACCCGAACGGGACGCCGGGCTAACATTTTGAGCTTTCACACCCGACGATTGCATGCTCAGCGCCAACCCCGACAGCTCCGGTACTGCGGGGGGACCGCTTTTCGCTCGCTTCCTCGTCGGCTAAGATTACGCAATCACTGGGATTTAAAACTAATAGCCTTTGCCTATCATGAGAGGGAAAAGGGGCAGGCCGCCCAAACCGCTAGCAACCGACGAGCAATCGCCAGCTCCGGCTGCGACGAGGGGCTTGAGGCCGAGGAGGAATATTAAACCTCGCTTCCGAGACAGTGGGGACGAGGACGTGGTCAGTCCCGTTCGGGAAACCCCCAAGCCGACCAGAAAAAAGAAAGCGGGATCTGTCATCTCGACTCGAGGTAGGGGACGACGAGGCAGAGGTGGCCGCGGAGGAAGAGGGGGTCGCGGAGGCAGGAAGACGCCTGGCTACAAAACGGTGGTATACGACGACCACGAGAGCGACGAGGACGACGACGCTGTCAGTTTGAGATCAGAGGAAGAAGAGCCGGTTGAGGACCCTCAGTCCGAAGAGGACGAGGCCCTCAAAGAAGACTCGGACTGCCTTGATGATGTGCTGGACGAGCCGGAGGAGGAGGAGGTGGAGGAGGATGCCAGCTACTGTACGGAGAGTAGCTTTCGGAGTCAGAGCACGCACGCCAGCACTCCGGGTAATTCAACTTTAAACGTAACAATTTGGCCTTATCATGAGCGACGTGGCTCTTATTCAAGCCGTTCCCCATCAAGGGCTGCACGAAGCACTAAGGTTATTGTTCAAAATGGAGAATGCACAGTGTATGCAACACAGGCCGCACGCAGTGTTTGCTTGGTGGTTATCGCAGGCAGGTGGATTGGCAAGTTAGCTTACGGGAGCTACTCATTGTATGTTTACGTTCTGGTTTTGTGTGGTCCAATTCGAAATATAAATCTGGACTTGCGTATTTTTGGACTCGTGTGAGAAGTAGATTTGAATGCTAATGTTAGCAAGCAAAATTAGCACATCAATACATACAAGTTACTGGTTTCACTCTTGTACTTGAGTAAAAGTAAAGGTACACTGAAAAGTATTCAACTATAAAATAAAAGTTAACTGTCAATGATACCGTGGCAAAAAAAAAGTCATACATAGATAATATTTGAACTGTTATTAATTTAACTTTGTAGAAGGGCAGTGTGGAGATGAGGTCACCAGCAGAAGCTCGGTAACGGCAAATGTTTATGAGGAGAGCATGATTTTCTAATTCCCATGTGTGTCCTACAGGGAGGAAAAAGGCCCTCACCCCCCGACCCCGCACCCCCATCCTAGAGGAGAAAAACATTCCCCCTCTCGAGCTCCCCACATCTTCCGAGGATCTCCTGGTGCCTAGCGAAGAGCTGCTAAACGCAACCTCCATCTACGAGGTGCTCCGGACCTTCAGCGCTGTCCTGCGACTGTCCCCCTTCCGTTTCGAGGACTTTTGCGCAGCACTTATCGGCCAGGAACAATGCACTTTAATTGCAGAGACCCACATTGCTCTGCTGAAGGCCATCCTTCATGAAGAGGAAACATCCAACACTAGCTTTGGACCCGCCGACCTCAAGGACAGCGTCAACTCCACACTGTACTTCATCGACGGCATGACGTGGCCCGAGGTGTTACGCGCTTACTGTGAGAGTGACGCAGAGTACCACTACGTCCTGCCCTATCAAGAACTGGATGATTATCCTTTTGGTCCTGTTGAAAGTAAAATCAAGGTGCTTCAATTCCTGGTCAACCAGTTTCTTACCACCAACATCGCACGTGAAGAACTGATGTCCGACGGCGTCATGCAATACGACGACCACTGTCGGGTGTGTCACCGCCTCGGTGACCTGCTCTGCTGCGAGACCTGCTCTGCCGTTTACCACTTGGAGTGCGTGAAGCCACCACTCACGGAGGTTCCGGAAGACGAGTGGCAGTGCGAGATCTGCGTGGCGCATAAAGTACCCGGTGTTACCGACTGCGTGACGGAAGCCCAGAAGAACAGGCCCTACATACGACAGGAGCCTATCGGATACGATCGCCATCAGAGGAAATATTGGTTTCTCAGCAGAAGGATTATTGTGTAAGTCAAGACCACTTTGGAACAACACGATTGCTAGTTACAGGTATTTTACGTGACGGTTTCTCGACTGGTTTTGGTCTGGAACGTGGTCTCCACGCAGGCTGCAGATGAGCTGCAATGAAAGGCATTGATCGACATGCCAGTCACGTAGTTTTCCACCGAAATTGGCTCTTCACAATCGATTGGAGCACCATTAGTGATGATGTTTCTAGAATGAAATTGTTTTTGTCACACCTTTGTAATGCATGTGTTGCTTATTGGTATGTGTGACTTTGCCACTTGGGGGCAGTAGTATGTTAATTATCTGTTGTAAACCAGCAGAGACACGTTTGATAACATCATTTTGATAATACAATTTAGTGTCTTGAAACCTATTATTATTATTTTGAAACCAAGTTGAAATACCTGCAAGACTTGATACCATAAATGTAATATCTAGAAACTGCACGATATGTTCAATTAATTATTTTTATTAGCAAAATAATTAAACAACTCACCTGTAATGGTTTTATCAGCTTGTCTAATGTTCTTGTTGTCGCTTCCTTGCCAGTGAAGAGGACGGGGAACACGAGAAGAAAAAGATCTGGTACTACAGCAGCAGAGCCCAGCTTGAAGAGCTCCTTGAGTGTCTGGATAAGGAGTACTGGGAGATGGACCTTTGTGCCAGTCTGGAGGAGATGAAGGCCGAAGTTCAAACTCATATGGATATCACAGAGGACCTCACTAATAAAGCTCGTGGAAACAATAAAGCCTACCTCACAGCTGTCAACGGTAGGATTTTTTTTTTTCATGAAGATTGACTATGCCGATGTCAATTTGTCCGTGTCTATTTTGTGATAGAGATGGTCACAGAACGGTTAAAGCTCAGACGGGAAGCGCGGAAAACAAACAAGCCAGCAGAGGAAGTGAAGCCGCAAGCAGAAAAAAGTTCTGGACCGTCTGCGGAGGATTCTGCCAAAGTCTCATCACAGCCTGGTGACGGAGAAGATGCTGAGCCCAATGAAGCGGTTACTTCACCAGGTAAACGAAAATCGAATAATTTTATGCCCATGACTTTGATCACCACTCATTCATATGCAGTCAACGTTAAAATATATCTTAAAAACCTCTACATGTATTCTCACACGCCACAACAGCCGTCATCCCGATTGATACCCGGGAGAGCTGCGCGTCTGATTCTAAGTCCAACTCAGCCCCCCAAGATTCAACTGAAATTCCAGATTCAAATATAGAAGCCGAGGAGGGTCGGGAATCCCCTCCAGTGGCAAACCAGGATAGGACAGGTACTCCTGAGTCAGACTCAAGCTTTTCCGCTGCATCTTGAGCCATTTTCAACATCTCCTCCTCCCTTTTTTGTGCAAATGCAATTGCCTGCCCGCTAATATAGGGCAACTAAACCTTTCCTAATTATCCCGTTGCTAGCTCCACTGCTTATTATCCCGTTAAGCTTATTCTACACTGTCCAATATCCTTCACCTGTGAGCCCATTCAAGCAATACCCCGCTGTGCAAATTAAACCAACATCTTTTCCGAACCTTCTCCTCAGCCCATCTAACCAATCTCAGCAATCTCCTACTTTGCAAATAAATTGCTTTCGTTAACCAGACTGTAACTCACTGTCACTATTTAACTTTTTTTTTTAAAGATGACAATGCAAAAGCCAAGGAGAGCAATGAGGCCACGCCGGCACAAACTCTTGAGGAGCATCCGGAAGCAGCTTGTGAGGTCACCGACGGCACGACTCCCCGGAAACCAGAGCAGCCGGATTTGTCTGAAAGGTCCTCTCGCTCTTCTTTTACCAGCCAAGATGGGACAGGTAAGTGATTATGCAAAACAGTATTTACATTTTTGGCCAATCAGAGATGCTTTTGTGGTTATTGTACTGAAGTTATCTCATTTGCTCTTTGATTGACAGAGGAGTATAATGAAAATCTGAAGCACGGCAAAGCAACTGGATCAGGACTGGACTCTATGAACCAAATTTTCAGAAAGAGCAAAGAGGTGACGCAAATGATTCAACGAAACACACGGAAATGATTTTTGTGATGTCATTTAGCCAACAAAACGTCTCCTGTGTTACAGTCGTCCCCCGTACGCTCTGATGTGGAAACTTCACAGTCCAGCTTCTTCAAAAGCGACCTTGCGGTGAACCTGAACAACTTGTTCAAACTGGGTCAGGAAGGTAAATATAGAGTCTACCACAACCAGTACAGCACCAACGTCCTGGCCCTCAACAAGCATCAGCACCGGGAGGACAACGACAAAAGGCGTCACCTCTCCCATAAGTTCAGCTTGACGCCCGCGGCGGAGTTCAAATGGAATGGCTCCATTTACGGATCCCGCAGCCTGACCATCACCACTTTGCGTTTTAACATCATCCAACTCGAGAGCAACGTCCCGTCACCATTTATGCACCTTAACTGGGCCTCACACAGGTTAGAACGGGTCAAAAAGATCTCCATGGAGATCTTTGTGTCTGATTTTTTCTAATATTTATTATTTATTTTTTTTCTAGAACCAACTGGAACAAAGCAGTGCAAATGTGCAGCAAAGCCAGGGAATTCGCTCTGGCCTTGGCCATACTGGAATGTGCCATCAAACCAGTTGTCATGCTGCCCGTGTGGAAAGATTCTCTTGGACACACGAGGTGATGTTTGGATACGTTTCCCAAACCGTGTAACTCAAATAATACGAAGTAATTTGCCCTCATGAGAATTTAAAGTGAGATTTCTCATGTCCCAGGCTCCATCGCATGACCGCCATGGAGCGTGAAGACAAAGAGAAGGTAAAGAAACGGGAGAAAAAACTGGAGGATGAAGAGTCGCTGCAGCAGGCTACGTGGGTGAAGTACAGCGTTAACATCAAGCACCAGGTAAAAAAATCTATAGTTATTTATATAATACAACTAACGTCAAAGCAGTATGTGACATAGTGGAAGAAAAAAATATCTATTGTTTTTATTTGTAATGTCTGGTTGGTTTGTTCTGACTAGGTATGGAAACAAAAGGGTGAGGAGTACAGAGTGACGGGTTACGGTGGCTGGAGCTGGGTCAGTAAGACTCGAGTGCCACGCTTTCTTCCCAAATTACCAGGAAACACAAACGTCAACTACAGAAAAGAACTGAAAGGTAAAGAATAAAGTCGTGTACCTAACTATTGCCAGCACCTACAAACTGCATATCTATTTTTTGTCTTCATAACAGCCAAGGAAAACAGTGCCGACACAAATAAAGAGAAGAAAGCAGAGGATGAAATGGAAACCTCTCAAAGTTCAGCTGAGGACAAGCAGCAGGTCTCCACGAGTGCCTCAGTAAAAGAAGGGACACCCACAGAAGAGGAACAAGAAAAGGTAGAAGAGGACAAAATGGAGGTTGATCCCAACAAAATGGAGGTTGATCGCAGTCCAGCAGCAACAAATGAAGGTAATTGATAGATTTGTAGTCTTGTTATTAAAAATAGTGATACATTTTTGCAAGTATGACTTTTCATACACCAATATTTATGAATGATTGCTTTATCACTCTTCAGGCATGACATTTTATTCTCCTGTTTTTCTAGAAAATATTGAAAACAAAGAGCCTTCCTCGCCTGCCGCGCAGCCCGTAAAAACCGAGCCCATCCAGAAAGTCGACCGACCTAAAGAGGAGACTTCTGCACCTTTATACGACGTTGTCAACGTCAGCGAAGGATTTCATTTGCGAACCGCTTATAAGCAGAAGGTGAAGCCTTCCAAATTGGACGGACTCTTGGAGCGGCGTGTCAAACAGTTCACCATAGAGGAGAAGCAGAGACTGGAACGTTTGAGACAGGCGGCGCTGCTGTCAAAAATGGTTTCCGCAAGGTCGACTTCTGCCGTCAAGACTGAAGCGAAACAGCTCCCTGCTTTGACTCCGTGTGTTAAAAAAGATGACAAGCAAGTGAAGGACGGCGTCGTGAAAAAGCTCGACTTTGATCAGGAACAGAACGAGCCGAAAATAAACCCCGATATCAAATCGGAATCCGCAGCGGTCAATCATAGCGGAGGTGCCGAAGCACACGGCAAAGTGAACGGAGGAAACACGGGGCTCAACGGTAAAAATAATTTTAAATCGGAAGCAATAGAAAGCCAGGAGAAACCTCGCAAACCAGAGGCGACACCCACGGGGGAGAACACAAAGAAACGTAATTACGAGGAAATGGAGCAAGACCAAAGCAAAATCAGTGCGGAGCAGGTCAACGGAGAAAGTGGACTCACTCTTCCATCAAATTCAAACCTAAGCAATCAAGATAACAAAGAGCCCGCCAAGCCGATGATGAATGGAAGTCTCTCCCAAAATGACGCTCATCCACCTCCCTCGAAGATCCCCAAATTAGAAAATCATGTGTCTGATCCAGGAGAGCCCCCAAATGTAGCAAGTAATAAAAGTTCAGATGGGGCCGTGGCTGCTCATTCCCAAACTTCCTGCCTTAATCGTAGCGAGTCATCCACGCAAAATGTCCAAGAATCTCAAAACACCCAAACTTCAAATAATACAGTCTCTTCCACGAAGCCAGTATCAACCATCTCCCAAAGTTCTAAGCCCCTCAGCGCAGATAAGATGGGCACCACCGCTTCAACCGCAAACAGCTCCATGAAGATCAGCAAAGAGTATAGCACTTGTGAAAGAGTCAGTCTTCTCAAATTCACCAAATATAAAAAGGCACGTTCCGGCACAGCCCTGCCGTCCTATCGCAAATTTGTTACCAAAAGCAGCAAAAAGAGCATCTTCGTCTTGCCCAACGATGACCTGAAGAGGCTGGCGAGGAGAGGAGGTTTCCGAGAGGTTCCTATCTTCAACTACAATGCCAAGCCAGCTCTGGATATATGGCCCTACCCTTCACCTCGACCTACCTTTGGAATTACATGGAGGTTGGCATCACACTAGATGTTTCATATCTTAGTCTCCAATGCTATAAATAGATTTTGGTTCTATTTTCTCCCTACTTAGGTATCGTCTTCAGACAATGAGATCTCTGGCAGGAGTTAGCCTGATGCTCAGGTTGCTCTGGGCCTGTCTAAGGTGGGATGACATGGCCGTGAAGCCGACTGTTGGTGTAGGACTAACACGGAAAGGTGGGGGACGTCAACATGGCTCCTTTATTTGACAATGGGATTGGTGGATAGAGTGTTTAAAATATATTTGATACATTTTCCAGAAACGACAGACACAGATATCACCACAACAGAGATCATAAAACGCAGAGATGTGGGACCTTATGGCATCTACTCCGAATACTGTATTCGGAAGATTATCAGTCCGCTTGGAAACAAGGACACGCAAAAAGGTAAGGTTTTAGATGCGGGTCGGTAGCTAAAAATCACTTTTGCTAAATTTGAGGAGTGTGTGTGTCGCTACGTTATTAATGTTCATGATTGTCCGGTTCACGAGTTCGCTTTTGCATGTGTAGAAACTCCCACTCCACAAAGGAAAGGCCTACGATCAAGTGCCTTGAGGCCCAAGAAACAGGAGTCAGCAAAGCCAACTGGACCTATTGCCGTGGAGACGTGGATTCCCGAAGAAGATCTGGAGCTGTGGGAGATCAGAGCCTTTGCAGAAAAGTTAGCATCAGAGATTAAATTTTGGGAGCTAGCACTAGCATGTCTCAGCTAATAAGGCATTGAGGTACCTCAATGGAAAATTATTTTATAACCCAATTGCCCTTTTCCCTTACAGATTGGAGAAGGAGAAATTACAGGGAGATTCCCCGAAGATGATCAGCACCCTGAAAAGTGCGGAGGATGTTAAGGCTCATTTGGAGAATCAGCTTAAACAGACTAGACTCGCTGCCCAGCAGGTGAGAAGACAGGAGTCATCTTGAAATGGTTTCAGAAGACCTTGATCAGATCGATAGAACAATAAAGTTTCACCTAATGTTTTATTTTAGAAACGCTTTGAGCAAGCCGTATCCACAGTTGCCACGACGACGACCATCACCACCACTACCACCGCCGCCACGTCGTCATCCAGCACTTCAAGTTCTCTTAGTACACTTGTGTCCACTGGCCAGAGGACAAATCAGCTCACATCAGGAACCAAGATGGTCTTGGCCTCCAAATTGGGCTCTTCAGTCTCCTTGCAGCAGGATAAGAACTTCCACCAGTCTTTTGCTACCTGGGTCAGGCAGGGTCAGACCAGTAGTAATACAGGTAAACTGTCATTTGATGTTTTTTTTTTTTTTTTTTTTTAAACTATATATTTTTTCACTGCTTATGGACAGATGAGCAGAAATGCACCAGCATATTCCCATCTGGACCTCCTGCAAACCTGAGAACTTACAGTACGCTCCATCCTACAACTGGCAACCTCAACCTCAGAGCTACCAACTCCATTTCATCTGTGCAACAGGTATCTTCAACCTCGTTCAAAGCTTACCTCAAGCAAGGCAAATGGGATCCAATCCTGATTTGTGTTTTTGCTCCAGATGGTGAAAGCAGGAAGCCAAACACAACCCAAGTTAGCTTCCCAAGGTCAAATTGGATCTGCAGCTATGTCCGGTCCTGTGCAGACAACTGAAGGTCAGAGAGCTGCAGGTCCTACACCATCTTCTTGCGCTACCAGTGCAGCGCCTGGGCAACGTCCCGTGACTCCTTCCTCCCAGCCCAGTAGACCACAACAGGGTCAAGTCAAACTCACTATGGCACAGCTCATGCAGTTAACACAGAGTGCTGAGGTGAGGTCTCAAAGATTTTAATGTACACATATATTTTGTGTGTAATTTTTTTTTTTTTTTTTCCATGCACCACTTTAGGAAGGAAATCCTGGTCTGACGGTGGTGATCCAAGGTCAAGGCCAGACCGAGGGCCAGCTGCAAATTGTCCCACAAGGTGTAACGGTCATCCCTTCCCCTGGTCAGCAGCTGATGCAGGCGGCTATGCCTAATGGCCGAGTCCATCGCTTCCTCTTCACTCCCATGCCGGCGTCATCGGTTTCAACTTCAGCGAGCACGGCAGCCGTCCCCGCAAAGCCCGTTGCATCGCAGAGTCCGCAAATAGCAACCCCTGCTCTACTTAGGTCCAACGTCCAGACTGTTTCCTCGGCCCAGACCCAAATGGCAGCTCCTATTCCAACTCCGACGCAACCCATCTCATCTCTTTTTTCGCAAGCTAGGCCAGATGTGGTGACCACCACAGCCTCTCCCCAAGTAACACCATCTGTTCCTACGCACGTTTCTCCACAGACTCCAGCACAGCCCCAAATTCCGGCGCCATCATCTCAATTATCCCCCGTGGCAGGCCAGGCTTTATCACAAACACTCGTTTCCTCATCCTTAGCAGGCTCCGCCCCAGTCCAACCTGAAGTGGCAACATCTGCGCCTGCGTCACAACAAATTAGGATTCATGCACCCAGGCTAGACCAGAATCAAACAACAATGGCTGTCGCAGGGCAAGTTACACCCCAATCCCAGATCCAAACCTCCACCACCTTCACGTCAGCGCCAGTCCAGATGCATGTTAGTACCCCAGCCCCCGTTTTTGTCCCCCTCTCAGGCAATTCTACTGTCCAATATGTCAACTCTGCCCAAATGCAATGCATTTCAACTCTACCCTCACCCGTCCAACACCAAGTTCAGACATCTTCCCTCGCTCCCGCCTCTGGGCCTGTCATCGCCGTGGTATCCAATCAAATCGGCGTCCTGTCCCCGCCTAAATCAGTAACCCAGATTCAAACCGTAGCTCCTCGTCCTCTTCCTGCTGCTGCTGCGGGGAACGCTGTGGTCACGCCAGTCACAGCCACGTATACAACACCTTCAATTCCAGGTAATAAATCCGCAATCATGATTAAAGTTTTTGACTTTTGAATACTTCCAACATCTTTTTTTCTGGTCCTGTTACAGCGCTAATAGAACAGAGGGCTGCTCAGCCCCAAGTTTGGAAAGCATCTTCATGTGAAGCCCAGGTTCCAGTCCATTCTGTTCAACAGGCAACCATTCCCAGTCCCTCAGTTCCCGTTTGTACCGTGGCATCAGGTGCCACAACCGTTTCCACGCTGCCTCAGGCGTCTCTTTCCTTGCAGTCTCAAGTCCAACACCCAGCGGTGGTATCCGTGCAGCAGGTGTCTCACATTCCTCTCTCTGCTGTGCAGCTTCAAATGAAGGCGTTACCGGTGGTGAGTACAGTTAGACAACCCCAAGCGTTCAATCAACTGCAGCCCCGACCCCCGAATCAGATCTGTGCTCAGATTCAGGTCCAACCTTGTGGTCAAGTCCAAAAAATGCAACACATTCAGTCACCACCTCATCTCCAGGCGCAAGCACAAATCCACCCCCAGATCCGAGTTCAGTTTCAGCCGCAAACTCAGCCGGTATCGCAACCCCTAGTGCAACAGCTTCCTCAAATTCAGCCCCAGGTGCAGTTTCAATCCCCAAAGCCGACCTTGCCCCAAGTTCAACAAAGAGTCCAACCTCAGTACCAGTCCCAGGTACAAGGTGCACTTCAACCACAACCTCAGGCTCAGCAACAGCCCCAGGCTCCAATCCAAGCCCAGTTGCACCCTCAGGTTCAGTTCCAGCAACAGAACCAGATGCATCCTGTGCCTCACGTTTCTCAGCAACCTCAAGTTCAGAGTCGCTCGCCAATTCCAACCCAAAGTCAATTCAAAGTACAGTCGCCAAGCCAGGCTCCAACTCAAGCGCAGGTGCAAGTCCAGTTCCAATCTCCAACCCAAACCCACGTTCAAGCTCAGCCCCAGCTTCACGTCCAGCCCTCGATTCGACATCAACTCATCACCGTTCCGGGCCTTCAACAACCAGTCCAACTATTGTCAGCTCTTCCACCTCACGTCGCGGCCCAGATCCAAGTTCAGATCCAAGCGCAGGCGCAGCAGCAGCAAGGCGGTGCTCTTCCCCAGCAGATCAAACTGCAGTTGCCTATCCAGATCCAGCAAACGGCGGCTCAGATTCCCACACACCAAATCCAGAACATGGTGACGATACAGGCACCAACGAGCCTGCAGGACCAACTTCAGAGGATGCAGCAGCAACAGCACAGAGACCAACAGCAGCAGCAGCCGCAGCAACATCCTCAACCACCAAAGAAGAAGAAACACCAAGAGACTAAAAGGGAACATAAGGATCATAATCAGTCGGCTGTGAGCGCCGGCGATGGTGTTCATAAACAGGTGAGAAGATCAAACAATCTGTCGCCGCACATTTCTGCACTGATATTTATTCGTGGCGTCAGGTGGGAGCAAAGCAGAGTGTTTCGGCGGAGCAGCTCAAACTGAGGAAAACTCAAGCTGCTGCTGAGCGAGAGGAGAACCAGAGGTTTGGGATTTAAATGTTCAAATGTGTTCCTGGTGGACCTAATGACGTAATTTTGGTTAAAAAAATAAAGGATGAAATGATTTTACCGCTGGACCAAATGTACCCGAAAAATAATTAGCTCTCGTCTACTTCCTCCAGAATGATTGTGTGCAACCAGGTGATGAAGTACATTCTGGATAAGCTCGAGAAGGACGAGAAGCAGGCAGCTAAGAAGAGAAAGAAGGACGAGGTGGTGGAGCAGAAACGCTCCAAGCAGAACGCCACCAAGCTGACGGCGTTGTTGTACAAGCACAAAGAACAACTGAAGGCGGAGATTCTCAAAAAGAGAGCTCTGCTGGACAAGGACCTTCAGCTGCAAGTGCAGGTGAGCAGGAGAATTAAAAAAAAACTTTGATATCATGTCATACTTAAGTTTTTTTCTTCTCATCACACACAGGAGGAGCTGAGGCGGGACATTGCCCGGATACAGAAAGAAAAGGAGAAAGCCCGAGCCGCCATCGCCCAGGCTGCGGCCGCGGCGGTCAAGTCATCCTCCCACTCCTCCCACGCCTCGCACTCGTCCCACTCCTCACATTCTTCTCACCGCTCTCACTCGGCACATTCCTCTCACAGCAACCGCCCATCGGGAACCCCGTCTTCATCGCACAAGCGCAAACGCGAAGACGAGCGAGACAAAGACCGAAACAGAGCGAAGGAGCGCCATCACGACAAGAAACGGGAGCGGGAACGGGACAAAGACCGCGATCGCTACAAAGACAGGGAAAAAGAACGAGAGCGCGATCGAGAGAAGGAGAGGATGAGAGAACAAGAGCGTACTCGGCCGCTGGACGCGGAGAAGGGCAGAGAAAGGGACAGAGACAAGGACAGAGATCCCTTCTCGTTAAAACACAAGAAGAAGAAGAAGCTCTCGTCTACCTCAAAGGATCACAAGAAGGACAATAAGCTGTACTGTATCTGTAAAACGCCTTACGACGAGTCCAAGTAAGATCTCGGCTACGATGAAGATTCAGGTGAACGCTTTTGTTACAATTGTGTTCTTTTGCTCTCAGGTTCTACATAGGTTGTGACCTGTGCTCCAACTGGTTCCACGGAGCATGCGTGGGCATCACCGAGAAGGAAGCCAAGAAGTTAGAGGACTTTGTGTGCAGCGATTGTAAACGGGGTCACGAAGGAGGAAGCAAGGAGGAGCTCTACTGCATCTGTCGGACGCCGTACGACGAATCGCAGTACGCCCGCTAGTTTTTACGCTTATCTACTGTTGAGAACGCAAAACCGGATTTGTCTAATGAGCCACTTTTTCAGGTTTTACATCGGCTGCGACCGTTGCCAGAACTGGTACCACGGGCGCTGCGTGGGCATCCTGCAGAGCGAGGCCAATCACATCGACGTGTACGTTTGCCCGCAGTGTCAGTCGACGGAAGACGCCATGACCGTCCTCACGCCGCTTACCGACAAAGACTATGAGGGCTTGAAAAGAATTTTACGTTCCTTACAGGTATGCAGACTACTCTGGACAGAATCTACTGACATGTACATTTTAAAATTTGCGTCATCACCGAATGAAATCGATACGTCGGGCAATAATGCCAAGTTCTTTAATTTAATAGTTTGAAAAGTTGAAATCATGTACATTTCAAACGGCATGATCCTCATCTACACTTAATCACTGAAGACTTCTGGAAAGTTTTTTTTTTTTCTTCAATCTTATTCTCCATTTGTTGTTTTTGTGCTCATGCCAAATTCATGACAAATGGCGCCATCTTGTGGCATTTGTTGGTAATTACAAACATTTTGAATAGCAGTTCAATACATTCAGAGAGCTTTCATCCTTTGATAGGAGAAAAAAATCATATTTCCATTCATCGTCTCCTCATGACGAACATTTTTGTCGGACAGTTTAAAAACAACTTTGCCGCATATTCCCATTTTTAGTCTCACAAGATGGCGTGGCCTTTCCTCGAGCCAGTGGATCCGCATGACGCGCCTGATTATTACCGCGTCATCAAAGAACCAATGGGTAAGAACAAGTTTCATGTGTTTGCTAACCATCCCCGAACGATGCTAATGCAATTATTCTCCCTGGCAGACTTTTCCACAATGGAAAGCCGCCTCCAAAAGCGCCATTACAACAAGGTCACAGAGTTCGTGGCCGACGTGACCAAAATATTTGACAACTGCCGCTACTACAACCCCAACGACACGCCCTTCTTTCAGTGTGCCGAGGTGCTGGAAGGCTTCTTTGTGCAAAAGCTCAAATGTTTCAAAGCCGGCAGGTAAGCTTTGCTGATTTTTTTTTTTTTGCCGCACCATTTTTGTTTGCTGGTTGGTGTCACTACTCGGTTGCTTCCATTGCATCACTTTCACTCATTGGTGCCCGCATGAATTCAAAGACACGCTCTCCTCGCTGCGTTTGGCTAACTTGAGCTAACAGTCCAAAGTTGATGTGTTGCATGATTTTGCTTGTTTACAACATCCGCCATGTTTGGCTTTGTTCACGTTTGCTGTGCATGCTTTTTTGATTTATGCCATCCCATTTTCTTCTGTCTTGCAGATTGTCAGATTCTTAAATGGGCCAGTCTCCCTGGGAGTTTGGATTGGATGCTTGTCTCTAATAATAGTGGCAAGAGTGTTCAGTAATCACCATAAAGCAGCCGCCCTGTTGACTTGACTCCATCAGTTTAATGATGACTATGCTTTTTGTCCAATTTGCATTAAGTTATTAGTCCTAATCAAAGAGCGGTTATATTAATTTGCATTTTTGGGCGCAGGGTTTTAAATGCATTTTACCCATTTTGTGTTTATTCCTGATATACTGCACATCTTGGATTGGTTTTGAGTCAAGTTAAAGTATACAAAGCTGCATATTTTATTACAGAGATATTTATGAGAAGCATCACTTGGCTCCACCTCTTTGCTTTGATCAGTGTTTAAGGATAATGCAGACTTTTATCTTGTACAGTGGTTGTAATATATCTTGATGTTTTTTTTTTTAAAAAACAAATAATGTTTATGAGAGAGAATGTGGGCAACATCTATTGTCATTCTGTTCCCCAGCTTCACAAAAATAGTTTAGTCAGCAAAAAATTACCAAGGAAAAAGGCAATCCCAATACATTAAATCCGACATGGCTGTCGGATCATCTTCCAGGGAGGCCTTTTTGCATCCACTGTGTGTGTGTGTCTGTGTGTGTGTGTGATCATTGTCCACATTTTTACAACATCTGAGATCATGTGAAGGCCTTTCAACTTCGCCCTCTCTCCACGTGTCGTAGGTCTCATAACAACAAGTCTTCATCTACGTAGAGCGCTGAAAAACAAAATGCACTTGGCCAAGACGTTTGGCTTTTCTCGACTGTCCCTCCGTGACACACACACACGTCCTGTGTTGGGGGATGTGCTTATTTAAAGTCCGCAACCAACCACTGCTGCTTTCACACAGTTGGTCAGGCGCACCTCCAAGGGACCTTTTTGTTACCTGTCTTCAGAAGCGGAACTGAACGCAGGAGCCGGCATTTCACAGGAAACTTTACCTCGGAGAACAGACTCTCACAGAGCTCTCATGTTTCCATGTACTTTATTTTTGGTCACGTTTGTTTAGCTCTTTTTCTTTGTTCTTGTTAAAGTCTGTCTGGCCATCCAAATGGTCAATTTGTTCAATGAGAAGTAGGAAACTGAATATAAATGGCTGAGTTTTAATGAGCATACTAAAATATTTTGTCTCCATCTTTTTTGTACCATTTTCATTGTTCACTAAAGTGGCATGAGAAAGTTCGGGACTCAATGTCTAGACAGCAGGAGATGCTTGCGATGTTCCTTACCTTGCTCTGCAAAAGTGACAGACTTGAGAATGATGAATCTGTGTATTTGAAGGTTCCTATTATGTTTGTAAAAAAAAAACAAATTGTCAGATTTGGACTTAATTTTTTGTATTACAGCTGAGGAAATATGGATGTATATGGAAGTTATTAAAATGCAGAAATATTGTGTTCTTGTTTGGTTCACTAAAATATAATTGTAGCTGCTGGCAACCAGTTCAGATATAAAAAATGAATGCCACGTAGCTAAATATGTTATTGTGCATAAATACACTGATTTTATCAAGGAGTTTTTACCACCATTTTATTTTTTTTTACCAAAATAGGTGTAATGTGATATACGTATGGTGTTGGAAATAGTCACAAATTAGACTAATTTGGTTTAAAAAAAAATTAAGTGACATTGTTACGTCGTCTCTGGCGGCCACGTTCATAATTCTCGCGATAACTCGGTGATGACGCAACTTCCGTTGTTTTAGATGTTTCTATTCGAACAGTCCAATGACGGGAGGCAGCTGGATGCTTGTACTCAAACTGTCCAATCAGAACAATTTGTTTCAGGAATTTAAAGGTCTGTGCGTCATCTTCCGCACAGTTTGAACCATCCCGCAAGGACTTGGTAAGCTAATGCTCCGTTCTCGTGACATTTTTTAAAATTACCCTGTTATTTTACCATAATTTTCCCTCCATGACTTTTATGTCGGTTTGCCATATTTTCTCTGCTGTTATTGTTATTGTTTAGTCGATTAAATACTATGTTTAATACGTATTATGTCGTCATGCTAAAGTGTCACGAGGCGTCGCCAAGTTAACATTTTGTTTTTTTTTTACGACAGGCTCTTTCAAATCCCAACTTTTTTCTCACTGCCGCCCAGCTTTGTGTAAAATTGTGGAAAATGTCTGAGAACGTCGCCCGTCTGAGTAAGTTCAAGAATAAAGGCAAGGATGTCAATGTAAGTAAGCCTTTGAAAAGTGAAGTCGATTGCTCGTTTACACAATGGCGAGACATTTTTTGGTTTTGTTGTATAAATCGCTCACAGGAGCTTCGACGCAGGAGAGTAGAAGTGAACGTCGAGCTCCGCAAAGCTAAGAAAGATGATCAGATGTTCAAAAGAAGGAACGTGGCTGCTTTTCCCGAGGAGCCCACATCGCCTCTTCAAGTGAAAAATCAAAATGGCCAGGTAAGCAAAACAACGCCGTTAATGCTACGTTTTTAATAACTGCTAATCGTCACGTACGATTTAAAAGTCGAAAACGCAGCTGGGTTTTTATTACTGCGTTCTAACTTATTGTTGTTCTAAAATTCCATATGGGTTAGCAACCCTTTTTTTTTTTTTGTAGTATGTCACGTAGATTTGTCTGTTGCAGGGATTCCCAACTGTATAACTGAAGATCAAGTTATCCAATTTCAATTAATTGGTTAAAGTATTAGATTCTGTGTCAAGTGACATGCAATTAAGTTCTTGCCAATCATACTAAACACAATTGTATTTGTAAAGCCCTTAAAAAAATTTAAATTGTGTTTATATGCACCTTGAATATTATGCCAGAAATTGATTGTCCTGCATGTTTGTCCTGTATTGTCAATGAAGACTTCCAGCCAGTGGACGGTTCCAGAGATTCTCACTGGAGTAAATAATGCTAACATCGAGTCACAGCTCCAGGCAACACAAGCAGCAAGGTACATTATTATTTTTATTTTTTTTGCCTTGTTGTAGTCAGCACTGCAAAAGAGAATGTGTTCTCAATTATTCATATTTTTTTTGTATTCTGATTGCAGGAAACTGCTGTCCCGGGAAAGGCATCCCCCCATTGACCAGATCATCAGTGCTGGTCTGATCCCCAAATTTGTGGCCTTCTTGGGACTGTCTGACTGCCCTCCCATCCAATTTGAAGCATCTTGGGCTTTAACCAACATTGCCTCTGGGACGTCTGACCAAACGGCCGCTGTGGTCCAGGGCGGGGCCATTCCTGCTTTCATTCGGTTGGTCACATCCCCCCACCAGCACATCAGCGAGCAAGCTGTCTGGGCTCTTGGAAACATTGCTGGTAATTCACATTTATTTTTCAATCAAATATGATGCCATCAATTGAAGGTGCAGCGTGATCATTTTCATGTTCCGTTTAGGTGATGGCTCGGCTCAGAGGGACAAGGTGATCAAGCATGGAGCTGTGGCCGCCCTGCTCAATCTGCTTGCAGTGCCTGACCTCTCGGCACTCAGTGTGAGTACCTTGGTTGACAATAGATCAACACCAGACATTTTGAGGCTATAATCTAGTTTGAGCACTTGCATAAATCAGATTTATTTTCCAGCTATTCCTTTTACGGCCACTAGAGGGCAGCCAAACTTTAAAATGAATTCTAACTGATTTTTATTTTATTTTTTTTCTCTCAGCCTGGTTACCTGAGAAATGTGACCTGGACAGTCTCCAACATCTGTCGCAACAAGAACCCATCGCCTCCTTTAACTGCCATCGAGCAGCTCTTACCTGCTCTCGTACGTCTCCTCCACCACGACGACAAAGAGGTGTTGGCAGACGCCTGTTGGGGGATTTCGTACCTGACTGACGGTTCCAACGAGCGCATTGAAGTGGTGGTGCAGGCAGGCCTGGTGCCTCGCTTGGTTGAACTGCTTGGCAGCGGAGAACTGTCTGTGGTGGTAAGTGTTCTAATGCTGCGCCTAATTCACAACAGAATCGTAAATCAACTAATTTTCTGGTTCTATTAAAATACAACTGCACATTTTAGGTTTATCCTAAACTATCAAATAGCCCTTTGTCAGTATTTCTTTTGTGGTTGACTCTGAAGTGTCTCATTCGTGAACCCTCAGACCCCCTCTCTGCGTGCCATCGGTAACATCGTGACTGGCACAGACGAGCAGACACAGATTGTGATCGACTCCGGGGCGCTGGGCATGTTCGCCCCATTACTGTGCCACAACAAGGCCAACATTCAGAAGGAGGCCGCCTGGACTTTGTCCAACATCACGGCGGGAAAGGACACCCAGATCCAGGAAATCATCAACGCTGGCCTTGTTCCACATTTGGTCAATGTGCTTGTGAAGGTATGCCATCGATTGTCTTATCATCTGTGCTTTTCCAACATCTACCCCAGGATGTGCTTTTCACTCACTTGCTGGCTTTCCTGGCTTTTTTTTTCTTTCTACAGGGTGACTACAAAACCCAGAAGGAGGCAGTGTGGGCTGTGACAAACTTCACCAGCGGGGGCACTGTGGAGCAAGTTGTGTTCCTGGTGCAGTGCAATGTGCTGGAGCCGCTTATGAATCTTCTGTCCTCAAAGGACAGCAAAACTGTTCTTGTTATCTTGGATGCCATCACCAACATATTTTTGGTTGGTGCAATAATGACCATTGTTTTAATTGCAAAGCAATCGCTTAAGTAACTTTTGACTCATCTTCCCTCCTTTTTTTTTCCCCCCCCTAGGCTGGTGACAAAATTGGAGAGTCGCAGAAGTTGGCCCTGATGATTGAAGAATGTGGTGGGCTGGACCGGATTGAAGCTCTACAGTGTCATGAAAATGAGATGGTCTACACAGCGGCTCTCAGGCTGATTGAGAAATACTTCTCTGACGA
The DNA here is from genome assembly GCF_024217435.2 of Syngnathus scovelli. Taxonomy (NCBI): domain Eukaryota; kingdom Metazoa; phylum Chordata; class Actinopteri; order Syngnathiformes; family Syngnathidae; genus Syngnathus; species Syngnathus scovelli. The sequence goes on from NC_090862.1 coordinate 2,891,694, forward strand.
GGTAATGGCCTTTTTAAAAAAATAATTCATCTCCCCCCACCTTCCTTCACTGTTCTCACTTTTTGCCTCCATTTAAATTTCTAGGAAGAGGAGTTGGAGTGTGTTGCCCCAGAAGCAACGGCCGACGGTTATGAATTCCAAGTCGGTGAAAACCAGAGCACTTTCAACTTCTAGCTACTCCATGCTCACCGCTAGTTTGTCCTTGTTCATGTCAATGTATGTGTTTGTACATACTCTTTTAAACACTTGATGAACCACTTATGTAAATAAAGATGATACTGTGAATGGGCTTTTTTTGAAAATTAGTTTCCAGTGCACACAAAAAAATCTGTGCATGACATTACGACACCCTTTGTTCATGCAAATTTGTGATAACAATAAATAAAAACGCAAACATAATTGCGACTCCCACTTGTAATGCATGATAAACCTAAAAGGGGGCGTGAAGGTTACGTGTGCTCTTAAAGCGACAGTAAACGGGGAATCACCAACCTTGAAGACAAGCTCAGGGGTTGGGGGGGGCGGTGTTGTGCGAGAAGGTTGGAGGTGTTGTGCCACACGCCAGGGGAAATGTTTGGAGCCTTCTCATCTCTCGTCAGCAGCCCAGGCAGAAGAGGCAGGGGCAGCCTCCTCAAGTGGGCTACACGCCGGAGGACTCCTCACTTCAACTCCCCGCCAGAGGAGAGGACGGCTCCCAGGATGTAACACCGCCTTAAGGAGAACTCATCTTTTTACAACAGTGTTCCATTCACGATATTTTTAATTCATTAATTTATTTCCTTAACATTTTTTTTCGCAATGACATTTTTGTCGACATCCGGGCCACAATGCCTTGACTCCATTCTTGTCTAAAACTGGCGGAGAGACTGATAAATCTTGTTCTCCCCCCCTCCCACCTAACGACTCTTTTTGTCCGCGCCGTGAAGGCTGGAACAAAGAGGTGATGTCTAACCAAGGAGTTCGGCGGAATGGACCCGTGAAGCTGCGATTAACAGGTAGGTAACGATATTGTTTTAAGCCCCTCTAAAGTAATGCCGTTGCACACAAGCTAGGAGGGATCAGTGTATTTCCTGGATAGGAGGAACAGTTCCCATGGGCCACGGAGTTGGCTCATCGCCGCTTCACTCTATTTCCACGACATCCCCTTGTGATCGCTCCAATATATTTAAATCTGACATCCGTGCACCCGTTTTGTTTCTTACTCCATTTTGCTTTAATTGTTAATGGCAATTGTGATTGTCATTGTCGCCACTTAACCAAGCCGTAAGTCTGAGTCGGGTCCCGCAGGAGTAGAAGTAGCTGTGTTGTCACTATTAAGCAAGTCGTTGTTTGGTAATTTGTAAAAATGGGATGATATAAGTTTGAATAAACACTTGTCACGTTCTCCGGTGCAGACAGGTCAGTTGGGCTGTCAAACGAGCTCATTTAAAGTTGACTAGCCGGCCGGCGTTAGCTTGCTAGTTAGCTCGCTGTTGGTTCTGCACTAATCAAGGGTTTACAATGTTTGACATTTAAATCTTTTGTCACCACTGAGGCCCGCATTTAACCCATTTAAGTAAAGTTAAGATTGGAAATAAGGAAATCAAATGGCTTAAAAATATTAGAAATTTAAAAACAATTTTAAAAAAAGTGTATTGAAATTTAAATATATTTACGTTTAAAATGTATGTAGGCTGAAATGATGAGGTGGATACAACTTTAAATACTGAATATGAGATGTAAAAAAAAAAAAAAAATGTGTTGACATAATCCCACTCACACTCTTGATCACCAAATCCAAAAATGTTGACACATTTTTGCCCGGTGATGATGTAGTTGTGCTTCCTCCTGCAGACCTGCACACTCTCCCAAAGCTGTTTGGTTTTTCCCTTTTCAACATAAACACCAACGAGGTTTACATGGGAGCTCAGTGTTTTGTCTGCGAGAAAGGGGCTGACGGCTTGTCCTTTTTTGATCTACTTCCAGGACCTGACTTGCACCGCATTCCCTGGGAACTGTGTGTATACGTGTGCAAATGCCAAGTGAAATATTTAAGCGATGGTGTTTTCTGATAGGCGTAAGTGGAGACAACAAGGGTTGATCTTAATGAGATGGATTAACGACTCGCACGCGTTTGATTGCCAAGTTAACTGCAGGCTTTCACTTGTATTTACGGTTGTCATAAATCTCACATGCGTAATGAGAGAGGTATCAAATATTTGTTATGTGATATGTAGTTTGGAGTGGACTCCAATGCCTTGTTGTTTTTAATACGGTAGAACCTCCCAGGATGGAAGATTGTGAAAAAACAAGCTATTCCAGGGTGGCGCTTTCGTCATAAAAAAAAAAAAACTCCACTAATAAATGGATTAAAGTAGCATAATTTAGATATGTGTCATGGCAGCGTAAAAAAAAAATCTGATATCTTCAGCTCGGAATTGGAAGTGTTGTGAAAAAGCCCAAAAAAGATCAGTGTTAATTTCTTCTGCTTAGGTGCTAAGTGGTTTCAGGAGATATGCTGATGCTTGATGTCATGATTCTGATCTTGAAGAAGAAGAAAAAAAAACATGGTGGCATTCCATTCCATTTGTTATTAAGGCAGAGCCATTTTACAACCCCGAGAAGTCCATTAGACTGTGAATTAGTTTGTCACCACCGTTGGAGACTGCAGTGGTCTCCTGGAATGCCAGGAATGTTAGCCCGCTGTGGAAAATAGAGCAAGCTGGACCTCATAGACCAGCTTTGGTCCTCCTCCTCCTCCTCCTCCTCAGAGTGACACTGCATACCCCGCCACGCTGAGTAACAATCCGAACTCACCACCTCTTCAAATGAGTCTTTTCTCCTTTGACAACTTTGTCTTGTCATCCTGCTGGCGAGTTGCGGAGAAACGCACTGCAGGAAAGGAAGCACGATGGGAAGAACGTCGTCTGGCGCGAAGAGCCAAATCGTGGTCGCACACTGTCATTATGTGCGTCTTTGTTTAGCGCTTGCACAGTTGTGTATATACAAGGTGGATCACACTTTGAACCCCAAAAGAGTGTCACTGCATGTTGATGACTCACACAAACCTGAATTTGTTTCCAGCCTGAATGCGAAGGATGCCTCGCTACATCCAAACAGGCCCGTAGCTGTTTGTGCTGGAGGCGGACCTCCTTGTTGACAACCCCCCGGCCCCCCCTCCCTTCCACATGTCCATTTCAACCAGATGTCTCAGATGTTTGTCAGCTATTAAAGGGAGGAGATATGTCAGGCAAGCTGCTAAGACTAACAATTGGTGGTGAGATGTTTCATAAGAGCAGGCTGCCGGTACAGATGATCACTCCGAGATCATCGAACGGATTAAAAACGGCACATAGGCAAATGTTATCAATCTTCATGATTTTTTTTATCACTGTTTGCTTCTTTTATCGTCAAAGATTTAAGGCCCCGTGAAAAATGTAACTTTGGGGATGAATTAATGGCGCAAATTGACTATATAGTTGAAATAAATGGAGGAATCGACAACAAATCAATTATCCAATTAATCGTGTTAAGTTACGATGTTGATGAGTGGCAACCAGAGTCGAAGTTGTGTAACAAAAATCAACTTGTAACTTATTTTTTTTAATTTAGTTTAAAAAAATGTGACCGCTTCAAATCGTTCAAATCGTCCAAATCGTCTTTTATCGTGTCGGAATGGTTTTGAATTCCCAATTAAGATATTAGAGAAGTTTTATTAATATACAAAATGGGGATGAAATCAAATGTTTTATTTTTTTTTCTCGTCTTTAACCGGGAGTCACCACGTGACTTAATCGGCATATGGTTTGCTCATCGGAATTCTTTGGTGTGGTGTGGATCAGCGCTCAGTGCTCCAATCTCAGTGGGATTCCCTTCCCTAGTATCCTCCACTCGCATTCCCACCTCTTCCTCTCTGACTCACTTGTGTTCTTTCCGATTGGAAGCTTCTCCCCTTCTCCAAAACCGTTGCGAGGATATCAAAGTCTGACAGACAGCTTACGATATGCAACGTTCTGCGTTTACCGCTTCATTTAAGAAGCTAATCTATTGCGATGGAAATTTGGTTTTAGGATGAAACCCCAAGAGCGTGGCTCGGTCCAGGCGCATGACCCTTCTGATCAAGAAACTTTTGATGTGGTTTTCAATTCCATTCACGCGCCCCTCGCTCACAGCTGTATGGAAGCCATTTGGGATGATGCTTCGGGTTCTTCAGACAGGATTCATACGCGGTGACTGCACCGAGCCGTCATCAACGTCCAAACATTTCCACATTTGCCTTTAATAAGCATATCGTGCAGCAGATGAAAAAGACGGAATAATAAAACGGGAGGGTAACGAGCGCTTATTGCACGCCATTTGTAAACATTTTCCTTCTTCCTGCCCGTAACGTTTTAATATTGTTCCAGCAATTAATGGACTCTATTTCTTTCCACCCAACCCAGAGCAAACTTCTTTAATTACGGCTTATGAAAAATGCAAATGAATATTATACTGATTGATGTAGTGAGTCGAAAAAGAATCGTTACGTTTGCTAATGTGTCTCTTGTTACTCAGTGAAGTTTTATATTTTTTTAGTTGAATTTAAGAAGATTCGACATTAAGAATATGTGACAGTGTCGGAAGCTTTGCTGGTTACTGATTGATCCGTTGAGATTTAGTCGTTCGCTATCACAATCTTTTTACAACGTGGGGTATATTTGATCACTAAGCAAACATTCTCCCAATTATTAACTTCAGAATTTTTGACATCAAGCAAGTTCTCGCTTCCTTCGTTTACCCAGACGCATTTGATTATTATTGTTTCTTCGAAGGTTATTTCACGAACGAGTTCCCAATCTATAATTTCAATTTGCCAGCGTGTCCATTTTGATGAAGGAGAGAAATGTGATATAAATACTAGTGTGTCTGAAACCTGTATAGACGGAGATTGATTCAATTAACTCTGCCTTGCGTCAAACAGACGGACGGGGGTCTCGCACGTCTCCAGTGTTACTTACTGGAAAGTGTGCGTGTGCACGCGCGTGTGTCTATGTTGGCGTAGAAGCCGCAAAAACGCCAACAGCTGACTGGAGACGTCTGTCTGTGTCTGAAGCCCGACGTTTGAGCCCCTTCGGTCGCCAAAAAAGACGGGATCAGACGAGAGTTGTTTATATTCACACCAGATCACCTTTCAAATGGCATCTCTGCGAGAGTTGAACAAATACACTTGCGAATTCCTGCGCACAGAAGCAAACGTTAGATTAGAACACTGTTTTTTTTTTTTTTTTTTTTGTACTCCAGATGTGCCAAAATCCCAAAATAAGCACTGCGACTCATTGCTCAGTCTGGTTAAACGCTCTGCTGCATAGAAAATTGACAAAAATTGCCATATCGCTTTAACTACTATATATAAATCGTAAATTATATGGATATTCTTAATTTGGAGTGTTTTCACACTGGAATGTGCTCATATAGGAGCCAGCGTTGCATACTGTGGCTTACTATATACTGCATAAAACATGAAGGCCGCACTAACACCTGCCATGTGAGGTGATAAGTGTGTATATTAATTTAAAATTTACACTGGCATAGCTGTAGAAGCATACGATGAGCTGATGGTACTTTAGTTTTATAGCACGAATGCGTACGACAACCTGTAAAATGAAATGGCTGTTGTTTGAAATGCCCTTTATTCTATATCGTTGTTTCCTGAATATATATATTATTTAAAACGATATCCGCGCTCACAGCTAATTCTTTATGATCAATAATTGGGACTGTGGAATTTGACGGCTAGCATGTATAAAATGGCACTTCTACCAAATCCAGGCTAAAAAAGTGTATGTGATCAAAAAATAATAATAATACTTTTTATTTCTAATGCACTTAATATTTCAAAGAAATATTTTCTATTGTACTATGGAGTTATTATTTTCAGTATTTTTTACTTTCTTTTCTTGTATTTCTTTAAATGTTCGAAATAAACAAATAAATAAACAAAACAAACCTCAAAGTGCTAGAAAAAGTTTTACAAATCCCCAAACTTCGAAAATGCTGTTAAAGATTCAAGGGAAGGGTGGAAATGTTCTAAAAAAATCCCGGAATATTTGGGAAAATACCCAAAAAGTCTGAACTGGCCTGGCACTTGATAGGTCCAATCGAGTTGTTCAGAGTTGGGGAGGCCGTTCCCCTGTACGCCCCCTCGCTAGCTCAGCCCAGGAGCCGTTAAAGTCATATGACTTTTTGAGAATGATGTCAACGGTTAAATTCCAGGCACACGCATGATGTCACGTCTTGTAGCTGTGTGCGATCCGCTTCACGCCATGTTCCTGACAACCACCTCCACATTATAGCGCCATCAGTCCATCTCAGTGAGACATCAAACGCTAATTCACATTGACTGCTAGTGATGAACACCTCATATCACACAATGACAGGAAGGTGCAAAGGAAAAAAGTCGTGTTCCTCCTGCCTTTGCCATTTGTTTCCTCATCCATTTTCCATTTGAAGGGATCTCAGAAGCTTTCATCTCCGATTATGACATAACTGTCCTGATTCTTAAAGTCTAACACATTCGTTGGCAGTGTAGACAGTAGGAAAAGGGGAGGGTGGAATGATGTAACTTTTATTTCTCGAAGAAGTTGTGAAATCATTCTTTGAAACCCAAACTTCCCCGGCGCTGGCTCCAGACGGGGCAGTGGCGTGCTCGCTCGGCTTCTGTGCGATCCGCCCTGGCTCCGTGACATCAGCGAGGGTCAGGTGGAGCCAAAAGTCCAAGAGAGCCACTCGGCTTGGGTCCCGGCCAGTAGCGGTGCAAGCTTGCAGAAGCCCCGAGGCCCCGCTCGGTTCTTCTGCTCGCTGTTTTTGACTTCTCACTATAGCGGCGGCGGCGGTGACGCCACGGTGGAAGACTTTACTCGCCTGGCTGACTTTGTGTTCGGCACAAAGTGGAAAGAGAGATTGAAGCAAAGAATGCCAATGTGGCATGGTTTCCCACTATTTGGAGCTGAAAATAGTTGGGGTGGACTCCCCTCTTATGCAATGGCAGAGGACTGAATCACAGAGGGGAAAAGGTGACGTGAGATGGGTGAAATGTTCTCACACTAAAAATGTTGCCAGTCGCTAGTCCTCCCTTGTGTGTAGTGAGTTTCCTCGTGTAGTCCAACTGGTTCCTGTTGAACTCCTGAAATGCCAGCATTGTTTGACTTGCGCACCATTTTGAAAACTGGTTTGTTCACAAAGACTTTTTTTAACCAAAAGAATGTCACTTAAAAATGTAACAACTTCCTGCTAGTGCTAGAAGCCGTAAGCATAATTTTATATAATACTGGAGAAAAAAATATTGGAACCTCTGAAGTTTTTTGATGTACAAGTCCTTCATTCAAATTAGGGGTGCTTGATATGATTTTTTTTTCGGACCAATACAGAATAAATTCTCAAATCTTGAGTCATCGCCGATACCGATACCAAGTGTCGATACCACTAATTCAAGCATGACCCCAACAAAAACAATAGCGGATAATTTTAAATAAAGACCTTAAAATTACATAAAATGGCTGTAGCATTAACCGAGGGACCTTCTGTATATCCTTAATGATGGATGAACTGAAACCAAATCTTGACGTGGCATTAAGCAATCTCTCATCGGTCGTTTGCTCCACAAGAAAGTCTTCCCAGACGCTTTTTCTGAGGACAGAACTTCTGCATGACGAGAACATGAGGCCCACAAACTGTCAAAACATCTCCAAGCAACATCAATGACCACCGTGAATAAACCACACAAAATGGAAAGCGTTCAATCGCAAAGTCATGACGTCGTTGAACGACCATCGGGTTATTATTCGACGCATTTCGGTTGACATTCGATACCTGAATTTGAAAATATATAATTCATATATGAGAACATGTGTCTGGTTGTGCTTCCCGAGATCTTTCAACACTCCAGCAGGTGCGGAGTGTAATGAATGATGATGATGATTTATGGCTTCTCGAAGTCATGGCCTTTTGCCCTTTGACCTATGATGAGAAGCCATGTAAGGCTATATTGTGTCTTTTCTACGCGACTAGTCAATGTGATTTTGTGCAGCAGATGTCCAAAATATTTTTTTTCCAGTGTTCCTTTACATCAGTCTCGGAACGTGTGAGATAAAGCGGCGTCGGATACCTAAGTAATTGTTTGAAACTAGATATTTTCCCCTTCATTTAAAAAAAAAAAAAAAAAGTTCTCCCTTTGCTTGCTCTTTGACCAAAGTGATGCATGGCAAGAGTGTGTTACTCTTTTTCCCCTTTCCTTAAGTTCTAAATCTAGCAAATGGCTGATTTTAGAAGTTTCCTGGCACTTAAAAGTTCCATGATGACTTTTGTAGATACTCTACGTATGCTCGGAGATCTTATCAGGTTTACGCATTTACATAAGAGGATCTGCGAAGAAAGCCAGGTTATTTCCCCATGTCAGTTTGTCACAACCACATTTCCACAGTCCAGTGAAAAGCTGGACAAAGTTTCTGAAATTCTACCCTGTGTCCTTAAGCTCAGCTCTTTAAATGCAGACGGTGTAGGCAGGTCTTTAAAAAGCAAGTCGTTTTTTTTTTTTTTTGAAGGACCTTCGCACTGCTCAGTCAGAATGAACTAGTGCAGAGAATTTGAGCAAGGTCGTCTACATCAGTGAAATCTGATTTATAATGTTTAAAATGTAAACAAATTCCCAGACACCATCCATAATTTTTTTTTTTTTAGCATGTGAGCGGAATACGTTTATTGCTATTTAAATATTTTTACTTTGCTATTTAAATATTTTTACTTTGCAAGCTTATCTCAGCTGCACTCGCAAGTTTGGTTTTAGCTTCAAGAAAAATAATAAAATTAACAAAAATTATATTCATTCAGAATAGAAAATAGTACGTTAAAGTTCCTGGTTTTGCCAAAGGAAAAAAAAAAAACTAAGCAGCCGTGTCAAAATGAGAAGTCGTAAAAAGTTGTCTCCCATCTACTGATATGAAAATCTCTGGATCATCTTCAGGGTATTTAATAATAAAAAAGAATATTAAAGTCCAATATCCATTGAAAAGTTCATAGTCTAGGTTGTCAGCATGCTTTCTGCTTCACAGCACACTGAAGACTAATATAAAAAAAAAAACTTTGTTCTTTCCATTTTGATTAAACGTGAATATGAGCTGTCGCTTGTGGCATTAAATTTAATTTAGATTTGGGAACTCTTGACAGGTACTTTGACTCATGCTTTTACTCGGATTCCATTTTGGTATTGCGGTCCCAGCAGTTGATGATTTACATCGTGCAGTCTTCAGGATTAAACATTACTGCCATAGGAGATTGATTAGAAGATGGTTTGAAGATTAGCAACAGCGGGGTCAACTCACACAACCATCACTCTCCTTCCTAAGGTAAAGGGAAGTCTTTTGTTTTTAGCTCCATGCTCCAAGAATTGGAGTCAAAACATGGACAGAAAAAGAAAAACAGAGGAAAGGTAGCCAGAGTGTGAAGGAGTTGGAAGAGTAATCCTATCCAAAAATGTGTCAGACTGTCTGGGGTGGGTCATCATCACACTGGACCGGAGGAACCAGGTGGTCAGGAAGGGAGGTTCAAAAGGGGTTCAACCTGAACTGGAGATTTGTGTCGTCTCGCACATGAACGCTTCCTCGCAAACACAGGAATGTCTGACATTTTCCAAAAGACTCTCGTTTGACTTTTAGACAGGGATGGGAATGGTGGAACATTACCAGGCGGGCGTCTGGGTTCCCACACACCCCATTTCCTCCCCCCTCATAGTCTCCGGTGTAATGGTTAACCACAGAGACTGGAGGCACTTTGAGTCCACTTTTCCTCCCCACTGTGCTCCTCTCTTTTTTTCCCATGCTTCTATGTTATTGTGAACAAATGGATTCCCCTGTCTGCTTATATGACCAAAAAAAAAAAAAGACTTTTCATCCTTCCGTCTGATAGTTACCATGACGACGCTGACCAGACGTCACATGACCTCTCCCTCCCCAGGTGTTTGGCTTGCGTCTGGCCGAGCGCATTGATTTGCCCGCACAGTGGAGGTCTTTGTGCACCCGTCTCGGGGTGTGGGGGGGGGGGGACTCAGCCCATCCTCTCCCCGCAGGTGGAACTCGGAACTTCAGCCTAAAGGCCCAACTGGAGGAAACCATTTGTGTTAAGCTGAGGGTTTGCTTTGGGGGCAGCCATTGAACAGTTGACTAATAAGCTAAATATATTTGTCCACTTTATTGCTCAGCACAATTTTATTGCCAATGTGATTTATTGATAGGTTGTATTGATGGATTACGCAATGGCAGGCACCAGTGAAAAACTTTAGCTATCGATTTATTCAGGTTTAATTGGCTACAAGAAGAAAATGGCTGCCATGCTCAATTATTTTTATTGCCTCATCGTGAATTTCTCACTGGTGCTCATCCCGTCTGGGTTTCGTTTAGTCGGAGCTGCAGTGCGACCGGAATGAGAAACGCAGGCAGCACAGAGACACCCTTCTCTCAGTTTTGCTTGGATACTCGCCGTCGCTATGACGACAGAGGATTTCAGATGGGCCGAGATACGAAAGGGTTATTTGATGCTCTTCCGGAGTGTTTTTTTTTTTGGTGAGAGAACCTGTGATTTAGAACAGCTCGTTCAGAATATTAGGAACCGATATAAGGAAAAGATACATAATTATTGAATACAATTTGTATTTTTTTTTTGAGGGACTTGAATTAAGGTGGTCCAGTCCCACAAGGTTCTCGCATGTCCTTAAAAAGAATCTTCAAAAGTCCTTAAATCATGAATGTAAAAACTCTTGACTCACTGTTAATAAAGCACAGACCCAGTGAGAGACAAGAGATGATTTCCCGAGTTTCTTCACGGTAAAATTAAACATTGCTTATTTTCCTAGTAACGCTCTGTTCTTGACCTATTCTAAAAATTCTACAGAGCAGCCAAGACAGATGAGCTTGTATCGCTTTCCCGTTTTTTTGATGTGCACCATTAAAGGTTTACCATCTCGGGTACTCTCTTGTGGCGCCAGAGAAACGTGACATCATGCATGACGGCGGTTTTGGAGGTGGATTTTCCCCCCGGAGATTTTGATTCAATTCCAATTTGTAAAATGTCATGGCTGATATAATTTTTTCTGGTACTCCAATGATTTGCTGCCATCAAACGTTTTGCTGACATCGACAATCATGTCAATTCAAACAAAACCCCTAAATAATGACTTTTATTCAATTTGTATTTTCATTTTTTTTTTTTTCGTTTGAACTGAGGCACCATTCTCAGGGATATTTATCAAATGTTCTCGCTGTCTCCTCTTATTTTCTGTCTCAGCACTGTTTTTCTTACGCTGCATGCCCAGACTGGTCACATGTTGATGCTGTAACCCAACTAGACACATTTTTTATAATGGATTGGCTCTTAACATATCACTCATGGCACGCTCCATTACCAATGGGAGTACGCTCAAGGCTTTTCCCATGCAAGGCAATTTATTTTTTATTTTTTTTATTGCTTTGCTTTCATGCCACTTTGCATTTGAACCTCACTCATTGCTAAACAATATTGCGATGATGATTAATATAGTGATAGCGCATGTTAGCATGTGTCTGAAATTCTTGTCAACTTAGCTACTGTCTGGGACAGTAGAACCTCACGCCACTCCTCACTGCAGGCAAAAATGCGCAGCCAGTAAATCACAGCAGAGGCTGTCTGTGTTTTCATTTTTCCTAGATTTCAGTCAGCAAATTCTTTTTTCCTTTATTGCCATTCTTGCCTTGTAAACTCGCAAGTTCATCTGCCATATAAAGTCTGTTTTTGTTCATGCTCAATAATGGTTAAGTGGTGAAGCAAAGGCAAATAATCCAAATGAGGATAAACCTTTTAAATGTCTGACGGCCATTTTTTTTTTTTTTTTTGGAAGTTTCAGACTCCCTGCTACCACTTGTCTTCCTACGTCGCCCAGTCCGGTGGTTTTCAATTCCAGTTCTCAGCTGTAATTCAGCCCTTTATGTTTTCCTAAGAATCCTATATAAGTATAATTTGAGTGTTCTCTTCCTGCGACGTGGGTTGTGGAGAACTTCATATGTTCTCATTGAAGAAAGCAGCTTTTCTTCAATCCTAACATCTACTCGATCCTTCCAATTTCAAAACGACAATGCAACCTGTATTATCGGAAGAACATATTACATTTATTTGCTTAAAGGTAGTTTATTTATGAATTCACTCGAGCCATTCACGCCCCAGAATGAAAATTTTACGGCCCTTTGGTTATGCTGTGTTTATATTATGTTCTCAGTGGCCACGGCAGGCTCGTTAACTAGAACTTTAGTGTGCTGTGGGACCTTGGCCATCTTTGTCTCAATAGTCCAGTTTTTTTGTCAAAGTTTTGTCACGGGATATCATATTATTTGTGATGCGGTTTTGGTCAGCCAACATCTGGGCCGACTTTACACCTGCTGGCACCATACTGGCAAATCTAGACAATATTAGCAAATAAATCTAGATCTATTATAGACTTTTTAATTTTCTAGATAATCTGACAAAAATTCTGCAAATCTGTTCGCCTAAATTCGTCTTTATTGATTTAATTGGTGTTGTCAGAATGGATTTAGCTGACTCAGCTATTGCTAACACAAACAAATTTGGTCATTTTGATCCAAAATAAAATGGCGTCAATTTATATTTAGATAGCTAAACTCAGATCTGACTGCCACCTGTTACCTTACCAATTTTACTTCCCCTCTCAAAATCCAAGTGGTTCATTTTGACACACAATCTTCGGCGTGCCTGGTAATAATTAGTTCGATAGACGGAGTTGGATTGAACAAGTCTCCGGACCGTGTGTGTGTTTGAGCACGTGCGTGGCTTGTGTGTTCAGGCCCGACTGGAAGCAATGTATACCAGATGTTGCAGAAATGAGTTGGTTTCTATGGAACGTAACACATTCCCAGGGATGTTTGCGGAAAGAAATTCTTCCTCATCTGTCGAGCATGTTCTGCACCCCAGCTCCAAGAGGTTATACCGTCTAGTTTAACTCTTCTTTATGGTTAATATATTAACTTAGTGTCTATGTGTATGCACAGTCTGTGAAAAAAAAAATGGCTCGCGCACTTTCCTCAATGATTCAACTTGACCTCAAATGCAGGCTGATCTATAGTTGTGTGCGTGTCTGAGTATGTGCGGAATGGGATGGAGACTTAGATAAATATGCAGTGGCTGCAGACTGCATGGCTTAGACTGGAGTCTGGCACTATAGGTGTGCCCTTGACTATTTGTGTGAAGAAAGTCTGAATATTCCCACCTGCGCATGAGTCGAGCCAAAAAAAAAAAAAAAAAAAGGTGCATTTAGAATCAATTCGTCTGGAATTATGAGGTCTGTTAAATTACATAGGCTACTTTTTAATTTTTTTTAAAACTTCATGCTAAAGAGGTCGTTGACCTCTGCTCTAAAGGAAAATGTTTACTATTGGAAATATCAGATGTCGCAGTAAAGATAATTCCGTGCTAGCTTGCAGAGGCGTCTTTTAGAAGTGAGCTGTTTATTTATTTATACGGATAGTGATTCATCGGGGCACTTAGGGAAGTGCAGTCATTAACAGCGTGTTCACATTTCACATTTGCTCGGGTTAAAACAAACTGTCTTAATGTGATTTGTTTGGGCAAGTGTGAATGCTATCATTTGTACCCTGGTGTGAACCAAACAAATCGACTTAAGAGTCTCGGTGAGGCAGATAAAATTTTAATGGACACCTTTTTTTTTTTTTTTTCCATCATTGTACAAATAAGGGTCTAAAATGTTGAGACTTATTTTACAACCCAACCATGATATATTGTGTTACATTTCTTTGGAATGGTTCTCTGCTTGTTGCCATCGTGAATAATATTTAGTAGGAAATAAATCTCAATCAATGCCCTCCAACGTTATCAGCTCGTTAAGCTTTACAGCACAAAAGTGCCATTCGTTTCCAGACCATTCATCGCTAAGCTTGACTCGCTGCCCGTAGCTGTTAATCCAGATGCCCAGGTGGTGACGGAGCTTCCTCATTCGTACACACACACACACACAAGCCCACACACACACATCCCTCATCACATGCCTTTATTTTTTGTGTAGTCATGGATTTGTGTCAATGTGCCAAATTCATAGCGGCGTGCTATATCGATTGTGTCCATCTTGTTTCCTGAAGTCTATGAATGTAATTTTTTTTTTTTTTTTTTTTTTGACTCATTTTATTCAAGACTGACCGGCGACTGTTCCAGAATGCCAGAATGATTTTGCTGATTATCACTGGCTGGGATTGTAATGATTGTATTGATAGACTCAAACATACTATTTGTTATTTGCTTTTGACTTGAGTAATTATTATTAATATGCAATCCTCTTTTTTTTTTCATTTCAGTCCTCTGTGCCAAAAACCTCGTCAAGAAGGACTTTTTCCGTAAGTATGAGCCGAATACCTTTTTCTTTTCGTCTCACAATCTATTTGATGTTTATTTATAAATGTACTGTTAAGCTATTTTGAATTTAGCAAATGTAGGTCATGCTGCTCTGATAAAATTCCTGCTGCCTTGGCATCAACACACCATTTTCACAAATGCAAATGATTTCCTAAAAATAATTCCTAGTGTCTTGTAACCACTTTTGAACTACCTGGGCAAGGGAAGGGGGAAAATCTCCCTGGGAAATTTGTCGTCTTTTGTTTTGGTGTGTTTGGGTCAGGCTGTCATGGTGAATGCGCATGTAAAGGTCAGGTGGTCACACTCAGGTGGTTTCTGTGGTCCTCATTCCTGCCATTCCAATACTCCTGAGCAAACATTGCGTTTTCGGGAGTCAGTAGAGAGCAGCACTGATGAATTTGTCATCACTTTTGTCCTGCCATTGTGTGTGTGTCATCATTGAAGGACATTAAATGTCGACTCAAAATTAACAGGATGAGTCATGTGACCGAAACTGTCATTTGGAGTTCAGTCCTGGTACTTTTCTGACACATGTATTTAATTTTCTGGTCTATTTCCTCTTCCTGTAGGCCTCCCTGATCCTTTTGCTAAAGTGGTCGTGGATGGTTCTGGGCAATGCCACTCAACAGATACTGTGAGGAACACACTTGACCCCAAGTGGAATCAACACTATGACCTGTGAGTTACATGCAACGTCCCCCCCCGACCCAAATG
Source organism: Syngnathus scovelli (assembly GCF_024217435.2). Classification (NCBI taxonomy): domain Eukaryota; kingdom Metazoa; phylum Chordata; class Actinopteri; order Syngnathiformes; family Syngnathidae; genus Syngnathus; species Syngnathus scovelli. Next base: position 2,906,826 of record NC_090862.1, read on the forward strand.
AAATTGTAATTTAATGACTTGGAAGTTTCGTGCCGTGTTTGAAGTTTCACAATGTTTGTTTCCCTGGTTTAAGTACATGTCAGGATTCAAAGAGTTCCAGCTGTAAAAGCTCACACGGTTACGACATAAGCGATCAAACGATCTAAAAATGTCCCTTGGAACTGTATTTCATACACAGAAATAGACTGGAGTAGTATTTTCTTCCAATGACTGGAACACGTGCATGTCCAGTACATTTAGCCTGATCTCCTTTTCCAAAGATGGCTTGTCCTGTGAAAGTAACCTGGAAAAAACACAGACACAGTGAATGTAAGAGTGAAAGTTTCCAATGTTTATCCAACCAGCTGCAGAAGAAGCGCAAGTCAACGTTTGTTTGGTTGCTCGGGTTACCCACTTTTTTTTTTTTTACATCGCCGATATATTATCTGCTCATGTCGCATTTGACTTTTAGAGGGGGAAAAGTCGTGTGTATGTATTTACATTTTAAGAGTTGGAAGGAGACAGACACAGGCTTAGCATAAATCCGTCGGGATTTGCCGCGAATGGTTATCTTGAATATACACCCTCTTAACTCTCATCTTTAATCCCAATTTAATGGAGGAGAGGTTTTATTCAACTGATCAGCCCAACGAGATCTGCGGCCTTAAATTATACTCCCACCTGTTGTCCTACTTCAGTCTGTCATAAAACCACTGGCACAGTTCAATCTGGCATAATAAATGTCAGTAAACCTGATTAATCGACTAAATTTGCGACGGGATTCACTCGCTTAATTCAAAAATCACAGTCTGTCACTAATGCAGCAGTTTGTCATAATTACAATTTGTGTTGTAGGTCATAAATATCAAATGAATTGACGTCATTTAATTTAATTTTGATACATGGCTGTATAATATATAATTTTATGATATGTTGCATATGACAGAGACTTTACTGTACTTCCCTCCCGCCATGTGTGTGTGACCTCGCCGCACTCTCACATCGCACACCAGACAGGCATTTGGCACGGACTCAAAATGTCCAGACGTCTTACTCACAGACCATTGTTTCATATCCCTTTTGGTAATGGCGATAATCATTACAGTGGGATCCCCTTCTGTCACTTCTCCAGAAGTTTTATTTAGAAGGGGTGTCAAAACATGTTTTAATCTCATTCATAGCTTCACCTGATCAAATAAACAAGATTTCAAGTGGTAGCTGGAAACTAATACCCTTGATGGAAAGATTTTTTTTGTATTTTAGATACATCGGGAAATCGGATTCCATCACCATCAGTGTGTGGAACCACAAGAAGATTCACAAGAAGCAAGGAGCTGGTTTCCTGGGATGCATTCGCCTTTTGTCCAACGCTATCAACCGCCTTAAAGACACAGGCTGTAAGTTTTGATGATGTCATCCGAAGCAAATTCCGACTCGCATCCTAACCGTTAAATCCGCTCCATTATTAGCTAATCAGCGCTAACGGGAGTACGCTGTTAAAACAAGTGTGTAGCGGTTAAGGACGTAGTTGCCGTCAACTAAAATAACGACCGCAGGTTAAACGCTACATCGAGTGGTGTCATGTCGAACTCGTTCGCTCAGACAAAAGCCAGACTCGGGTCTAAATGGGGGTCGACCTTCAAACCACATCACCCCGTCATTACGCTAAAATTGGCTGGTCAGAAGATGCTAACTGGATTAGCTTAGTTTTAAGCAATGGATCTGGAATGGAAGTCCAATATAGTGTTTCAACACTACATTGAAGAAACGCAACCCTAAATTCAAATTGAATTTAAAAGGCTTGTTTTCCTCGAGTGACGGACGAAACCCGAAGCTTGTCTTGCAGCTGTGAGTGGTTACCTCTACTGCATTTCCTTCTCTTGGCCTAACCCTCACCCCCCCCCATTAGTTTCCTCCGCAGACTGGCAACATTGAAAGAGACAAGGAGAGTGTGGGGACTAGCCTCCCCTCATGTGTCTGCTGATCCAGACAAGCGGTCATTTCACGTAGACTAGCTCTCTTGTTTTTGCTTTACATGCATTTTCAAAGAATGCTACGTTTGTCCCATCCCTTACACCAGGGCTCATTTTCGTCACATCGTAGTCAGAGTTTCCTTCAGAGGGCCATGACTGTCAACGCCTTTACAGTAAAAGCAGTAAAAACTTTTTAAAAAATATTTTAAAAAGATAAATGGTACTAATAATTCCCAGCAATGTTTTAAAAGTGAAAACAATTAGTATTGACACATGAAGTTTTCGCGGGCCACATAAAATGACGTGGCGGGCCGCATCTGGCCCTCAGGCCTCGAGTTTGACACATTGGCTGTGTATTAAAAAAAAAAAAAAGTAGCAATGTGAATGAGCACATTCCTGCAAACATCTTTGTTTGTGTCTCTGTGGCTGCTGACCTCCCGCCAGCCTTGTAATGGTTTGACCATTGCCTGTTTTGGTCCTTGTTTAGTCTAGACAGACATCCTGGGCTGATCTACATGACACCCAGACAAGAGAGAAGAGATAGTGGCCATTTTCAAGTCTGCAGGCAACATGGACGTTTTTTGTTTGTTTGTTTTTTTTCCCCCTTCCTCCCTCATGTGTGTCGCTGTCTCTATCTCAAATTCCAGTCTTGAAGAACTTCTGACAAAGACTTTCCAGACCGGGCAATAGTTCATACCCGTTCTGAGACTGAGCGGAATAGTGCAGGCTTTGTATTGACATTTGTCAAATATTTGACCTTTACATTTGAACTGATGCCTGCTCGGTCAGATTTTACAGCCTGTGGCCATGGGAGCATCTGTTTCGGGACACCCTGCAGACAGATGGAGAGATGAATTTCATAAGCCTGTTACTGAGATCTCCAGGGAGATGATGACGCTTCTTCATTTCTTATTGTTTACATCTATGAAACCGATGAAGCGTCATCTCCTCTCCCATCTGATCTTTCCAACTCATTTCCTGTTTGTCTCTCTTAATGCATTTGTGTCCCCTTCCACAGACCAGAGACTAGACTTGAACAAACTGAGTCCAAATGACAGCGACACAGTCCGAGGTCAGATCGTGGGTAAGTTCACAAGGATCAGATCACAGAATCGAATCAAAATTTCGTATTGGCGAAGTCCGTGCCAATATAACGTAACTAGACTATCATTTGTTGTCTCGTAATTCCAACATGTGCATCTGTCTGCCATGTGTCGCTTCAGTGAGCTTGCAGTCCAGAGATCGGATAGGCACAGGAGGCCCAGTGGTAGACTGCAGTCGGCTTTTTGACAACGATCTTCCAGACGGGTGAGTCTCTTATCATCCACGCTTTGGAGACGATACATGAAATCTGGAAAGTCACATCGCTGTATCTTTGTGATGCCAGCTGGGAGGAGAGGAGAACCGCATCTGGACGAATCCAGTACTTGAACCACATCACGCGCACCACACAGTGGGAGAGGCCGACCAGGTGAGGTTTCATTAAAATCCTCGATAAGCTTTTTTGATTTATTTGCTCTGTTGTGTCTCTCAGACCCGCGTCCGAGTACTCAAGCCCCGGTCGGCCGCTTAGCTGCATCGTGGATGAGAACACACCTATTAGCACAAACGGCGCCACGCCCACTACAGCGTTGCCACCGAATGACGGTGACCAGCGGGCCCAGGAGAGGCGCGTTCGGTCCCAGAGGCACCGCAACTACATGAGCAGAACTCACCTCCACACACCACCGGACCTCCCGGAGGGCTACGGTAACAATTATTCAACGAATCGACAACTCATCGGAATTAATCGGCAGCTATTTTATTCATCGGCGAATCGTTGAGAGCTCTTAAAATGGTAAAAATTCTCAATAGTAAATATTCCTCCATGATATGCATATTTTGTGTTTAATTAAAAACACATCGGCTTATTTTCGGACACCAAACTGGTAACTGAATCAAAATCAATTTATATTCTCATGCTCTGGTATTTCTTTTGCACTTCTCCAACCTACGATGAATCCAGTCGTCACGTAATTGTATTGTACTAATTGCTCCACTCCTTCCTCGCCAGTCTGAGCCCCTTCATTCAATCCACAATCTCTCACACACAAGGAGCCTGCGATACTGGCTCCATTCTAATTGAATTGATCTAGCTGTTAAAGTCTGGCTACTGCAATTTGCTCCCCCTCCCCACATTTTTTTTTTTTTGTGCACGTACTCCAACAATCGCACACATTCATATAAAAAGTAAACATACACAGCAGCTGCAGTCCTCCACACATCTTTGGGAGATTTGTTTATCCTCCTGGGATTTTTCTGCCCCGGGGCTTTGGAGCCAGAGCTGTAGAAGGAAATCTAGTGTTTGAGATTTAAGAGGCTTCCTATCTTCTCTGGGTTTGCTTTATTCTCCAATTAATCTTTAATTTAGCTGCTTTTAGATACTAATTGAACTGACCGCCATTTTTTAAAAATCATTTTACAGAACAGAGGACCACGCAACAAGGCCAAGTGTACTTTCTTCACACTCAGACAGGTGTCAGCACATGGCACGACCCCAGAGTACCCAGGTATGTGACCTTCGGGATTTATGACATCATCACGTCAACATGACATGATGAAACAGTCGAGGAGATGCACAATAGAATTTTTTATTTTAGCATATGTTGGGGTTTTTTTCTGTCACAGAGATTTGAGTAATGTGAATTGTGAGGAACTGGGTCCGCTACCTCCCGGATGGGAGATCCGCAACACGGCGACAGGGAGAGTATACTTTGTGGACCACAACAACCGAACCACACAATTCACCGACCCACGCCTCTCTGCTAACTTACACCGAGTCCTCAAGTGAGTTTTGACCTTACAGTATATTATTGTGAAATAATTCAGCAGTTATTTTTCAAACGTGGTTTTGTTTTATCTCCTGGATTCAATTATCTTTGTTTTGCATTTACAGTCCAAGCCCAAATGGTTCTCGAGGAGGCATTGAAAGTCAGAATGTGAGGTAAGATTTGTTTTTATTCCAGGAAGCCCCCTGTTGCACACGACCACTCATTCTCTCCATTTTTTTTTTCCACTTCCACATTAACATGCGCCTTGTAGCGTTTTAGATCATAAAGGCATTTTTAGCAAGGCTATTCGTCACGTCGCTGGCGTTGGCTAGTCATCTGACAGACGACGACTATAGCTTACATCCAGGAAATAGCACATGAATGTAATACCCAAGTGTGTTAATGAATTGTGTGTTTGAGTCACTCTTTATGCATGAGGTTTATGGTCCAAGTCTTTGAGCAGGGCCCAAACACATGTTCAGAATGTCTTTGCCTATGCAGCTGTTCAAACACCTACTGTGCTGTTAACGGCCGGAGATTTGCCCAGCGGCCTTTTGCTTCGCGAAGATGGAGCGAGCGGTGGACGGGTGCCTTGAAGGGCCTCCTCTGCCTGACCTCATTCCTCCTCTGTGCAGGGACGGAATGCATTGCAGAAAGAGATCCGGTTTCTTCTTTTTCCCCCTTTCACGGGGATCAAAGAACATGCTGGCATTTCGACTCTTTTTTTTTTTCTATCTGCCTCCCTATAAAGTTTTAAAACCCTATTTTGGGGAAAAAAAAATATCTTTGATTTTTTTTTTTTTTTTTTAATGATTGAATTGTCCAGTTAGTTGCTTATTGTATTTTGCTCAAGATTACCAAATGATTGATTCAACCTTTACTTGACTACTCAAATTGGTTAAGCGGTTATTGCAGAACACAACCGTTTAGAAACGTTACGATATTAGGAAATATGTGATATCTGGAAAAGATATCAAGCATCGTGGAGTTCCATCAAGACATCTGCCTTTTATCAATTCAGGGATTCCACCCCCCTCCCTCTCTCCTCTTCCGTCATACCACAAAAATGTTTGATATACTAAGTCTGTCAAATTTGTCGTTTTTAATGCTGCTTTTTATTTCAATGAGATTTTCTCTAAGCATCCAGCAAGGTCATTTTTTTTGCTACAATTTCGATTTTCCGCATAATGTTACAAACCTTTCAGTAACTGAATATACCGACATGAAAAGTTATCATGTCATCTCCCTCAAGGGTTTAAATTTATAGTATAGCGGACTGTAAATGTTTTTTGGTGACGTGTCGCAGAAGCAGTTGGCTTCTTCTCGCTGGGAAAAAGAGAAGTCTGAATTTTGTGACGAGGGAGAGTCTAGAGGTGAAAGTGCAGGAGTCATCGAGATGCTTTGCGACTCTTCTCATCCTTCCCCTCCCACCCTCCGAGATGTCTACTCAATTTTGAACGGTGTCAGGCGATTGCCCTTCCTACTTCCCATCCCTCCCTGAGAGTCTAGTCTGCAGGAAATAAAAGGGATTGGAGAGGAGTTGTTGAAAGTCCTTTGGGGCCCTGTGGCTTTCTGGGCTAACAGGAAGTGATTGAAAAGCCTAACTCAATTCAACTTGGCAGACACTACAAACTAAGCAAACTTGTCAATGTGATTATGGATAACGCAGGCCATTAGAAGGATACTTGAGAGCAATTGTGGGCCAATTTTAACCTCTGTCAACTGCAGCCTGTCTGAGTTTTCTGTCTGATTCGTGTTAAAAGTTCGTCTTGAACTGTTATCAAAATATTTTTTTTACGACCTTTGCAAAAATGCCATTATGGAAATGCTTCTATCTCAAAAGGTTCATTTGATTTTAGATGTAAGGCCTTAAACTAATTCCAAAGTTAAATATTTTTTATTACACCACTTTGGATTCATCAGTCTAAAGGTCGGTCATTTTGAAATGGGGAAAACAAAGCGATAGCGTTCCATAAACGTTGTGGATCCATTTAATTTAGGTTCAAGAGGTAACTATTGATCAAGTGTAGTGGGCATTTCCATTAAATAATTTCAAATATCACCACTCACAAGCTGTTTTTAGCTGTGGGTTATTATTTAAGAGACATTTGTTTGGGAATGTTTGTCCACTAAATTTCCAATTCAGCATTTTTTTCTGTACAAATTATATAAAGACTGAAAAAAATTAGATATATCCATTATAGAATTTTCACTTTATACGTCCATGTTTGTAGATTACATTTTTATTGAAAAGTGTCCTGTTTAGGGGTTGTAGCACCACCTCTTGGTTCGGCATGGAATTACGTTGCCATCTGACCAAGTTGCACCGTCCATAAAGGGTTATATCTTTCTCATCTTCCATAAAATTGTCTTTCTTGTGCCCATCAGTCGTCAGAACCCGTTGAAGGATCAGGTCCAGCAGACTCTGGTGTCCACAAGTCACCTCCAAGAGGAGGCAGAGTGTCTCACGGTACCCAAGTACAAGCGAGACCTCGTCCAGAAACTCAAGATCCTTCGACAGGAACTGTCTCAGCAGCAGCCTCAAGCTGGGCATTGTCGCATTGAAGTGTCCCGTGAGGAAATATTTGAGGTGAGGGAATAATATCAATTATGTTATCATTATCATATCAGCTCATGAAGGCCTTATAGAAAATGTTGACATTAATTCTGAGCATTTTTTTTTTCTTTCAATGCTGTCTGTGAGGCAGACAACCCAAGATCTGCTCTTAGTTAACTGTTCCAAGTTATTTTTAGATTCACTCGAGCTATGTGAATGTTTTATCTCTATTTTTTTTTTGTGTGTACTCCCATAAACATCGCCCGCTGGCAGTTTGACTGTGACACACACGTGAAGGCTTTTCTGTTTCCAATCTAAAGCAGACCTCACTCCCCCAAGTTGCTCAATGTTTCTACGAGGTGCAGAGCCTTTATCAGCGCAACACCACCTGCAACAGACTACACGACCCTCATAAAATATGCACTGGAATGTGCTGGAACAGCCATGTCTGTTAATCTGAACGAAGACATTTTTGTTGGCTGATCTCACACGGCGAGACGGGCGGTCGGGCAAAGGATGTTTTAAGGTTGCGCGAGGCTCCAAATCATCTAACTCATGACTGAATGGGCAAGTGTTAGCCCGTGGGCTGTCAGAGCCTTCTAAATGTGTATTTTTTGGTGTAGATAAGACGCTCCCTTTTTTTTCGCCCCCCTCACAGCACCTCTAAGCTGTCTGCCTCATCTGAAGGCTAGAGTGGAACGTGGCGGTGTTATTACAGCCTTCGGACTGTGTTTGTTAGAACTGCCCCTAATCCACTTTTAATGGACCCTGCCCTTAATACGTGAGCAGTCTGCACATGGGATGAACACCAATTAAGCTGGAGAGGCAATGAACTAATTGGTCTATACAGGACAGTGCAGAACTTTCGGCCTTTTTCAATAGCTGTAAAATTTCGTTTTCTTATCGGTCTGGTTTGTTTTAGTTGGCCAGTAAAAAATAATAATAATAATACAAAAATAAAATAAAAATATTTACTTAGTGTTTAGTAATTTATCAACCCTAACTGAAGTGGATAAATAACATATTTTATATTCTTTTAATGTTTTTTTTTCTTAATGAGAGTGTTTCATTGCATTACAGGAATCCTATCGACAAGTGATGAAGATGAGGCCAAAGGACTTATGGAAAAGGCTAATGGTGAAGTTTCGGGGAGAAGAAGGACTTGACTATGGTGGAGTGGCCAGGTAGGAAAGTTAAACAAAAAAAAAAAAAGTGCAATACCAGCCTTGTCCCAAATATAAGTACACTTGACGTTCTTTGTTTTGTTTCGCCGCCCAGGGAGTGGCTCTATCTATTATCGCACGAGATGTTGAACCCGTACTACGGCCTGTTCCAGTACTCACGTGATGACATCTACACGTTGCAGATTAACCCAGACTCTGCAGTCAACCCTGTGAGTCATGCACAAAACATAATTTAACCTCTCGCTTCATTGCTACTGAAAGAGTATCTTTGCAAATATCTAAATAGTACATTTAAATGACACTGCAAAAGATGAGAAAGTTTTCATTTGTTAAAGATATATGTGTGTGTTTTTAGGAGCACTTGTCGTACTTCCATTTTGTGGGCCGTATCATGGGGATGGCAGTTTTCCATGGCCACTACATTGATGGAGGATTTACCTTACCCTTCTACAAACAACTCCTCGGTAAACCCATCACCCTGGACGACATGGAGTCTGTGGACCCGGACCTCCATAACAGTCTCGTTTGGATCCTGTAAGACACAATTTGTTGGAAAAAGGCATCGCTGTGAATTAAAAGTTGAACTCACTATAAATAACATTTTTGAACACATTTGATATGAAACAAAAGCCTTGACTGGCCTTGTCTGCTGGATGACAGCACCCCCTAGAGTTTATTATGAAGCAAAGTTTTGGAATCTGATAATCAAGACAAAATGAAGCAATTTGTGCCATAGTTTTGATGTTATATTAAAAAAAAAATCTTTCTGTGATCAACTTTATATGGTAATTGAATCTGTCATGGCTCCTCAGGGACAATGACATCACAGGCGTGTTGGACCACACCTTCTGTGTAGAACACAATGCCTACGGAGAGATCATCCAGCATGAGCTCAAGCCAAATGGAAAAAGTATCCCCGTCACTCAGGACACAAAAAAAGAATATGTCCGCCTCTACGTCAACTGGCGCTTCCTGCGCGGCATCGAGGCTCAGTTCCTCGCTCTGCAGAAGGGCTTCAATGAAGTCATCCCCCAACACCTATTAAAGGCTTTTGACGAGAAAGAGCTTGAGGTACTTTCCCATCGTCATGTCGGTCAAGTGGGAGTTTAAAAACTTGTCAAATGTTTTCTTCTTTCCACAGCTGATCATATGTGGCCTGGGTAAAATTGACATCAATGACTGGAAGTCCAACACACGGCTCAAACATTGCACTCCAGATAGTAACATTGTCAAGTGGTTCTGGAAAGCTGTGGAGTCTTTTGATGAGGAGCGAAGAGCCCGCCTACTACAGTTTGTCACGGGTTCTTCTCGAGTTCCACTGCAGGGCTTCAAAGCCCTCCAAGGTAAAGTAAGAGCAATGATGAGAAGATGGGAGTGTTTGTTTTTCAATCACAACACACCCAAACCAGTCAAACATTTATTGTAGCTTTTTTCATCTTGATGTAGGACTCCTATGAAAGTTAATAAAATAAAAAAAATAAAAATGGTGCGAATGTTTAAGTAAAACCATGTGGTTGGATTTTTTTTTTTTTTCCTGAAGTCCTCTTTTTTTTATTTTTTTTATTTCATTATAGGTGCTGCTGGTCCACGGCTATTCACCATCCACCAGATTGAGGCTAACACCAACAACCTCCCCAAAGCCCACACATGGTGAGAAAAATATTATTAATATAGAATAAACGTTGACACGATTTGAAATCCCCAACAATACTCCTCTCCATTCACATGAACTTGCAACCTAAAATCATCCTCTCCTATTTTCCCAGTTTCAATCGGATCGACATTCCTCAATATGAAAGTTATGACAAACTATATGACAAATTGCTGACCGCCATTGAGGAGACATGCGGCTTTGCTGTGGAGTGACAGCGCAAAAAACAGCTGAAGTTTGATCCCGCCTCTTTTTTTTTTTACACACACACGCGCATCGAACACTTTTTTTTGTTATTAGCAACAACAACAAAAAAATATCTGCAGCTGCTAATAAGTCAGACTATTATACTAACTCGTGGAACATGCAGGATTCTCTGGCTCTTCCTCTTTTTCTATGTTAAGCATTTTTTAAAATATCGACTATTCCATGTAGCAAGGAGCACTCTGAACTGCAGATACAAAACTGGTGTATTAGCTACAGTACAGGGTAATTTAATGGATGGTTACCGTAACCACTTGGAAATGTTAAATCTCGATATGGAGTGTGCCTTGGACTGATGATGCCCGGCCAACGGGGAGACCGCGGATGCAACGATGAGACGGAATTTGGCAGACAGATTTCTATCGCTCTCCAAAGACAGCAGCAAGGACCCCAATGAGTCGCTGCACAAGCTGGATTTCCATCGTCTCTCATCGTCAACAAGTTTGTTTGAACGTGTAAACATGAACAAAGTGCTTGCAATGTGTTATTTTTATATAAGTAACAGGGGAAAATGGAAGAAAATGACATTTCTAATATATCTAATTTATTGCTGATATAGCTCCCCATTCTTTTGTTTCAGGAAAAAAAGTGTTACTGTTTAAATTATAAAAAAATAGTAAAAACAGAAAGAGTATTTGATGACAGTATTTTAGTTTATTTAACACAACGCTCATCTTAAAGGCTTTTAAATCGGAAACACACAAAATAGCCTTTTTTTTAAATTTTTGTTAAACTGAGCAGACCCTTTAAAAATCCAGTCTGGCATAACTGTTGCATATTTGAATACTCGGTTGGACATGGGCCCCCCTGCTATACTGTTCTATTAATAATGTTCCATTTGTGAAGTTGTTTTCAACCATTGAACATAAAATTCTTGAATGTTTTCTAAAAGATGCTGTTTAGCGATCCCTCTGACCGTGAACTGTTCTTAACATTTGCATAAACTGAAAAAGAAAAAAAATCAACTGTTGTTCTTTATTGTAAACAAGTGTATGCAAAGTGACAAGTGTCCTCACATGGTGCTTTGTACAGTCAAAATATATTGTTCATATGTGGATCAAACAACCTGTAATTTATGTTTAATTTAATTAGAAACGGATTTTGTCAAAATGGAGGGGGTGAGTTGCACAAAAGTAGAGGGAGCTTGCATAAAGGGCATATTCATCCACTGAGCAGTCCAGTGCACAAATGGATAGATCACTCTTCCTTTCGTACTTTACTCAATGCCGTCTCGTTGCTGCCTCTCACTGAAGAATTGAAGTTCTTATCAAACCAGAAAAGGTTAAGCGATGCAGCTCTTTTTAGATTTGTTTTTTGTTTTTTAGCATGATCCACTAGGACTATTATCTCTCCTGGCTGACCGATGCAATTTGATGTATGTAACACTACCATTTTGTAAGAGTATTTTATTTTTGTGTGTAATTAGTTCTAATTAAACTTGCCTTTGTCTAACAATGTAGGGCCTTGTACAAAGAAATACTGTCTTTTTTACTTTTGTTGTTTTTCCCATTTTGGTTTTAATCTGAAAATTAACATTTTTTTAAGGGTTTAATTTATTTTAATTACAAAAACCTGACATTTAAACAAGGGTGTATTGACTTTAGTGAGAGTAGTGAATAATTCCAAACCTAAACAAACAAACAAACTGATATAAGAATGCCGTGACGTTGACGTTTGGGTTGGTCCTAGTGACGTCATTTGTGGTATTTCATGAGGAACCGCATTACGGGGACTTTGTTTGGAACATACTCATCCGCCATTTCAGTAGTTCTTTGCAAATAGCAACGGGTGAAAAATAAGTCCATAAAGAAATGTTGTCCTTCAACTTTTGGTTTGGTTTCATATAAACACATATTCAAATTAAACCTTTAGACGTTAACAAGGTAATTCACTCTGCTGCTCTTTCATGCCGCTGAAGGTAAACAGGGAAAAAAAAAATAGCGGATGAATACAGCGGATGTCGAACTTCCGCTTGCTATATAAGCCGGACCTTCTTTTTTCTCAACCGGCATTTCATCACCACTGCCGAAGCCATACTAAAATCATCGCCGACGAAGTTTAATTAGATTTTAATTTAGATTTAACATTACACAAATACTAACAAACATGCCTGGATATTCCGATAGAGATCGTGGCCGAGACCGGGACAGAGATAGAGGGTAAGTACATATTTGTCGTTTCTTAAAGACGTTTTTCCCTTCGTGGAAAATGGCCGACCAGGCCTAACCAAGAAAATAACTAGAATACTGTGCGAATGTGTTTCTTTCTGTATTTAGACGGAAATTATATATTTGTGTTAATGACAACATTGCCGGTCAAATTGCCGCTGCCACGTGTATTTTACAATACAAGGAAAAGGCTGCCTGATGTGGTTGGCTTGAGGCCTCGCCTGGCCTCGTGCCTAATATGGCGGCCGTTCCTCAGCTTCAAGCTAGCACTTTTGTTAGCTTGTTCGACGTTAGGCGTAGTCTAATTTAGTTTAGGCTTCAGACGCGTGTACACATTGAAAAGTCCCCCCAACACGCACACATGACAAGTCTTGAATTAGTTGTGATTTCGCCCGCCGTTGTTGCGTATTGCTAGTCGGGTTTTTTTTCCGCCACGAGGCAATTTTAACGAAGCATGTCCAAAATGCCGACTGTTTCCATTGTTCCTCATCTGGGCAGAAAGTATATGACAACAGGACATATCAAAATAGCTACATTATGACGATTTTAATTATTTTGTCCGCCGATGCTCTCGACCGATTTGCTTTTATTGAGCGACCATGTGTATTTTAGCTACGGTGGTGGCCCTCATCGTTTTGGAGGTAGCCGTGGCGGCGGCGGCGGTGGAGGAGGTGGACCAAAGTTCGGCAACCCCGGTGACCGTCTTAGAAAGAAACACTGGAATCTGGACGAGCTTCCCAAGTTTGAGAAAAACTTTTACCAGGAGCATCCGGATGTATCGAGGAGGCCTTTGGTAAGTCCCTGCACGGTCCATGTTATGCAACACGTGTGCGAGTCGCCTGCACGTGTCGGCGTTATGTAATCGGCATTGCCTCTGTACTTAATGTTTTTTTTTTCCTCATCTTGTAGCAAGAAGTTGAAAATTACAGAATGGCCAAAACAATCACAGTAAAGGGGAGAAACTGCCCCAACCCGATTGTAAATTTCCACGAGGCAAGCTTTCCAAGTAAGTGCTGTCTTGTATATCTTGGATCTCTTTTAAACGTGATGCATTCAAAAAAAAAAAATAACATGCCTTTAAATGAATTTTCCCTCCTCTGCAAACCAGCCTATGTTATGGATGTCATCAACAAGCAAAACTGGACTGACCCAACCCCTATTCAGGCTCAGGGCTGGCCTTTAGCCCTGAGTGGGAATGACATGGTTGGCATTGCACAGACTGGTTCTGGCAAAACTCTGTCGGTAGGTTTACATGATTTGAGCTCAAACTGGTTGTCCTTGAATTTGTTGTAATTATAAATCTTCTGTCCAGTATCTGTTGCCTGCAATTGTTCACATCAACCACCAGCCTTTCCTGGAGCGCGGTGATGGACCTATTGTAAGTATTTTTTGTTTTTAATTTTTGAAACATTAGATTGAATACAGGCATTAATCTTGAATCCTAAACCTTTGATTACAAAAAAAAAATCCTCCTTGACAAAACTTTACAGTCAAATAGCTGAAATTTTGTTCATTTTTTTATGCAATTTCCATTGCTGCTGGTCTTACTGTGGTAACCAATATTACCATTACAGTGCTTGGTGCTGGCCCCAACTCGTGAGCTGGCACAGCAGGTTCAACAAGTGGCTGCAGAGTATGGCAGAGCTTCTCGCCTGAAGACCACTTGTATCTATGGAGGAGCACCCAAGGGACCGCAAATTCGTGACCTTGAAAGAGGTAAGCTGTTGAATAAATTGAAAATTCGGTTTTGTATCTTTAATTCACATAGTTACATTATTTGTTTCTTTTCAAAGGTGTGGAGATCTGCATTGCAACTCCAGGCAGACTCATCGACTTCCTTGAAGCAGGAAAGACTAACCTGCGCCGTTGCACTTACCTCGTATTGGACGAGGCTGATAGAATGCTGGACATGGGATTTGAACCACAGATCAGGAAAATTGTTGACCAGATCAGAGTAAGTTTCTCCCTGTTCTTTGATACCAAATCCCATTTTGCCTGTTAGAATTTGCTCAGTGCCGTATTTCTTTATTGCAGCCTGATCGTCAAACACTGATGTGGAGCGCTACCTGGCCAAAAGAGGTGCGTCAGCTGGCTGAAGACTTTTTGAAAGACTACGTGCAGATCAATGTTGGGGCCCTGCAGCTCAGTGCTAACCACAACATCCTTCAGATTGTTGACGTATGCAATGATGGCGAGAAAGAGAACAAGTTAGTACATGACACAGTGGCGTGAAATCCTACATCTGAACTCGTGTGCATGACCTTAATTTCTTTTTTTCATCCTTCTAAAGACTCATTCGCCTGCTGGAGGAAATCATGAGTGAGAAGGAGAACAAGACTATCATCTTCGTGGAGACAAAAAGGCGATGTGATGACCTGACAAGGAGGATGAGGCGGGATGGGTAAGTTGGGACGCAACTAAAAAGCACAACTACTCTGGCGGCACATTAATGAAATGTTCTTGGATTTAGATGGCCAGCTATGGGAATTCATGGAGATAAGAGCCAGCAGGAGAGAGACTGGGTTCTTAATGGTGAGGTTACTCTTCTAACAATTTCACAATTTACAGCCCGGGTGTTATAACGTCTTTTTATTTGTTTCAGAGTTTAAGTATGGAAAGGCTCCCATTCTGATCGCTACAGATGTCGCGTCTCGTGGTTTAGGTCAGTATCCCCCGTAAAGTGGGAACGTTTGCATTTTTAGAAGAAAGTACATTTGCTTTCTTTAACTCTTCTGCTTCTTTCTGAGTCTCTCCCATGGGCCAAAGGAGCAGTGTTTATGGCAGGGCCTTGGCATGACAAGCCCAGGTGTCCAGAGGGGGAAGGAGGATTCTTGGAGATGTCCTGACTGTCGAGGCACGGGTCTCCCAGTCGTGCACATAAGCAGAGGTGTCAAGGTCCGAGTGCAGCATACAACGCGCTGGCCTTTCTAAAAGTGGGGAAGACCACAGTTCCTCCCCTACACGCTCGACTGTTCTCTGGCAACGGTTTGGACTGCGTCACACACCCAGGCTCTGTAACTGTCCCAGCTGAAAGCCCCGCCGCATTGTATGGACACAAGCGAGTCCCGAGTCATTCCTAAGGTGCTTTCGGTTGCGCAGACGTGTTGTAAAGCATGGGTGGCGTCGCTGTTGCAGTTCAACTTGCGTCGGATGAGCAGCTGCTAAGATCGATTGGAATATCACCTCTGCAATAACATGGCTACTGGCGCTTTTGGTGACAGTGGGACATGATAGTTGGACAAATTCCAAGCTCACACTCCTCCCTCGCCTGCGTTACAATAGTCATGTCGAGACCTGCCAACGAGAGACTGTGATCACTGGGATAAACTTGCCCTGGCGACCGGGGTGCAAACCGGTTCACATCTCCACTGGGGTTGGCTAGGGACTGCCTTGTGAACTTAGTAGCACCTTCTCAGCAGAGTGTGTTGACAAGTGGACTTTGAGAGTCAATCACTGACACTTGGAGGCAGTAGTGTGCATAGTAGCCCTACTGTGTGAATGTGGGGGGTGCGATGGGAACGGACTAGTGAATGCACGCTCCAATGAAGGGTAAGGCTTGTGCTGCTTTTGTTTTTTGAGTTTTTGCTTTGTTTTTTGGGAAGCGGGAGAGCTTGGTCTCAACTTGGAGGACGCCTTGTTGCTTTTCTCCTCCTCATGCCCCTCAATTGGACGCGACTGGAGTGTGCATTTCCTCTTCCCACTGTAGTCTCCCCCATCCGCTTGAATGCCGTTTCCGATTTAGTTTTTGTGGCCTCTTATGCCTTCCCCACCCCGTGACGCTACTAACGGTGCTCTGTTTGATCTGGTTGTTGTGGTGGCGCTGGCGCACATCTGTGTACCGTCCTCCTCCTCCTCCCTTTTGCCACACCGCACCACACAATCTTACAGATGTTGAGGACGTGAAATTTGTCATCAACTTTGACTACCCCAACAACTCTGAGGACTATATCCACCGAATTGGCAGAACGGCCCGTAGCCAAAAGACTGGCACAGCCTACACCTTCTTCACCCCCAACAACGTGAGACAGGCCAGCGACCTCATCTCTGTTCTACGTGAGGCCAATCAGGCCATCAACCCCAAGCTCCTCCAAATGGGTGAAATCAGAGGAGGTAAATCAAATTGGTGAGATACGGAAACTGTGCTGTTAAAAGCAGCCACTTTTTCTCTGCTAAGAGTCATTCTTATAAGTTACATTTGATTGTGGAGTTCATCATACCCAAGGGTTCTATTAACGTTGCTCTGCGCTGGCTTTGCAGGTCGTTCAAGGGGAGGCAGAGGTGGTGATTTCGACCGCAGCCGGTATTCTTCTGGAAGGCGAGATTTTGGCAGAGACAGGGATAGCTTTGATAACGGACCAAACAAAAGCTTTAGCACAAATACTCAGAACGGAGGATACGGCG
Organism: Syngnathus scovelli; assembly: GCF_024217435.2. Classification (NCBI taxonomy): domain Eukaryota; kingdom Metazoa; phylum Chordata; class Actinopteri; order Syngnathiformes; family Syngnathidae; genus Syngnathus; species Syngnathus scovelli. The sequence continues at coordinate 2,923,813 of NC_090862.1, forward strand.
GGACCGGCGCTGCTACTAATAGTTTTAGTGGCGGCTACAATGGCAACGGACAGCCATTTGCTAACCCGGCAGCATCCTTCGCCCCGCAGAACAACTTCCAAGCCCAGCAGAATGGCGTAAGTCACCCCCCATTCCCCTTCCCCCAACCACAGCCCCCTCAGCAGCATCCGCCCCAGCCGCATCCACCTGGGATTGCGCCATACCCCATGCCGCCACAATTCCCTCAGTAAACATGCAAAATAATTTATTGCTTTTTTTGACGTTAGTCACCTTCCTAATACAGGTTTTTTTTTTTTTATTATTATTTACAAAACAGGGTTAAACATCTTTGACCTAGTGAGCATTTTAAGATCTGCAGTGCAAACAGCGTTGCACATCCCCCCCTCCCCCTTCGCCACTCTTGCTATTTAATTTGTTACATTCCTTGGTAATGTTAGTTATGTTTTGTACTAAGTAATTTCAGGAGTACTTTCTTTTCATGCGTATCCTTGAAAGTGATGTTACCTCCCACCATGGAAGTGCACTGCATGATCTTTACAATAAAAAATAAAAGACGACTTTGTGTGTGTGTTTTTTTTCTTTTGGGTGGGGCTTAGAAATGATTGTGCTGCAATTGCAATGTCTGGCCACTGGATGTCATGACACCTTGAGGTAATGCAATACAAAATGAGTCTTCTGTTGACAAAGCACTGGTAGCTGTCACAAGTTGATGCCTTGATGAAATTATTTTGTTAGGTACCACAAAGGTCAAGTTATAGCTTATTAAGCTTTTTATATAAATTATAAACTAAATGATCAAAACAATTGCCGTTATTTCTTTACCATAGCCTGTTCCAGCTACTATAAGCTAGCATTTAGGGTACAGTCCAAAGGTAGCTGTTGAGATTAATAATTTCCCATTTTAAAAAAAACTGCTTAACTGGAACCCCAAAAATACACTTTTTGGATGCTACCAGTAATTCCTAATAAGTGTGCTGCTCTTCCGAGTTGGTTTTTGTCCTCCCAAGGAAAGATATGAATGGTGTTGGTTTCCAGAGAGCTCGCTCCCTGGGTGTGAACGAGACACACCTACAGTAAGCATGAGCCGTGAGCAGCATGGCCGGCCGGGTCGACCCACTGAGGCATGAAGTCACATTACGGTGCTTTTACCAGCCTGCTCACTTTTTCAACGCCAACATGTGCGTATTTGTGCCTTTACGTCTGCTATCCATTTTGTTAATGTCGTTTGGGGGTAAAAATAGTTCCATGTACACCTGTGCTCCTGGCTCGTACCGATTAGCAAACATTTGTTGTCGTGCCAAAAATTCTCGCCATTTCTTCATAGCGAAAGGCTAATTAGACATACAAGAGTTTGACTATAATATCTAAATTCAAGTTTTGAGAGGCCTCTTATTCACTTATTTCGTCAAGGAGGGCTTTTATACTATATAATACTGTAGCCCTAGTATGTAAAATATTCTTGTATCCGGGTGAGCCTGTGTGGAGGAACATTAGCATATAATTGAAGAAGAAACGAGCACTAACCTATGAAACTTCACACAAATAAAACTCCCTAATGTCCACTAAGGTCCACAGATGAGCTTTCCATAAAAAAACAATTAAGTTCTAATGTTTATCAAAATTAATATAAAAATACAAAGGTCATGAGCTGTCATGTCATAATCGCTGATAGTAATCCATTCATTTGTCGAATTACTCGTTCTTCCACATTCCACAATGTTTGCATGCATGCAAGCCCTCATCTTGTGTCATCACATCTCAACTTGAAGTCATCAGGGGCATGTTTAGTCTTTTGGAGGCTCAGGGCAAACCCACTCCTAAGAGTGCTCTAGACTTTGAATATGAAAAGCCCGTTGCATCAAGAAATTTCCTGTTTCCTCGAACTCTTAAGTTCAAACCCAACCACCTTTGTTTCCTTATAGAAACATGACGTGTGATTAAAAAAAAAAAAAAAAAAAGTTGCAGAGTGGGGATTTCTGTATGTGACAGCTCGAAAAGTGTGGAACAGGTCTGCCCGGTCTGCCCCTCACTGCTGACTGCTTTTTTATTGGTGACACACCTGCAGGCTTGGGCGGAGCCAAGAGACGCACCTTAACTGAGGGAAGACGGCACCAGAGACACGGACGGAGCTAGAGGAAGGAAGAAAGGAGGAGCACACCGACATACTCCGGTTACACAAGCGGGCCTGAGCAGCTTCCCGTCATGTCGAAGAATCACGAAAGTAGCCCCGTGAAGTTCAGCAAGTGAGTTGGGCCTCCGAGTGTGTATTTGTGTATGCATGTGTGCAATTGTGTGTATGTGTGTGTGGTGTGTATTCGATGTCTCACTCTGCTCTCACTGGTCTAACCTGTCATGTTTTCTCGTGCATGGTAATACAATGCGTAGATGTAAAGTACAATATATAGTAATAATGAATCAACCGACACATGCTAGTTGTAAGTGTAATTGTTTGTTGTCATGCCAACAAAGCAGTTGATCTTAAGTGCCGCGATATCATGACACACTATAACTTCATTGCTATAAAAGGGGTGGGTAGATTTTTGCAAGCAAGGGGCACATTTGATTTAAAAAAAAAAAAAAGCACATGGGCCAGTTTATAAAGTAGATGAGGTCATAAATAAGTAAATACAATTATTGTATGTAGTGCATTGCGCCAATCATTTTCAGTTTTACATTCATAAATAATAATGAAATAATAAACTAATAGCACATTAAATGACAAATTAACCAAATATTTTATAAGAAATTGGCAAAAAAAAAATTTGGGTTGAATTTATTGATTTAGAATTAATGATGGTTAAACTCATATTATACTTACATATGCACATATGTTTATTTTCCTATTATTTTATTTTCGATGAAGAATTACATATTCACGAACTAATTTTATGAAAATGACCGGATTAGGAACAGTTTGGAGTGGTTAGCACATCTGCCTCACAATTCTGAGCATGTTGGTTGGAATTATAGGATTCCTGATCATATAAATGCTCAGGCCGTTAAAAAAAATACTACAAGCTTGAATCACAGAGCACTTGGCCATGACATTGTGTACTTGCTTTATGACTAAATCACCTTTTGCTTACTTAACAATCAACAACTATTCCAGCCTCGATTAAAGCGCCGTACATGCCATTTATCTGCACGTTTTTAGTGTGACCTGTCACTCAACTCGAGGAGGTCCCGCTTGTGTAAAATAGGCGTGACGTGCGACTCGACCCGTAAGATTGTGCCGGGAGGCCCCGGGCGGTTTCAGGGGTCTCCGATGGAAAATGATTAACAGCCCATTTATTTTCATCAACAGCAGTGCTGATGTTTAAAAAGCAGCAAACTTGAGCGCATGTTGGACTTTTGCAGCACTGATAAGAGATTGAGGAGCAATAAAATGAGGCCACCATGAGTCGTTGTGACTCACTCGAGGCGGCCCGAGTCGCCGTGGGGGGCCCCTGTAGTTCTGCAAGTCAAATTGATTATTGACCATTCATTGTGGGTGAATCACTTGGCGGAAGTTGCGCAACATTCCAAAGCACTCTGTTTAATTAAGATTCATTCATTCTGTGACTAAGCCTTTATCTGTAAATCAATTTCCTCATAGAAATAAATTGAAATACAATTAATCCATTGCAGCCCAGTAAAAAAAAAAATAGTTTTATGTAGCGTAATTAACACTGTACTATTATTGTCTGTGCATTTTAAGGGGGCGTGGTCTAGAAAGTGAGCCAATGAAATGTGACTGGCCATAAATCACATATTATACCACCGAGTATTATTAGCAAGCTTAATTAACTGGCTTACGACTGACTTTTTATCTTTCCACGTTGCTGCACATGAATGGCAGCATTCATGTGCATTTCGGTCTGACAACATTCCGCCAGGCGACAGGGGCGGCGATAGCGTACCCGACCCCCCCCCCCCCCCCCCCCCCTCCACCCCTCCCGTGTCCTGCTACGGGTGTGTCAAGGCACATAGTTGCTTTTCATATCTCGGAGGTGAAAGAACGACAGAGCAAATAGGCCAAGAGCAACAACAGGTCACCGCTTCATGAGTGACGTGCTGATAAAGAATCTTTGTGTAGGCCGAACATTAGCCACCTCGTCTAATGACATCTCGTTTATTTCTAAAAATGCATTGTGTACATACCCAACGAATTCTTTTAATACCACAGGCTTATTGTTCAGTTCATACTATTGTCAATCATTATGTCATTAGGTTGTGTAAGTGTGCGTCAAGAAGTGGCCAACAGCAGCAGGCATTTTTATTTATATAAATTTCAAAAGCAGGCTCTTACTCTTTTAAAGAACTCAAACAAACCGACTGGTTTGTTCTGATGCTGTCAGACAGTAATTTGTACCTTCCAGCACAAATTTATTCCAAACTAATTACAAACATGTCAGTTGCACACTGCAGTCTTTTAACTCTTATGTGACAATCATTGAACAAATTCCATTTTTTATTTCTATTTGACTCAAAATGGTGTTTTTTTTTAATTTTTATTGTATTTGCCTTGATTTTCATTGATCTTGATTTCTTGTGCTCCACAGGAGCCAGGCCACAGACTTGGCTGTGGTCATCGCTCGCATGCAGAAGAAAGCGGACCAAGTGGAGAAAGACATCCTGAGTGCAGAAAACTTGCTAGCTGTGGTATGAAAGCCTCCGTCGCGTTCTGCTTTATATAAACAAGACTTTTGAGATTAAAGCTCCTCGTTGTGCAGGACACTGAGCGTGATGGAAAGAACCAGACCCTGATCCACCAGAAGGAGAACTCAGACAACCTGGCGGAGGCCGAGGGCCTGTTGAAGGATCTCTTCATGGACGTGGACAAGGCCAAGCGTCTGCAGCACCCGCAGGCCAACGAGATAGAGCGCGAGTGAGTTGACTGGCGCCGGCTAATGTTTCCTTCCATGCATGCCAAGTAGACACACCTCGCATAGCACATCACGATAAACCATCACTTCCACATTCCCTTCTACTCTCCACCCACCTCGCCGCTATCGAGGACATCATATCTGTGTTTTTTTTTTTCTTATGATCTCGCAGACCAATTTTCCATCGTAATGTTTTTGATCTAAATGATAAAATCTTGTTACTGATTGGCAGTGTGAAGAACCTTCACGATCGCTGGGTGAAGGACTGCGCCACCTACAGGGAGCTGTATGACCAAGTGCAAGACTTGGCACCCGTGGCCAGGATAGACTGGGGTCCCGCTCTGGATGAAAAACAGGTCCGAACCTTAACAACCACGCCAACTCCTGGCAACGTGAAAAAAGTCACTTTTTTTCTTCTGTGTGTGTGTTGCAGAGGCGTATAGACACCGAAGGATACGCTCACAGTCTTTCTGACTTGGAGAAACAAATCGCAGCTCACAACATCCTCCATAAAGAAATTGAAGCTTACAGTGAGCAGCTGACGCCCAGCACAACCTCTTCACAGGTACGTTTCTATCAAATTGAGCCATTTAAAAAAATATTTTGGAATAAGATTGGAACCTCCTTTGACCTTTTTCTTTTCGACAGGGCCAATACGCCGCACTTAAAGAGAAGTACGATCGACTGTTGGTGAGTGGCATCTTTCGTCCAATCTGTTTACGTGCGACGGGCTTGACATTTTTCGTCTTGCGTCTTTGCAGGAGAGCTCCAAAATGAGGCGCAAACACCTGGCCTCTCTGTACGAGTACATGCAAAGCTGTAGAAAAGAACTGGACTACCTGTCTCAGCAGAAGGACCGGATCCTGCAGAGAGACTGGAGCGACCGTATGGTTGACCCGCCTAGCGTCCGCATGGAGTATGAGGTCAGTCTTGTTTTGCAATGGAGCCTTAAGAAATTTCGATCTTCAGTCGTGTGCGTACTTCCTCCCTGCTTCATTTGACTGTGCACATTTTCATTTTCCAACAGGTCTGATTGGTTGATGAATTTGTGTTTTGCATGTGCTGTCATTCTTGAACAGCTTTTTTGTTTTTATCCAAAAGACAATTCTGTTTTTCAAAGTCAGACAAGACACTTCTCATTCAGTCACTCTCACGTTCACGCCTTTGCACGATGCTCGCCTGAAAAATTTGTCTCTTTTGTTTGTCCGTTTGCCTCGGGGGTGGGGTACTTGCTACAAACACGTACAACCAGTGACTAAATTAGCTGCTGGCGATGAACACGACACGACTGCTTCTTTACATATTTTTTTTACTCTTTGTTTGCGTGCAGAAATTCAAAAGCAATGGGCTCCTGTCACATGAAGGTGAAGTCAACCAGCTTCTGGAGGAAGGAGATCGCCTATCAGTGTTGAAACATCCTGGCGACTCTGCAATCATGGTACGCCTCCACGCTGAGTCAACAGGTGTCATTCTTGTGATTCTTCACGCGAATGATTGTAAACGTTGTTGACAGGCACACAAAGAGGCGGTGCAGAACGGATGGCAGTCGTTCCTCAACCTGTGTCTGGCACAGGAAGTCCACCTGGACGGCGTTGAAGACTACAAGAAGGTAAGCCACCGTCATGTGACATTTTCCTGACACTTTTAACCACTGACTGCTTGTTATAGTTCCAGCTGGATGCAGAGACCTTGTCTGAGTCCTTGGACAGACTCACTTCCAATCTGGACCCAAAGTTACTGGAAGGGAAGAGCAACTCGGAGGCCCTCTTGGAACTTCAGGTACTCTAGCTTCTATTACACTGGGAACTCAATGTAGCAATAAGATAAAACAGGTCAATACATTCAGATATTTGAGTGGCATTTCAAATATTGTTGACTCCTCTGACATGTAAATCCTCCCCCCCCAGGGAGACGAGCCAGCAGTAAAGAGGAACGAGCAGCGTCTGACGGCCCTCAGAGAGCTCAGTCGTAGAATAGCGCCGCTGAAGCTACGCCGAAGCAACCTCACCAAACCCATGAAAGTCGTAGCTCTGTGTGACTGGGATGATAAAAATGTGAGGAGGATTTTACAAGGATGACCATATGAGATAACTCCACTTAGTGTCTTTTATTTTGAGTTTCCACTACATTCCTTTGGTTAATTTTTAACTATGAACGTCCTGGTTAATTCTTATAAATTCTTCTGTGTGTTCTTTAGGGAGCAGTGAGGCGTGGTGACGAGCTAACATTAAAGTCCATCAATGATAATTACAATTGGGAGCTGCAGGATAGCAGCAGGAGAACCAAAAAGCTCCCCGGGGCCTGTTTCATGATGCCACCACCTGATGCCGAAGCTCTGGAGAAAGTCAACAGGTGCATGTTGAACCATTGAAGCAATCAGCTTGTCAGAACCAGATGGATTCCAATCAAAAATGTCTTTTCATGTTCAGTTTCGAGAAAAGGCTGGCAAACTTGAAGAGCCAGAGATCCGCTCTAATGACCTCACTGAAGAACCCCACCGTGGAAGTCGATCACCCAAAGCGTGCAGGTGAGAAGGATTGTTTTTCTTACCACAACACTTTTTATTTTTATTTTTGACCTTAAAATTGGCTGTGATTGTTGCACTCTAGTTTCTGTACAAAAGCCTCCAGAAGACACCAAAGCTCCACTGCTGGCCAGACAACTAGATGAGCTCAACCACAATTTGGATCTTTGCAAAATGGACCTCCAGAAACGACACAGGGCCCCTGTGGACAACCGCAACCCGGCACTAGACCTGGAAAACAGGCTGCAGGATCTCAAGGTTCAACTTTTGGAACCATAAAATGTCTTTGACACCCATGATTTACATGATATCCTTCCACTCTAGAAATCGTCCCTGACGGCGAGGAACCTCGAGTCAGAGAAGGCCGTCATCCAAAGAGAAATGGACCCCATTTTGGCCAAGAAATCACTTGGATCCACTGCCTCAATCTTGCCGCTCAAACTCGCGGATGCCAACACCAAAATGGATGACATCTACAGTCTTATTGATCTTTATGACAAAAAGTAGGAGGAACCAGCATGAAGCCGCTGTTGCATGAGAAACATTTTAGTAACAGGTTGCTGCTTTCCCCCGCAGAGCTTCGGCCTCCATGTTCTTGCAAAGGCAGATGGAGAAGGTAGACGGTGTGTTGTCTGGGTTCGAAAAGGAGCTCGCCAAAGATGGCGTCATTCCCAATCAAAAAAATGCCCTGATGAATCGCAACCGTCAGCTTCAGGTGAGAGACGGTTACTACAAAGGATTTGTTTGGTCAGATGAAACCGTGGTTAAGCTTATGTTCATGTCATCAAACAGGAAATCCGTCAAGAGCTTTCTTCAAAGAAGGACGAGTTGAACACATTAGGTCGAGACCTGGACCTGACCAAGAAAGCGTGCAGCGCCTTACAGCAGAATTTCAACGAATACTGTCCTGACATTCGCCGGCAGGAGAGTGAAGTGAAACATCTGAAGAACCGCTTCTCCAACGTCAGCAGTCAAGTCCAGGAAAGGTGAGGGTTACCAACTCAGCTGAAACCAAAACTGATGGGAATGCACAGGTGCTACTGACATTTTGTGGGTGGTTGAACATTAAAAACATTCCAGAGCCAATTATGTTCGCCATGTTAGATTCCACAGTGTGCCAGAAATCTCATTGGTATGTGCGTGTGTGGTTTGATGACCTCTTAAAAATGCTCTTAGTAATTCCACTCCTTGCTGCACAATTGCTGTAGGTCTACCCTCATACAGGAAGCCAGCAATAAAAACCAAGACTTCCAGAACGCTGCTCAGTCCTTGGATTTCTTTTTGGTCAATTTACCAAATAACACAATCAGCCCGTCTGATAACGTGGTCGAGATAACGGCCAAGCACGACTTTCAGAAGGTGAGCGTAAATGTTCTTTCTCAACATCACTGTGAATTTTTGATTCTGCTCGGTCTTATCAGTTGTTGTGGATTTTTAGAGAGTGACGGACGACATAAAAAAAAAGTCAGATGATGTTCGTCGGATCAAGGATCTCTCCCGAGAACTCCAAAACGGCTTAATTGTAAGTTGGGATTCATGTTGTTTACTATTTGCACTCGACCCGTGGCCATTTCTTAAACAAATAAACTTTCAGGAGTACGAGATGAAATCAAAGACATACCGCGGCATTTTATACGGCGAGGATGATGTCGACGACGACGATGATGAAGACGACGACGAACCTGTACTGAAAAAGCACCAAACTTCAACCATGGCTCAGGCAGTTCAGAGGAAGGTACAACAACATCAAATCGTAATAAATCAATAAATGAGACTTTTACGCTTCACGCTGACTAAACTTGAGATACGTTTGCCTTACAGGAAAAAGATTTACTGAACCGTTATGCTGAGGTGTCTGCACAGAATGAGCAACTTCTCAACCAGATGGGGACCGCTAAGAACATCCTTCTCAGGGTAAAACTCTTTTATTTAGCTAAGAGAGGGAAGAATTGGCTAGCTAAACTGAGCAGTGCTTCTCTGTCTGAAATATGATGAACCCCTGACATCTGCAAAAAAAATCCCAATTTCTCTCCCTCTCTTTGATATGTGGACAGAACGAAGACAAAGTCAGCCGAGTAGTCGTCAGTCAACAGCTTCAACTGCAGAGCCAAAGGGAAGACATGAAAGAGGCCGAGGAACTCTCCAAAGAACTGAACGAGGAAAAGTCCCGTCGCTTCTATGCTGAAAAAGACTTGGAAACATACAGACAGAGATACTTGTCCTTGAAGACCAGGAGAGGCGTGGAGAGGTTTGAGGAGAAGGAGATGGTGCAGTATTACCGTGATCCCAAACTGGAAGGGGAACTGCAGACTCTGAAAAATAGGATTCAAGATGAAGGATATAAGAGGTCAAAATTCAATTCAGATATAGAGATGATCAATGAGAAAATAATCCGAATGGAAAAGCAGCTCTCTGGTATTGAACCTAAACTTTTAACCAAAGAAGTCACGGAATATGAACGAGACCCACAGCTGGATAAAGACATGGAACGGATCCGAAAGGAGATACAAAAGCTTCGAGCGGAGATCCAAACGAGAGAGACTGAGATCATTCATGTGAAAAAGGAGCTCACCCTCCTGGCTCAGCAAAAACCCAAATTCCGAGAGAGGGTTGTGAAGAAGGATGTGTTCAAGATGGAAAAGGATCCAGAGATGCTGAAAGCCGTTTTCACATTCAAGAAGGAAATTGCAGCAGAAGAAGCCCAGTGCGTCACCATCAATAACAGCGTTTTCAAAATTCGAAGTCAGATTAACACACTGGAGAGAATCATTCCTTCCATTGAGCCAAAGATTGTCTCCAAGGTGGTCAAGAAAGTACAAAAAGATCCAGAGTTGGTAAGCGAGTCACAGAAACTACACATGGCTTTGGAAGAGGAGAAGGACGAGAATGTTATCTTGCTGAAGGACCTGACCACGCTTCAGCTGAAATACGAAGAAGTGGAGAAACTGCGGCCTAAATATGAAGTCAAAGAGGTGATCAATGAGATTTTCAGAGTTGACCCCGAGACGGAAGTCCATTTGCAACGTCTGAGGAGTGACCTGCAGGACTGTAGCCGAAAACGCACGTCAGTAGAGCAACAAATCGACGTGGTGATGACCACGCTGACCACGCTGCGTGCCCAGAAACCCAAAGTTGAGTACAAAGAAGTGACCCAGGAGGTTATCAAAGAAGAGAGAAGTCCCGAGGTGGTCAGAGAGTTACAGCGGCTCAGCAACCAAGTCTCACGTCTCAAAGTCAACTACGACACCACTCATGAGTTGCTGATACATCTACGCAAAGAAAGAGATGAGCTGAAAGCTGAGAAATCCAAAGTGGAGACCAAAATTGTGAACAAAGAGGTCATCAAATATGAGAACGACCCCCTCCTGGAAAAAGAGGTTAACAGACTCCGAAGGACTGTGAGAGATGAGACTCAACATCGTCGCACTGTTGAAGAAGCTCTCTTTGACCTTCAGAACCAATTTATTGTTCTAGAGCGCCAGAAGCCAGAGGAGAAGACAGTGGTGCAGGAAGTGCTGCGTCTTCAGAAGGACCCCAAGCAGATTCTCGAGCACGAGAGGTTAAACAAGTCCCTAGACGAGGAAGTCAAATCCCGTCGGAAACTTGAAATCGAAGTGAGGCAGCTGAGAGCCCAGATTCACGAAATGGAGAACACCGTGGCTCAGATGGATGAACGCCAGAAGAAGATTCAGATCGAATCAGAGCTGCGGCAGATCAAAGCTCAGATCCATGAGCTTGAGACGTCTCCAAAACCTGTTGAGGAAAAGATTGTCATCGAAGAAGTCTTGAAAGTCGAGAGGGACCCAAAGCTAGAGAAACTCATGGGTAAGGTCCGTGCAGAGATGGAAGCAGAGGCAAACCAACTCACTCGCCTCCAGAGGGAAATCAGCAGCCTGAGGATGAAGTTGGAAATTCTGGAAAAGGAAAAAACGACAGAAAAGATTGTTCACAGAGAAGTTCTCCGCGTGGAGAAAGATCCCGCAGTGGAAGCCGAGAGAGACCATTTGAGAGATCTTGTTGCGCAAGAGAGAAATATGAGACGTGACAAAGAAGACAACCTTCAAAGCTATAGACTTAAAATCACCCATCTGGAGTCATCCTTATCTGTTATTTCCAAAGAGGAGACCACTTTGATTTCCAACAGACAGAACCTCCAGAGGGAGAAGGAAGACCTCCTCAAACAACTTAGAATGCTTGAAACTCAAAGGCAGAACATCAGCATCACCTTCCAGCAACAATCCAAGATGATGAGCGAGAGAACCCAGATGGCTAGGCAAAGAACTATCAAGGCAACTACTGAGAGCCAACGGCTGGAGAAGGAAATCTTGAGTGAAAAAGACAAACATCACCAGATGGAAGCGATCATTAGGGAGCTGAAAGAAGCCCTCAGGAACGAGGATCAGGCTGAAACTAACACGAGGGAGACCAACCTTTCGACAAGGGTCACCATCATGGATCCCGATACTGGTGTGAACATGTCTCCTTACGACGCCTATCTGAAAGGACTAATAGACCGCACTCAGTACATCAACCTGTCAGAACTGGAGTGCGATTGGGAAGAAATCACATCCACTGGCCCCGATGGAGATTCAACAATTCTACAGGATCGGAAGACCGGGATTCAGTATGCCGTCAAAGACGCCCTGAGAGAAGGCCGCTTGACCCAGTATGATGTCATGCGCTATAAGGAAGGCCAAATGCCCATTTCTGAATTCGCTCTTCTTGTGGTGGGAGAATCCCGAAGATCTTTCGTTCCACCTCCACCGATTACAAGTCCCAGATCCCCCATCAAATCAGTCCCGAGCTCTCCGTTCAAATCCATGCCATCTCCCCTGATGTCCTCCCACACTAGTCTTAACAACCACAGCGACAGTGTTGAAAACCTCTTTGGTATAGGTGATGAGCAATACCCTATCTCTGGTATTTTTGACACGTCCACGGAAAGCCGCATGTCCGTGAGAAGCGCTCTGACCCGTAAGCTCATCGACGCCGATACGGCTCTGAAGCTGCTGGAAGCGCAGGCGGCTTCCGGTGGAATTGTCGATCTCACCAAGAAGGACAAACTGTCTGTCCACAAAGCGGCCGAACAAGGTCTCATTGACAACGCTCACATGTACAAGCTTCTTAACGCTCAGAAGGCCTTCACCGGGATTGAAGATCCTCTCACCAAAGAACGTCTCTCTGTGGGAAAGGCAGCGCAAAAAGGATACATTCCCAAGGAAAACGCAAAGTGGTATATTGAAGCTCAATACCTGACCGGAGGCTTGGTCGATCCCACCAAAGCCGGCCGCCTCACTCTCCAAGAAGCCGAAGCATCCAACGTGATCGACAGCAAGACAGTCCAAGAGCTGAAGAATGAGTCGTCCTACCCAAAGATTCTTGTCGATCCCATCAGCAAAGAGAAAATCTCATACAAGCAGGCGATGGATAAGTGTAAGGTTGACAAGGGCACGGGACTCTTGCTCCTTCCCGCAGCCTCGGGTGACCAAACCGATTCACCATCATACTCCAACTTTCGGTTTTAGACTAACAAGAGAATCTAGATCGTGAGTTTAAGATGAGTGAAATGGTTGCCACCAGATTACAAATTGAAATATTACAGTAACACGCACATCTTGTTTGGTTTGAGTATGATTTGGGAATTTGCTGTAAAAATCAGGGTCATGTCTGTTGTACCATTCAGCATTCTAAAGTCACACACCTTGAACTGCTTTTTACAGACTTGTTTTTTTTTTTTAACAATAGTATTTGTATTTTCCAAATGTATGCATGTATATTGCATAAATGTGAATCATACTTTATATACATAATAATAAATGACTCTCATAATATCTCCATGTTTTTGTCCTTCCACCAAATACATATTTTGGTTCACAGACCATGATATTTCCCTGCTATTAGGTACACTTGAAAATGGCGGTGTACCTAATGGAGTGTCCGTGTGAGTCGCTCGTTAAGTGCAGGTGCGTGAAAACTTTTAGCTCCTTTTGACCGTGAAAGAAGCTAAAAGTTTTCACGCACCTGCGCTTAACGAGGGTCACTTGGAGAACATGTTGGAACGCGGCCCCGAGGACTAGAGCTTGACAACTGTGACCTTTGACCATGATATTTCCCTAATAAAGTGGCCTGCTGTAGGTACACTTAAAAATGGCGGTGTACCTAATGGAGTGTCTGTGTGATTACCTCGTTAAGTGCAGGTGCGTGAAAACTTTTAGCTCCTTTTGACCGTGAAAGAAGCTAAAAGTTTTCACGCACCTGCGCTTAACGAGGGTCACTTGGAAAACATGTTGGAACGCGGCCCCGAGGACGAGCACTTGACAACTGTGACCTTTGACCATGATGTTTCCCTAATAAAGTGGCCTGCTATTAGGTACACTTGAAAATGGCGGTGTACCTAATGGAGTGTCCGTGTGCTTCCCTCGTTAAGTGCAGGTGCGTGAAAACTTTTAGCTCCTTTTGACCGTGAAAGAAGCTAAAAGTTTTCACGCACCTGCGCTTAACGAGGGTCACTTGAAAAACATGTTGGAACGCGGCCCCGAGGACTAGAGCTTGACAACTGTGACCTTTGACCATGATATTTCCCTAATAAAGTGGCCTGCTAGTAGGTACACTTAAAAATGGCGGTGTACCTAATGGAGTGTCCGTGTGATTACCTCGTTAAGCGCAGGTGCGTGAAAACTTTTAGCTCCTTTTGACCGTGAAAGAAGCTAAAAGTTTTCACGCACCTGCGCTTAACGAGGGTCACTTGGAAAACATGTTGGAACGCGGCCCAGAGGACTAGAGCTTGACAACTGTGACCTTTGACCATGATATTTCCCTAATAAAGTGGCCTGCTATGAGGTACACTTGAAAATGGCGGTGTACCTAATGGAGTGTCCGTGTGCTTCCCTCGTTAAGTGCAGGTGCGTGAAAACTTTTAGCTCCTTTTGACCGTGAAAGAAGCTAAAAGTTTTCACGCACCTGCGCTTAACGAGGTGAACTTGGAAAACATGTTGGAACGCGGCCCTGTGGACTAGAGCTTGACACTTGTGACCTTTGACCATGATATTTCCCTAATAAAGTGGCCTGCTATTAGGTACACTTGAAAATGGCAGTGTACCTAATGGAGTGTCCGTGTGATTACCTCGTTAAGTGCAGGTGCGTGAAAACTTTTAGCTCCTTTTGACCGTGAAAGAAGCTAAAAGTTTTCACGCACCTGCGCTTAACGAGGGTCACTTGGAAAACATGTTGGAACGCGGCCCCAAGGACTAGAGCTTGACAACTGTGACCTTTGACCATGATATTTCCCTAATAAAGTGGCCTGCTATTAGGTACACTTGAAAATGGCAGTGTACCTAATGGAGTGTCCGTGTGATTACCTCGTTAAGTGCAGGTGCGTGAAAACTTTTAGCTCCTTTTGACCGTGAAAGAAGCTAAAAGTTTTCACGCACCTGCGCTTAACGAGGTCACTTGGAAAACATGTTGGAACGCGGCCCCGAGGACTAGAGCTTGACAACTGTGACCTTTGACCATGATATTTCCCTAATAAAGTGGCCTGCTATTAGGTACACTTGAAAATGGCGGTGTACCTAATGGAGTGTCCGTGTGCTTCCCTCGTTAAGTGCAGGTGCGTGAAAACTTTTAGCTCCTTTTGACCGTGAAAGAAGCTAAAAGTTTTCACGCACCTGCGCTTAACGAGGTGAACTTGGAAAACATGTTGGAACGCGGCCCTGAGGACTAGAGCTTGACAACTGTGACCTTTGACCATGATATTTCCCTAATAAAGTGGCCTGCTATTTGGTACACTTGAAAATGGCGGTGTACCTAATGGAGTGTCCATGTGATTACCTCGTTAAGTGCAGGTGCGTGAAAACTTTTAGCTCCTTTTGACCCTGAAAGAAGCTAAAAGTTTTCACGCACCTGCGCTTAACGAGGTGAACTTGGAAAACATGTTGGAACGCGGCCCCGACAACTAGAGCTTGACAACTGTGACCTTTGACCATGATATTTCCTTAATAAATATAATATATATATATATATATATATAAACTGAAGGAGAAAGCACTTTATACAGTAGAAATCATTTTATTAGAATTTTGATGGTAACATAGACAAACAGCACTATAACAGAAATGTTTTATTCATGTAGTGACAGGAGTGTAACTAAATCGGTGGCTCTGCTAAATCCTTTCGTGTTGACGGTGCTAAGGAGCTGCAATTGAGCAGCTCAAGCCTGTTTACTGACGCACGATACGGCTTATCATGGCTTACAAAAAAGAAAACAGCTTCACACTTGTATAACAGACTGACTACCTATGAGGTTTGCCTGCATGAGAATCAGTGCAAGACCTATTTATTCTACTTTTACTGATTTAGTTTTAAAAAACATATTTTTAAATAAAGTCAAATGGTGACTTTTAAAGAAAACTAAATGAGTATGAGGATGACATCTACTCAGGTTACAATCTACACGTTAAATGATGACGTCATACATCCATCTGTTGGTCGCTGTGGGCAAGTGGCACAGTCAAGGGAGCATTGGGGAAGCGGATGGCCTCGCTGTTACGCCTCATGTAGGCGTGGCCGCTGATGGGGTACCACATCTCCATAAAGGTCAAGGCGCCCACGGTGATGGCGCAGCGGCCCAGCGGCTTGAAGCCCATCTTGCGGTAGAAGGGGACCAGGAAGTCCTCGCACATGAGCACGGCCCGCCGCACGTTGGGGAGGCAGCGCAGGTATTGCAGGTAGCGCCACATCAAGATGGGACCTTTGCCCTGCTGCCGGAAGGTGCGATGGACTGCCAGTACGTGGATGTGGGCAGTGGAGCCACGCGGCTTGTGGAGCGTCAGGGCCTCCTATGAAATAAACACATGACCTATATTTACATTTAAAAAGTCTACACACCCCTGTTTAAATTCCACTCACTTGACATGACCTCCCTCACATCCATCTATCCATCCATCCACCTATAGTTAATTGGCTTACAGTGGCGAGACGGTCGCGGTCCCACAGTGAACTGATGATGAAGGCCACCAGCCGGCCCTCCTCGAACCAGCCCATGGAAAATTCTGGACACAGAGTGAGGAAGTGACGCACCTCGTCCAGGTGCAGCGGACACTCGCCTGACACGGAGATGAACGCTGGAGAGACAACACACAACACACAAATCAAACTTTGGACATCAAAACTGCCTTTCTTTTAATCTAATCAATGGAGAATGAGTAGGAAGGACATCATGGTGACATCTTACCTTCTCGCTCAATCTCAAACACACTGATGGCATCCTGCGTGTTGAGAGGTCTGACTTCACTGGCGGGAAGCGTGTGTCTCCTCTGGATTCCAGGCGACACCGAGGGCTGCATGGCTTCGCCCGATGGCTGAGCATCCGCTGAGGACATCACGCGTTGGGCTCCCTCCAAAAAACCTGCAGGAGTTGCTCTGACGGACCCTGGCATGAATGAAGCAGACCTGCTTTGAGTTTTTAAAGGATGCCTGTGAGTCATGGTCTCATTTGCATTTGAATATTTGACCCCGGGTCAAAGATCTCAGCTGGTTGTAGTCTTCTGTGGAAACCTGTAATTTTTTTGGGGGTACTCACATGGACGCCATTTGGGTTTTGTCTCTGCAAAGCATATAATCATCAGTCCCCTCCGCTGACATATTCATTAACATCCACTTAGTGCAGGCTCACATAAAGCAGCTGTTTATAGATTGGAATATACGAAACAGGAAGGAGCATAATATAGAGTAAAACACAAAATTAAAACATCACACAGCAGCCAATCAAAATATGGCCTCCTTGGTGGAGGTAATAGTAGGTCACTTACTTTTTGGATGTTGAGGTGAAGCACTTTTCTTTGTCCGTCTGCCTGCCTGCCACTCTACCAGCATGCACGTCAGTATGGAGTGATTATTACTATGAGTCACATGACGGGAGGATTACAGAAGTTGTTTCCACAACTCGGCGCATTAACAGACACGTTATCTCCTCGGCGACAAGACAAAAGCCTGCAAGATGAACAATAGAGTGGCAGCAGACACGCAACAACACGAATTTTTCTCTAAAATATCATTACATGGATGTTTTATTAAAATACATCTTCACAAAATGATGCGTATATGAACAGTACACGTGGACATAAATGTATCGGAAGGCACAGAAGATGAACGCGAGATAATAAGTTGGAGATGTCGTTGAAGCTCTAAGCATTCTTGCACAGGGCTGGAAAAATACTCTAAAAAATAACTTATGTATCTCATGGGATTTAGGGATGAGATGAATCCGCTCTACGGGATCTATGTATGTTGAGAAAAGCCAATGTTGGGATACCAACCGCTGGTGTCTTCATGCTAAGATGCATGAGATGAAGAAAAAGCGTTCATACTCAAGAAGCTGACAGTTTTTTTTTTTTTTGAAGGCGGAGCTTTCAAGTTAAGGCATGTTATTCCTGTTGCGGGCTGGGCGTCTCGTTGGCGTTGTTGTCCGTGACTTTGTTTTCCAGCTCGTCGTCCGACAGGAGGTCCAAGGACGACGATCCCTCCGCCGGCAACTGGCGCCTGCCTGAGCGACTGGAGGAAAAACTGATGGGGCCGCCGCGCCTATCACAGCAACAGGAATTTCAGAAATTCAACTTTTTTTTTTTTCCATTCTCACCAAAAAATCTGAGCAAGAGTACCGGAGTCGGTTCTTCAGCGTGTTGACCTCCCGGCTGAGGCCCTCGCTGGCCTCTGTGGCGTCATCCAGCTCCCTCTGAAGCTTCCTCCGTGACGCGTTGGCCCTCGTGGCCTCCTCTTCCGCCTCCTCCAGCTGGCGCTTCAGCTGCTTCATACGAGAGTTGGACTTTTCCAGCTTGGCGCGGACAAAAACAAACACAAAAAACAACAAGGTTGTGTAAAAAAATACAAAATATATTTTGACAAATGAAAAATAGCATACTTGTTCTTTAAACTGGTCGGCATGGCGGCGTTCATCCTCCACCTGCATACAAATCTCTTTCAGCTTCTTCTCAGTCCTCCTCACTAACTTGTTGGCTGCTCCGCGCTCCCTGCACAGAAGCGAACACGTTGAGGGCTTTGACATCTTCTCATCATGGGGAATTTAGTGTCTTACTTGGCCTCCTGCTCCAGCTGCTCCTCCAGCTGTGCTATCTTGGCCTCCAGCGCCGTGATGGAAGCCTTGAAGCGGCTCTTGACGGAACCTTCCAGTTCGCTCAGCTTGGCCCGCAGCTCCTTGTTTTGACGTTCCAACTGCTGCCGGGCATTTTCACTCTTCTGCCCCGCGCTGCGCTCGGCGCTTAACTCTGTGGTCAGCGTGTCCGCCTGTGGAGAACAAAGGGACCGAATGCAATCCTCTTTTTCGGAACCCTTGAGAAACTTAAAGGTGGTGCCGGACCTGCATGGTGGTCTTTCTGAAGCGGTCGTTAAGGAGCTCCATGTTGCCCTGCTCTTCTTCGAGCTCTTCCTCGAGCTGAGCGATACGAGCCTCCAGCCTCCTCTTCTCATCCATCAGAGCAGTCCTTCAGCAGAAGAACAAGAATGTGAGAGACATCAATAATAATAAAAAATAAGAAAATAAAAATAAAAATAAAAATAAATAAAAATAAAGAAATAAAAAACAAAACAAAAAAATAAAAAAAATAATAAAAATAAAAATAAAAGATAAAAATAAAAAAAATAAAAATAAAAATAAAAAAATAATTAAAAAAATAATAAAAAAATAATAATAAAAATAAAAATAAAAAAATAAAAATATAAAAATAAAAATGAAAAATAAAAATAATAAAATAAAATAAAAAAATAATAAAATATAAAATAATAATAAAACACACACACACAAACTTTGAATGATGAAATAAAAGGATCGTACTTTCCAGATGTGCTGTTGGAGATTTCATCTTGCAACTCGTCTCTTTCTTGCTCGGCGTGGCGTCGTCCTCTCTCTGACGCCGCCAGGTCCTAAGTTGTGCAAAAGACCTTCATGTTGCCTCCTTTTCTTTCTTTTCTTTTCTTTTTTTTTAAAAAGAAAATTCCATTAAGAAAAAGCGTTTTGTACCTCATGCAGCTGCACAATCTCAGCCTCCAAACTCTTAAGTTTCTTCTCGTTTTCCTTGGATAATGCGAAAATATCATCCCTGGAAGCTCGAGCATCTTCCAGTTCCCTCTGGTAATCCTTCATTTGTGCCTGGAGACCAAAGGTTGGTGTTTAGACGCTAAGCAGGCTAGTGAATGAAGCCCAGCGATGTAATCTAAACGTGCACCTGTAACTTGCGCAGCTGTTTGATGGCTTCATCTCGAGCCTTGGTGGCACCTTCGATCTGACCCTCTGTGTTCTTCAAATCCATTTCCAGTTTCTTCTTAGCTGCAATGGCTAACGCTTTCTGCTTCCTCTCATCCTCCAGCTCCGCCTCCATCTCTCGGACCTGAAAGGAGGAGCCGAGTCCATTTGATGGGCCACTAGGGTGTTTGAAGGTCAAAACCGAACCGGATGGCTCACCTGTTTAACGAGCGCTCGCTTCTTCTCGTCGTTTTGGTCATCACGGCCCTGCAGATCACGCTCGTACTGAGCCTTCATGGCCTGCATGTTGACCTCCAGCCGCAGCTTGGCGTCCTCGGTGGCCTGCAGCTCGTCCTCCAGCTCCTCAAGTTGAGTCTTCATCTCCTCCAGCTGCTGCTCCAGAGTGCGCTTGGATTTCTCCAGCTCATGAACCTGAGGAGAGCGACGGATGTAAAGATGGCAACTGGATCTTACGGGTTCGCTAAGACTTACATTCTTGCCCACGTCGTCCTTGGAGTTCATCAGATCTTCCATTTCGGCACGGAGCTGCTTGTTGACCCTCTCCAGCTCGTCTTTGGCCTCCAGGGCTTCATCCAGCGCTCTGGTCATGGACAGAGCTTTGGTCTCCTTCTCCCTGGCCTCAGCTTCCGCCCGGTCACGCTCTTCAGCATAGCGAGCTGAAATGCTCTTCTCCTCAGCTAACAACTAGATGAAGAACGATATTGATATTTTGACATTAGCAAAATCAAAATTGGCTCTCTAATTGACATCTTACCTGGTCAAACTTCTTCTGTTTCTTCTCCAGGTTGGACACACTCTGCCTCTGATGATCCAAGTCAACCGTGAGATCATCCAGCTCCTGCTGCAGACGAGTTTTTGTCTTCTCCATCTTCTCAAAAGCAATGGTCTTCTCCTCCAGACGCTGGCCTGACATCTCCAAATCCTTTTGTAGCTTCTTCTTTGCCTCCTCCAGGCCGTCTATTGTCCCCACGTCATCCTCCAGCTTCTTCTTGCTCTCAGAGAGCTACGGGCAGAAAAAGAAAGCAGAACTCAAATTCAGCATCGACCAGCAATGTCAGAGATGATCGATCTGACCTACCTGAGCCTGTAAGGTCATCAACTGTTTCTCCAAATTTTTGCGGGCCACCTCATCCTCCTCTTGCTGCTCCTGGATGGCATTCTTCTCCTCCTCTAACTGGCGCATGCGGCTGCTGAGGTTCAGTTTTTGACGCGTCTCCTCTTGGAGCAGCTCCTATGAGAAAATATGATCCATCTTCTGGTCAAGTCACATTTCATTTTCCCATCCATAGTGAAAGTTACGGTGGAGCACCTGTGTGTCTTGGAGCTGACTTTCCAGTCCAGCGACATCTTTTGTCATCTTGATGCCTTTTCTCTCTGCATCTTCCAACATGGCGGACACATTGTCGAGCTCAGTCTGAACGAAGAAATGATCCGTTTATTGGTTGGAACGTAGATTACGAGATATCGAGACCTGGACGAAGCGACACAATGAACTTCACCTGCAGTTTGTGCGCGCGTTCGGCCAGCTCGGCCTTGGTCCGCTCGCCTTCCGTGTTTCTGGCAGTGACCTCCTGCAGCTGAGACTCCAGTTTCTTCCTCTTGTGCTCCGACTCGGTCTTTGCTTGTTGAAGGCTTTTGACCTCGCAAGCCATTTCCTTGTTGGCGCTCTCCTGGCTCTGCTTGGTCTTCTCGAGATTAGCTTTGAACTACAGAGGAAACGTTAGTCTTCAAATTAAAAAAAAAAAGTTTTTTAATAAATGTTCAGGGAAGGCACCTCACCCTCTTGGCCTGTTCGAGTTGCTCGGAAATCTCTTCCAAAGCAGAGGCATGCCTTTGTCGCATATCCTGTATCTGAGCCTCGTGGTTTTTGGACTCCTCCTCAATGGCCTTCTTCAGCTCTGCAACTTCTTGCTCTCGCTTGGTCCTGAATCGCACCGAAAAGTTCAAACCTTCTCCATTTCTGACAAATCCAGAAAGTGTTACCTTAGCTCCTGCTGGGCAGCCGTTGTATCCAAGGTGTCCTCCAATTCTGTCTTCAGGGCCTCCAGTTCTTCACTTAAATCTCGCTTGAGCTTCTCAGCCTTGTTCCTGGCCTGTTTCTCCAACTCCATGTCCTCCTGCAGCTCGGACAGTTGGGCCTGAAGCTCTCGCACTTGTTTCAGAGCGTTGTTCTTCTGGTTGACCTCATCTTCACCCCTGCAAAACATCAGGCAACAATATATATATATATATATATTTAACGTTCCAAACTTGTAATAATTACCAATATTGGACAAATAAAACACAAGATAAAACTAGCAAAGATATTAGACATTTTTTAAAAATAAAAATATTATATATTTAACATCCAAACTTGTAATAATGACTAATATTGGACTAATAAAATATAAGATAAAACTACTTTTTTTAAATAAAAAGAAGTGTATTCTGATACGTCGCCACTGGGTGGCAGCAGAGACAAAGCTACTGTTCTACATCAGCCACATGTGCATTCTTTTATGATGAGACTTTAGCTCCAAATCCCTTCCCTAAACCACTTCAGTAGTTATTTATGGTGAATAAGTGAGTCATATTGATAAGTTGAAAATTGCGTGGACAGCTTTATGCAAGCCATTTTCCCCCTTCCAATTGTTTTGTCAGAAGGTTTTTGGAGTCGTTACATCCAGACATATCCTGACGACAAGGTCACCAATCACACAATGACACATTCCAAGAGAGTAAGAATAGGAAAATAAATACTTTGTTGGGTCAGAACCAAGTTATGAGACTTGATGTGTATTCTTATCTATACGCTGTCAGTCCAATAAAATGCAGCAGGTGAGACATGTTAAATATGGCGACGGTGACCGCCATCGTGACTCACTATTAAACTTTAGCTCCGGCTCGGGTAAACGGTATTTTGTCTTCATGCGTGTCCCTACCTTGCCTGAAGCATTTGCTGCTCGTCCTCTTTCTTGACAATTTGAGTTTTCAACTCCTCTATCTGGGCCTGGAGCTCAGTGATCTGGTCCTGAAAATCGGTTGTTTCCCCATCCAGCTTCCTCTTCGCCTTCTCCAGCTCCTGACGGGTCTTTTCTTCTTTTTTAAGCCTCTCTGGATTAAACATTGGATCATGTTAGAGAGTGATGGACTTCTTTGACATGACTAAGGTGCAGCTCCTTTACCTTCCAAGTCGACCATCATGATCTCTTGCTTGTTCTTGACCTTTCCCAGGTTCTTCGCCTTCTCTTCTTCCTCAGCAAGGAAAACGGTCATCTCATTGATACGATCCTCCAGTGACTTTTTTTCCTAAAAAAAAAAAAAAGGAGATCTTAGGTTGCTTGTGTCATCAAAAACCATTTGAGCATCTCTGACCTTGACAAACTTTGTGTTTTGGTCCTCTAGCAGCAAAATGTCCTCTTCATACTTCTTCATTTTGGCCTCAGCTGTCACTTTTTCAAGCTGCAGCTTTTGTCGAGCTGCCTCCTCCTCATCCAGTTGTTCCTCCAGGTCCTACCAAACATTGGAAATAAGAATTGGACATGGCACAATATTTAAAGAGGAATATGAATTTTAAAAAATATATTTTTATTTCTGTATTGTCCCAGGCTTACTTGGATATGGGTTTGCATCTTCTTCTTCTCATTGACCATGCCCTGTGCCCTCTCCTCTTCTTCCTCCAGCCTGGACTCGAGGTCATGAAGGATCTCCTCCAGTTCTTGTTTCTTAGTAGCCAGGCGAGCTCTCATTTCCTCTGCCTCTGCAAACAGCTCCGTCTCTGCCTGCAGCTGCTCTGCTAAGATGTTTTTCTCCTCCGTCAACTACACAAAGACAAAACACTGATAAGCAAGGCAGAAAGTTGAAGTATTATTTACATGAGCATATCTGACCTGCTGGTGTTTTTGTTCCATCTCTACCAGCTGTCCCACCACTTTTGTATGCTTCTCCTTGACTTTGACCAGCTCTTCATCTTTAGCTTGCATCTCCTCCTCTTGTCTGGTGACCTGCAGCAAGGGCTTCACCTGTATTTGGATTGGAATAAAAAGTTGTCATATTGAAGTTCTTTATGGATCATTAAAAAAACAAGAAACACACCTTAGTGAAGAGTCTCCACCACTGCCAGTGACGAAGCTTCAAGTACGCGGCACAATTTCTTTGGAGAACCTTTAACGCGCTGAGCTGTTGCTGCTTCTTGGCAAAGGCTCTGAAGCAACGTGAGAGAGAGAAGATGAAACGTGGTGGGCATGTGGTTGCCACAATTGATCAGGAAAATGGAAGAGATATAACCCTTACTTGCGTGCTAAATAGCCACGACAAGCAGCCTGGAAGTAAATAATAATGTCCGTGATCTTCAGGTCCCTCTCTTCCTCCAAGTGGGCCAGCACTCCCGCCCTGAAGAAGATTTTACTCTGGCCGATGCGAAACAGGTTGTTGTCAAGCTCCAGCGATTTGATCTACCAAAGAGGGAAATATTTGGGAAAAAAAAGTTTGAATCCATAATTAATATCTACTGACAAGATTCTAATTGTCTGTTTGCTGACCATTCTCTCGCAGGCCTGCTTGCCGTCCATAAAGCCTTTGGGGATGGCGTTAGGAGTGAGAATCTCATACCTGGATAAATTTGATCGAATTAGCCACGCTAGCTCCAATGGAACACAAGTGATGAAATTGAAAGTAAAGTACCTCTGTCTGAACTCTTGAAAGACAATACGGTTGGGGAAGCCTTGTCTGCAGATACGGATCCCTTCCAGGACTCCATTACATCTTAGCTGGTCCAGAACCAGGTGAGGATCAAGTTTACCAGCCTGGAGGAAGCAGACAAACCAATGCATTATTCATTTGGAGGTAGAATTTATTATGATTTTATATATACATATATATAATAAATAAATATTAAAATAATAATTGTAGATTTATTCTATATAATATGATCATTTAATACTATTTATTAGACCATGTGACTTACTCTTTTCTCATGGTTGGGGATGATGCAGCGGACAAAATTGGGGTTGGTGTTCCTCAACGTGGCCATCAGCTTGGACAGCTGCTCCTTGTACAGCTGCCCCACCGTGCGGAACATGCCCTTCTTCGTTTTGTACGCGGCGCCGAACGCCGTCTCGTTCATGCCGGCAACTTGGTCCAGGCCGACGATTCGGTCCACTGGTGATGCCAAATGTGACTTTGTTAGCAGGAAATTGAGCATCAAGCGGTTTCATATGATGGTAGAAATGCAGGATATTGTATAATGAAGATGACATGGAGTATTTGTGTGTGCGATTTCTTTTCCAGTGTTGCAAGAGCGGTGAAAACCACCAACTGAGACCACAAGCCGCCACCCGCTTTAACCTCAAAGCTGTCATAATACCAGCTAATACTCTGCAAACTTTTGTCTTCCTTTTTTTTCTTTCCTTTGGAATCATCTGCTGATTTTTTTTAAACATCGATTTACTATGTTACTGCGGTAAAAGCATGACCTAAAAAACATTGACAATATTCCTTAAGTATTTTAAGATTTTTTTTAAAATAGTACTACATATTTCGGGAGGCTTAATACTAGAAATAGTTCTAGAGGAGGTCACCAGTAACAATGAAAGGATGAGGAAAATAACACAGTGATATTCATAAAAAAAAAAAAAAAAGATTAGGCCATGCCAAGCCAAACAGGATTTAAAGCAAGCGCATAGCAGTCAGTGAGGAAAATATGGAGGATGTGCAGTAGCTAGGAGGACAAGTCATGAATCACCTTGAGGATCATGGAGCACAGACACATTGTCATAGAAAGAGGCTCTTTGATACATCTCAATTTCTACAACAACACAATGGCGTGCACACACACACACAAACACACAAAAGACAGTGGAAGAGTTATAAAAAAGCAACAGAACATCGACAAACAAGGATAAGTCCGGAAAGCAACATAGACAATTAGTCCGTCACATTAAGTGTGTTCTTGTAAGCATGCTCAGCTCATGAGTAAATACCGCAAGTATTATTTCATCTCCGAAATGAAGCAGAAAAGGCTGTTGCGGAAACATCTCACCATCTTTCCAGAGTTCAGCCACAAACTTGTCAGTGGACTGATGCAGCAATGTGGCCACGTTGTCATTTAAGGGATCCATGTTCTTCATCAGCCATTCATCGGCTTTATAGTCCACCTGAAGAGAACACAAGGCATCAGATTTGTTTTTCATTTGATTGACAGGTCCCCTGTGTCCATCCCGTGTCGGCTTGTGTTCGGTCGTGCTATGATAATTGGATTAGGCTGTAACACCACGATGTCCGACACACTAAAAAAAGAGCGCTGGATCACAGAGCGGCATTCCGAGTAATTGACACGGTGAAGGAACCTGAGATGTGGAATGCCGGTTCCCCATCTGGGATTCATCAGAATCCCGGAAAAGCAAACTCGCACTGTTTGCGCATATTTTCTCTTCGGTCTCGGAGGATTTATTTGAACAAGTTGAACTGAAACGCGTCTCTTCTCTGTTTGACATGGCAAGCTCGACTTAATGGACCGATACTCATCACTGCGTTCGTACAGATCAATTGAAGTCCAATTAAAACTTTGGAGACTTTAAAAATCAACCATCCCTGTCTGACAAGCTTCCACATGGGAACGACGAACAGCGAGCTATCGTTTTCTCTGCCCGCCGCGCCAAGGTGCGAACGGCCAACCTCGGTTATATAACTATCGCTACACGAAGCCGTCAATCTCGCGTCGATGTGAACCAGATGTGAGAATCCTCCGACGGCGGCGGCGGCGGTCTAACAACCGGGCTATTGTATGAAGGTGATGATGTCATTCATCCAAAGTTTCAAACATTAGCCAGACATAGGCCATGAATAACTCTGACAGCTATTTTTAAGTAGTAGTCATACAATACTTTTTTTTTTCCTCCTCTTAACTATCGTAAAATATTTAAATATCGAAAAGCTCGACGGAATGACGTACCCTCCCTGCGTAGTGGATAATGCAGAAGTCAGCTTTGTCCTTGAGCTGACGTGGCTTTTGGAACTTAGTGTGGGTGCCTTGCTCCTGGAGCACTTTGTCCACAAAGGTCTTGTCTGTGGCTTTGGGAAACCAACATTCTTCATCCAGCAGAGCCAGAATACCAGGAGGGTTATTCTGAAAGGGACAAAGCTTGTTGAAATTAAATAAACACCTACGAGTTTGGACATTCCGTGCATACAAACGAGGAGCACCGACCGGCCTCTCGATGAGTTCGATGCAAGGTTGCAGGTCGAGGCCGAAGTCGATGAAGCTCCACTCGATGCCCTCCCTCTGGTACTCCTCCTGCTCCAGGACGAACATGGTGTGGTTGAAAAGCTGCTGAAGCTTCTCGTTGGTGTAGTTGATGCACAACTGCTCGAAGGAGTTCAGCTGGAAATGAGGCGTGAAGGCAAGACGTCCAGTTAGTTCGGGAGCGCAAGATGGCCGTGCGCGCCGGGGGGATTCATTTCCACCTCGAAAATTTCAAAGCCAGCGATATCCAGAATGCCGATGAAAGATGCTCCCTGACGTTTGGTCCTGTCGAGGGCCTTGTTGATGCGATGGACCAGCCAGCGAAACAGTCGCTCGTATGTAGCCTTGGCGAGAGCTTCCACGGCAAAGTCAGCCTGTGCAACGAGCGAAATGATTCCATCACAAGGTGAAGTTAGAACAATTTCTCGTGAGTCGTGTTAAATAACAACATGCCTGTTCCTTGGTCTGCGCTTTCTGTACATAGTCTCGTCCTACTTTTATCCTCGGAGTGAGGATAGCTCTGGTGAACTCCATGATGTTCAAGCCGAGGAGATGGCAAAGCTTCTGCGCCGCTGAAAGGACAAAGAGATTTCAGGACAATATGTGAAAAACAATTACGCGGTCAACGACGAACGCGATATTGGATCACGCTGACACTCGGATATGCGGCCTGTCCACACTTGAAGGATTGATCAGAACAAATGCCAAGAAGACAATCTAAGTTCTTGTTTGAGTTTTATGGATATGAGCGAGATGGCTTTGACCATCTGTTGTGGTGAAAGCTGAGGGTTGAGTGTCGTTTCATTTTGGAGATTAGCAAACATGAGTGTTGATGTCAGTGTGAGTGCGTGCGTGCTCACCTGTGTTCTCGGGCATGGAGGCCTGATCCGTATATCTCTCTTTCTTGAAGACAATGTTGCCAAATTGCAGCACGGCTGAGACTACCTTCAACATGCCTGACAAGAAGAAGACAAGAACATTCATTTTAGAGTGAAGGAACATAAGACAAATAGTCAAATAAAATAAAGATAAAATAATAAAATGAATAAAATAACAAAATAAAATAACTAATACTTACAGACAATCTCATCGTGGGAGAAGCTCATGATGTGCATGGCCTCTAAAGTCTCCTGGAAATTGTCTTTGTCTTGCTGACCAGGGATGGGGATGTTACCATTTGACAGGAACCGGTAGTTGTTAAAACCTTCCAGGAGCAGGTCCGCTGTAACGAGAAAAGGAAGGTTGCTATTGTATTTTCAACTGTTGGGGCAAAAAAGATGGACGTAAATAAATCGCTATGACTGTGATGCTGGCTACAGAACAAACTCACTTTTGAGATGCTCTCCGGCTCCTGCCAGCAAGCGGTAGAAAATGTGAAAAGTTCTTTCATCTTTGGCCTGTCTGATTGCCCGTGACTTCTCCAGAAGGTCTGACAGCAAAAGTTAAGAAGTGAATTGGAACAGGAATCAAGTTTTGATTCAGATCATACCCCATCATTGTCAAAGAAAACCAAACCGGATTCCGACCAGCATTCATAAGGATACACGTTTCAATATTGGCCCCGACGATGTAGCCGGCGACATCAAAATTGATTCGGATGAACTTGCCCTGCAGGAAAAAATAGGATCAATATTCGTGTTGAAAGTCTTTAGTATGCATCTTCAAAACCCACTCACAGCTGGTATTTTGTGTAAGTGGCTGCAAATGAAAAAAAACTAAATTGCTGTGTCGAGAAAAACACTCGCCCGCATATTTGAAATAATTGTTGTCATCCCTGCGAGTCTCGTTACATGATGGAACATGACAGATGATATTTTCAGAATAACGATCATTTAGTGCTTTATTTGATGTTGCACAGGATGCTCTGTGCAGAACTCACAAAACGGGAGGAGTTGTCATTTTTCACTGTCTTGGCATTGCCAAACGATTCCAGGATAGGGTTAGCCTGAAGAAGCTGGCGTTCCAACTCGCCCTGCGGAGAGAGAGGTCAGAGGTCATCAAAAATGAAATCAAAAGTGGCGTTCAAATCAGAAGAAAAAACAATTCAATTGCATTTGTAAACGTCGAGGGTTAAATATGTGGATTCAGACGAAAAAAACATGCAACATCAAAATTCTGACGTTACGGTAAAAGCTATTACGATCATTAAAATTGACGTCAGATCCAAGACCCCCTCTTGAGGTTATTATGTGGTTAAGGGGGTCCAACGAGCCTACAAAATTGTCACGATAGAAAATGTTTTGCTGACATTGCAAAAAAATATGTTGATTCTAACAGCAGAACTTCTGGCTCAACTTTCTTTCCTTTAGTCAGCATGATGTGATTTTTGTCAAGGGAATTTAACAAGTTAAGAAGGCCAAGACATTCAAAGAGTTGTGAAGCCAAAAAACAACAAAGAATGTATTCCAGCCCGTGGTAGTTTGACTTTTATTCGCTTTCCCTTGACATTACAGTAAAAACATGAAATATAGCTCTCTATAGTAAAAAGGCTACTCTTGATAACACTCCCTAAAGCGTGCCTGAATTTCATTCACAAATTGTGTTTTCTAATGCGATTCCAAAAAATGTGTCCTGTGTTCTGACCATGAAAAAAAACTAAACAAAAAAAAACACTGATGGACAATGAATCCAGTGGGTTATACTTATGGGCTTCTTTAGTAAATTAAAATGACAAATTAGTCAGTCTGATTGCTTCTGAGTGTCCCATAGTCAAGTTCTAAAGATGATAAAAATAAAAAATAAAATACTTCCATGCGAGACGGCGCATAATTCAGCCACAAGCAACTATTAGTCTTTCATGCAGCTATTACTCAAGCTCTTTTGAAGCCGACAATTCCATATAATAAGTCCGAAATCAGCACATGTATCACTTCAGAATAGGCAGACATTCCCAAGTGATTTGGTGTGTTTCTCCACTACCTCATATTTTTCTCCCCCTACCATGTCTACATTCCTCTGGCTTTTGCTCAGAGGCATCCATAATGTACTGCAGAAGGAGAGCGAGCGGTACGATGGAGGTCAGACTGATGGCAGGGGCGACTACTGAGGCCCGAGGTTTACAGTTACTCGTCGTATGAAACGATCCTTTTACTCGTTTGCGAGAAGTAGCAGACTAAGGGACCCTCTTCCCTCCAGCGGTTTTATAATTACAACCATTTATTTTGGGATGATTTGGGGGTTAGCTGGATATTAGTCAATTGAGACAATAAAAGCAGTAAGGCATGCAAGGAGATTTACGGACTATCCAGTTCCATAAACCAATTCCCATTTTTTTTATTTGTTGTCCATGCAGCAATAATGTGACCATTGTAAACAAATGTGAATATTTGGTTCTATTAATACCACCCCAGTGAGTGGACATTGTGATTTCCTAGGAACATTGTAGAGGCAAATGTTCAAACTTGCATAGATCTATATAGAATATTGCTATTTATGTTTCTTACCATGATCAGTTTCTTCAATTAAGCATGCAAAGTCATTTTGGACATTAGAAAATAAGGGCATGCAAACACGCACAAATAATAACACACATTGAGATAGCGGGGAAAATGCACTTGCCTGAAGCTTGAATGCTTTGGGAGATTCTGGCTGTTTGTTACGGATAAACAAATGTACCAGTTATGTCAGACACAAGCCGAGCCACCATGAACATGGCCGTGAAAGAAGCTACACACAAATGTATTACGTTAGCTTTTGATTAGCGTGGGACTCGGCAAAATATGCAAAGGAGGTTATCAATTTTGTGGAATAATACGAGGGTTGAATTTTGAGGTTAAGCGGAGAGGATGGATGACAGAGGAAGTAAGCTGGAGTCAGAGTGAGCCTCTTACTGGAATGTTGTGGTCTTTGCGTCCTTTGTGTGAGGAGGCAACGTGGGCCAGGTACTGGATGACTTTTTTGGTGTTCTCCGTCTTCCCAGCGCCTGATTCACCTCTGAAAACAAAAGTGGGGGATGAAATTGTGGCTTTTCAAAAAATAAATGAAAGAAAAAAAAAAAACAGGATGAACATCATCAGCCATGTGTTGTTGTTTTCTATATAATCACCCATCTGCCGAAAAGTTTTAACTTCCCACCATGTGGTTTTGTGGGCCAGTCTCCAAAGTTTTCCAGGCTCTGCTTTCAGCAGTTTCTAATGATAGCCGTGTTGAGCGAGGACCATCGGTACTTCCCAGAGCCTGGAAAGCCACGCTGGCCAAGACAGAAGGCAATGCGGCACTTCTACATGCGGCGACATACCGGTGGCTTTAGTCGAGCTGCTTATTAGCTTCTCTGCACTTAGATGCGAGGGGTGAGTCCGCAAAGGCAGGATACCGACATGTAGGTCATCACATCCTAACTTGGCTTCATGTTTTCATAGTTATGCGTGAGTGAGGGAAAATATCATGTTGGAATACGTCTCTGGAAATAACCGCCATCCTTACGAGGCTTTTTGACTCCGAAGATTGTAAGTCCGCATTGTAAACGTTGACTCATAGTAGCTGGATAGTATTCATAACTTCTAAGTGAGAAATTCTACGAGTTGTTCATTTCAAGAGCCGCTCCCCCGTTGTCATGTTTTGAATCGACAACAAGGAAGCGTACAGCTTATTTTTGATGTATCAGATGACCATCTGGAAGGCTGAAAGTCAGATTTACTCCAGTCTGCAATTTTCGGCAAATCTTTCTTTTGACTCCTGTATGGAGCCTTCCCCCCCACAGGCAAGAGCGACCCTTAAAAAAAGTTGGGAAGCTTTAAAGGAGGCATCCATCTGTTTGTCATTCTCAACGAACCAGGAAGTAGTCTGCTTACTAAAAAAAAAACAAGGTCATTTCACAAAACGAAGAACACAGAGTACGATCTGGTGAAACTCCAGGACAACATAAATGATAACGTTCTTTTTAAGAATGCGAGTCTCTTTGTAAATTGGAAGAGATGCATACTCGTTAAGTCCAGAATAGGACAGCGAGAGAGGGAAAAAAAGGTCAAGGAGTCACAATACTCACGTGCAAAGAATTGATTGGTCCTCACGATCTGTTGAGAAGAGAAAAGAACAGTCATCAGAAAAAAAACTTACGCAAACTCAACTTTCCTGCCGGAACCGAAACCATTTATAAACAATATTGAAATATACTGTGAGTTAACAAGCAACAAAATCTTGAGGCCAGTTCTCGACACGTCAACACTGCAACTCTATTCATCCATACATGCTACCAAAAAAAAGAAGTCAATTACAGAAACCCGCAAAGTAATCTAATAAGATCCTTCGGTAGAAGTGCCAACCAAGTAAACCAATTTTCCTCCCTCAAAATTGAAGCAGATGATTAAAAGCCTCATAACACAATGACAGCTGTCAAGGATTGTAGTTACCGTGTTTGCGCAACAGCCAAAATAATACCCTTCAAGAAATTTGAAAATAAATCAAAGTTTGTCTCTGATCTAATAGTCAACTTTTGCATCAGCCAAAAATATTTGGCCAATGATTACAGTTGTTTTTCTTCACAAGGGGGAAAAAAAAAAAAAAAAGACCAACAGATTTATCTCCAGCAGTATAAAATAGGCAGCCATGACACTTAAAACTTTAATTGTTGGGTAATACGTGAGAGTCTTAATCGTGTACTAGTTTGTCATCATCCGATCTGTTCAATAAAACTTTGGTTTGTGTAAATAATAAATATCCATCACAAAAGTGCCAAGCTTAATTTCTCCATATAGAGTCTGGGTGATTTCGAGTAATCTTTCTGCTCCCTTCAATGGCTGCTGGAATTCTTGCGGCAGGAAGTGAGAAGCTTTTTCATTTCCTGAAAGATAAATTCAGAAACACCTCTCCAGACTTTCATTCCAAATGCTGGCAAAGCTTCTACATTCATCATCTTACACCGCTTCTGCTGCTGTGTCCATTTGTAGATTTACAAACCTGAATCAAGTTTACAAAAATAAACATCATGAATGTGACTTTTGTTCACAGGGTTCCCTTTTGCTGCTCATAATTTATCCTCCAAGAGGATTAAGCAAACCTTAATTCTTCACATTCCAGAGCATTCCCACTCTCCCTCCAAGTTCCCTTTTTTTTTTTCATTTTGGCATAATAATGCTCCTCGATGTGATTTCATATTTTATTTCATCTATGTTAAGCAACTCAACAAACAAACAGTACTTTGCAGGTAAACAAGGTTATAAACATGTTTTTTTTTCTTTTTTTCCTCTTTGTCTTTGCTGGGTACCACATTTCTTCCACGCCGCTGCTCCAGCTCACAATTTGCTTGATAAAAGAAGTTGTAAAATGGCGCTGAATGCAGTGAAAGGTCCATCACCGTGGCAACCACTTCACACGCATCAGAAATCCCCCAGCACTCATCTCTATTCGATTCGGTGACATTTAACCACAGATGCAAACTCGGCAAAAAAAAAAAAAATCATGTATATTCTCCCTGACAAAAACTTTTTCCACGTTTCTGTTTGTTATAACATCACAAAAAAAAAGAGCTACAAATTACATCATAAAATATTCGCAGAGCTCTCACTTCGAGATAAAACACTTTTGGAGGTAAAACGATGCATGTTTCATTACATTCTTTTTTTTTTTTTTGTAACCACTGAATGACTAAGCATTAGTCATTTCCATGCTGTTGGACCAGCTGCCAGTTTGGCATTCAACGGCACGCACGAGTGTATGAGGAGCAAGCCAGACAACCCCGCAGAGCTGACTGGCCATTTGTGTGGACCAATTTATGCGTGCATGCTGGAATTCGGCGCTTCCGTCACAGCGGGCGTCATTTTCGGGAGGTAGGTGAGGAGAAGACAATGCGCTGACCGTTTACAACATTTCTGCTTGATGAACAAAAAAGGGAAAACTTGCAACGGGAAGGAATGTGGCACTCTTTCAAGAGGTGACGGATCGCAGAGCAAGCGACCCGATTGTGATGGGAAAAGTCCAGATAGGAGAATGGACAACTGGAAAGATAGATTAGCAGTAAGGAAAGTGGCACATTGAAGGCAAGGCGGAATTGCACGGAACATAAATGTGCTATATATAGAAGAGTGTCAGCCGCTGATGCTATGGCTGCTTCTGCATGGATGGGGACTAGTGACGCCGGTTGGCAGCTGAGATCACAGACCGAAATAGTTTGTCATCAGGGGTTAGAACGTCCACGCCTTCGCGGAAATGAGCACAGTGGAGTTTGGGACCCCCCCCTGGGTTGTGTGTGAAGGCTTCTAGACACAGAGGAAAGAGAGGAAGCCATTCACACCTTGGCAATACAATTACTGTCCATTTGGGTTAGACAGTTACGAGTGTGTGTTCTCTTTTATTTTTCTGAGCAGTGTAAAAAAAAAAAAAAAAGGAATGATAGTCACATCACAATGAAATTCCTTTGTGCTTTCAGGTATAAGCAAAAAGATAAATTCTTATTAAATGAGGTACATTTGTAACAATGCCCATGCAAATATAATGGAAGCAGATGCGCCGGAGGTTTGAATTATAAAAGAGGAATTTGTGAATTAGAAGTTTGTTTCGCTTTCGTCTTATTACTCGGCACACTGTGCGTCAGTTTAATTGCACACAGAGAGGGAGAAAAACATTAGACATCCAAAGATAATAATTTTGGAAAAGATGAGTTCTACCTGTGGGTGATGTATAGCTTATTTAAATTGTAAGAATGAATGCAGAACAGTAAATAATGTTAGTGGAATGCTAAAATTGAGTTGTGTCTCGCCTTTAATATTTTCTAATACTATCCACAGTTCAGGGGAAATTCAGCCAGATTTTTTTTTTCCACAATCATATTTCTTTAATGGTCTTATATCATTATGGAGGTGAAATAAGAAAAGTCTGTGAAGGAACTGGAGGAGCTTGCGGTGGAGAAAATCCAGGCCCCACATGTTTGATGTGGAAAATATCATCGGGCTGAAGAATAAAATCTTTCAAATGTAATGCCTTTATTTCATGACTCACGAACGAGCCACAAAAGAAAATTGGCAATATAAAAAAAGAGCTGAAAAATCCATGGCTGCACTTTCTTGTCACAAGTCGAAGCATTTGAGTGGATAACATCTGTTGAGTGGGGAGCAAGAGTGGAAACAGACGGGATGATGTCACACTTTGGTCTGGACTGTTGATTGTGTTGTTCCTGCCTCACACTCGGGCTGGCTTTAACCACTCGTCGCTATTAACTCTGGACATATGCGCTAACTGGTTGCAACAATAGCTAAAAGCATCATCAGCCATGTTTTGTGGTTGGCCAATGAGAGGCGAGAGAGCCGTAGCAGGAGATACGGCAAAATGCTTTTGGCAAAGTAATCGATTGCAGATGGCATGCGTTGGGTGGCTTGTCATTCCACAGAGGCTCTTTGTGGCCCGCCCGCCATAATCCAACAGAACAAGGCTGTTTTCATGTCCGTGCATGTGGGTTCGTGTTGGCACCTTTAATATCGGAGCGCGTAACTCTGCAGGAAAGCAGACACACGCAGGGGGAGCAGGGAACCAATCACAAAGGAGCGTGAAAGAAAACGTTAACAATGATCACTGCAACACTTCAAGATTGGTAAATGTTTTAAAATATCAACTAAATGTATGGAATGACCAATAGAATGGATTTTCGAAAAATAATAAACAAATAAATAATAAATTTGCCAAATTTTGAACTACTATGTTTTAATCTGATGTTATATATATACTACAGAAAGTGATTTTTTAATTATTTTTTTTTTTAACATGAGTAAGTGTGAAGTCTCACACTTTATGACATCCAGTGAGGCAGTGATTGGCAGCCGGGCAGTTTTCTCGCCTCGGGCCAATAGCTGGCTGTCATTGTCGGGTAATTTTGGGTCGATTTCCCTGCCGGCCACCTCCTTTTGTGGTGTGCAAAAGCCACCGTTATGATGCCCCCTCAAACAAAAATGAAGCCGGTGGCAGCCTTTAAAAATGACTTTTGATACAAGCAGGGAATGCCTTCTTCTGAAATCTGTGTTCAAAAGAACGGCTAATGCTAGGGGAAACACCGCGTAAGCGGATGCTGAGGAATGCGGCTAGCGCTGAGGCTAAGCTATAAAAATCACAGTAGAAATACAACTATATGCTGTATGACTTCCACAGCTGTCTGATCCTGAACGCTGCATCTGCCAATCTGTATTACAGTGTGTGTGTGTGTGTTTAAACAGGCCTCACATTTGTCATCTCCTGCAAATTCTCGGGGTACAGCGAGCGTGAGATTTGAAAGGGTAGGCTAGCCCTTCCTTCCACACACCTGTTTTGTCACTCAAATGAGATGTTGCCTCTGCTTGGCCTCATTACCCCAGACCAGAGAAAGGGCCCGGTTTCCAAGGGGAGATTTTCAGGAGTACCCGTCTGCATCCACAGGTCCCAGCACCCCCCCCTTCAGACTGCACAAAGCTGCCATTGTGCAGCACAATGCTGGCTGCCCCCTCTGAATTTCCCATCTACCCTCTGCTCTGCTCTCTCCCCCCCCATAACTCTCGCCGCTCCCACTTTTGCACAACTCCTCTTGTTCGATGCTTTTCCTCAACATTTCTGCTCATTCCTCTTTCACGGATGAAGACATTTCCTCCAGCTGCGACTCTTAAAAACGATATCGAGTGCTCATCTAAGATCTTCCATTTATCAGCCTGACTTAATACACAAGAGGTTCATTAATGTGGAATGTGAACACTTATTTATGACGGTCTCGTTAAATTCATTCAACATGGTCATGACTTAATTCCAAAACAATATACTTGAAGTTTTCAAAGTATTTGGGAATGGAGAAAATGCAATAAAACTTATTTTTAAAATGGTATTGTGGGCTTCAAAGTCAAATCACTACTAATTAATTTAAATCAAAACAGGATCAAAAACTAAATAAATCTAAG
The DNA here is from genome assembly GCF_024217435.2 of Syngnathus scovelli. NCBI lineage: Eukaryota > Metazoa > Chordata > Actinopteri > Syngnathiformes > Syngnathidae > Syngnathus > Syngnathus scovelli. The sequence continues at coordinate 2,960,543 of NC_090862.1, forward strand.
AACAACATGAAACAAAAAAGTAAAACACCCAAATCAATGTCAAACAGTTTCCATTCTTTCATGAATTATTGAAACTGAATTTAAATCAGATGCAGCTTTGGTAGGCAATTCATGCTCTTGTGTGTCTCAACAGTACCCGAGCTAAATATTTCATCCAGAGCTATAAAGTGATCCCAAATTATATAACCAATGATGACACTAAGAACCTCCACCATGCTTAATTTGGACCTGATTTATTATTCTACGTAATATATCGGTAATTTAGCCAGGAATATTCATAAATCTTTCAATGAGAATTCAAGGAAAGTCATGCATGTGTTCACCTCACCATGCAACAGTGCTGCAAGGTTCTTATAAAAAAAAAGAAGAAAAAAAGGGGGTAGAAAATAGGGACCAAAGAGGACAGAGAAGCTACAACAATTCCAGCAGATTTGTGGTTGTATTTTTCATGCCAAGCAAGGGGGGGGGGGGGAACCGAAATGCCTTCAAGGATGTGGGAAATTCTTCTCTTCCAAGCCAGACGGTTTTGTTGTAGGAAAAGAAGAAATGTCCCAAATGTACAAATGTAAGGAGATTCAGCACCACTAAAGTCCACTTACACTGTCACGCAGCAAGTGACACCTCTATCCGAGTCCCCTCGAGATGGTTATTAGGGTTGGCCACACGTGACACGCACACACACGGTATCCATGGCGACGCACTCCTCCCCAAAAGAGTCCCGTAGTAGCTAATAGAGCGCTAAAGACAACTTGACCGTGACTCAGCGTGTAGTATTTAGCACGACGGGGTATTTATCGAGGGGACGGTGATGACCTCATTCCATTGCCTGTGTGGGCCAGGGGGGCTCAAAAGAAAGAAACCCAAAGAAGAATGGGGCCAAAGAAGAATGCTGGCACGGGACTTGTCCCAGACTGAGGCCGCACACAAAAGCGCTGCAGCTGTGGAGTGTCGACGCAACAAACAAAATCCATAAACACCTTTTTAGCATGCATGTGACTAAGACGAGTGATGACATCATAATTTGATAATTATGACTGGTCAAATGGTGATGGGATTGGGTTGAAAACACATCAGGTTGATGATCCCTTCAGATCTAATTAATAATGTCACATCTTCGCTAACCTTCTGACCTTTCACACACTTTCTCCGCACACTAATCACCTGAAGTATGCAGGAAAAACCAAATGCTGCTTGCAAGTGAGCTAAACTCTTGCACCACATTTCTGAAATGACTCTTGGTGGAAAAACACTTCTACGAATTCGCGTTCACACATTCTGGCACTGAGATCCAGTTCTGAAAGTGACGGAGCAAGAATGTGTCAGAAGCCGTACCTTGAAGCATGCAGCGGTACGCCGACTCGGAGATGGCGTAGATGTGAGGTGGCATCTCGTGCCTCTTCTTGCCCCGGTACATCTCAATGATGTTCTCGGAATAGATGGGCAAGTTCTTGTAGGGGTTGATGACCACGCAGAATAGGCCAGAATATGTCTGCAAAACATCACAATGGAGTGAGAAACATCATATTGAGCAGCACTTTAGTTTTGTTCTGTTGCCATCTGGAAGGAATCATCAAGCTCTTACGATGAAACTGAAAAGGTTTTTGGGAAATTGTCCAGGGCTATTTTGAAGGCCTCCATTTTTATCTTCCTACTTTTAGACAGCCTGCTTTCCATTCATTGGCAAGAGTAGAGTGCAGCCAACCGTTCATTGCCCAACCAACCCGTCACGCCGCTTCACATGTTGACATGTGTATATCGTAATTAGAGTCGACTGTGACAGAACTTCAGCAAGCAAGCAACCAGGAACCAGACAGCATACTGAAATCGTTATATAATAGCTCATTGTGGCGCCCCTGGACCAAAAACAAGAGGATGTTCTGTACAAAATGATGAAGAACACTAGAAAGGAGTTGATGAAGCATAGAAAGGTTGGGAGGAACCAAGGAATGAGCTGGACGGCTTTTCCAAACGTCCAGTTCAGTAGATGTGACTTTTCTGTCGCAACACCAAGATACTAAATGGCGCCTTCATTGTCACTCGTGGCAGCAGACCACACAAATAACTCAACATCATGCCCAGCCCCATCTAGGAAAGCCTAGGTGATATTTCCACTGTGAAATCAGATCCCGTGGCCTGGTAACAGCTGAGCAACACACAGGCAACAGCGGACACGACAGCCGACCCCGTCTGCCATCTCTGGACAGGACATGGATACGCTGGCTCCCCTCCGCTAGCAGGCCAACGTTTGCTAGCTAAAGTGGCCGGCAAAAGAAAGACACCAGACGGATGGACACCACGGAAGAATGCTGATGCTTTCTGACAGCTGAGGCTTATCGTTTGATACAAAGGCTTGCTTGTTTCCAAATCCAAGCTACTGTGGTCAAGCCCCAATTCGGAGTTCTGATTAGCCTGTGACGCACCACCTCGTCAAAATAAATCCTTCCAATCGGATGCTACGACGGTGAGCGACAGTTAAACGATGCTGTGCGTCAAGCGTCCACACTATGACCCAAATATGGAAGTCATCACCTAACTTTTAAGTCCTCCGCATGAGGAAGGCTTAGGGGGGGCTTTACAGCATGGATATAGTTCAACTCCGAGGAGGTAAGTTAAACAAGTGAGCTAGGAAATTTTCTTCCTGTCAAAAAAAAAAAAAACAGTGAGGACACATGGTTGCAATTTGTCTTAGCCAAAATCCAAATTAACAAGATCCGAAGCTGAACATGAGCCATGACAAAACATGGACTGAGCCAACTTGGTAAAAGAAAAAAAAAAAAAAAAGAAACTGGTATTCAAAGAAGATCTGAGAATCCGTCTGGTTGTCTTTTATGAAACTTTTTACATCTGAGATTTTTCAACACGCCTCAGAGTCCACGAATAATATTCCCTCAGGTGACAAGCAACCTACATTCTATTTCTGAAAAGCAGAAAATGGGTCATAATCAGCGATACCAACCTTATCGGTATCGGTACTCATAGAGAATGCCGATACCAGCCACCGATACTTAAGGTGAACAAAATTTGACATTAAATAAATCCGTGAATGAAATGTTATATATTAAAATTTTAGCGTTATCGGTATTTGGAGTACTCAAAGAGTGAACACTGTATTGACATGTGGTCAGGAGGTTCAATGTCCCATCCTGTCCCAAACACAGACTGATAAATATTAGATGAAGCGATTGCATAATAAACGACTAAAGGTCAACTGTGGTGTGCGAAAAACACTGAATACGAGGTGACTTTCAAGGTTAGTCATCACCCTGTGAAAAAAAATATACAGCAAAGCAAAACCTCCGAAGTTACTCACATAAATGAGTCCAGAGTAGTAGCGGTCCTTCAGGTTGTGCAGCACAGAAGCTTCATTCAGGCAGGTGAGCTCAGCCATGTCCTCCACCTTGCTGAATTTAGGAGGGTTCATCTTCTGGATGTCATCCTTGTTAATCACCACCTTTTTGCCATTCTCGGCCAGCTCCACCACAACCTCCTCACCGCGTTCCTCGCGGATACCGGCCCCCTCAAAACCATGGCGTTCCGAGGGAACCCAAACCAGCTTCTTGGCTGTCCAGTCGGCCTGTGTGGCCGGGTTGTAAACCACGGCGCGATCCACAAACAGGTACCGCTCAGGGTCCTCTTGTCCACTTCGATGCGACATAGTGCGTTGGCTTGACGAGAGCAATGTGGGCACCTAGACGAGCGAGACAACAGAATGAATGAACCACAAGTCAGTGTGACTAATAATGTAACCAATATATATGACATTGCGGCTAGTGCATTGGCATCCTATTATCCATGACTCATCCAGTTCAGGGTCATGGGGAGCTTAGAGGTGGGGTACACTCTGGGCTGGTGACCTGTCAATCACTTTGGAATCCCAAACACACCCAGGGATGGGGAGAGCATGCAGATACCACACAGGAGGGCCTTGATTGATAAAATGAATCTTGTATATGCTGGAAATTGATCGATAAGCCAGTTAAAGTTGTCCACAATGGAGTTCAGTGGTGTGCAGGAGCCGCAGTGTGCGGTTATATTTATTGCGCATTGTGCGTAACTGCGTCGCTCTGCGCACAGTAATGGGACAACGAGGACGTTAGTAACCTCCACTGATTAAACCTTAGTAATTTACAATACACAGAATTTAATTAAAACACACACTAATAATTTTTACGTGAAATGTTTATGAGAGAAGATGACTGCAATGCGTAAACAAGCGACAGAAAACTTGTAAACACAAACAAATGCGTGGCAATAACATTACAAAGGAAATTAGAAGTTAAATAAATGGATAATTAATGGTACTGCGGTTGTGAAAAGGGAGCAGTTAATTGGGTAATAAAGGTGCTCCCTGGTTGTTTTGTTTCATCCAAAAGTACACTCCTGCAGCTAGCTTAAAGTGCTAATTATAGCGCAGGCTGTGCTGTCTTATTCGAGTTCATCTGATTAAACAAGAGGTAGGAAAACAATTAAGTAAGCATTCAAATCTGCTTTTTAAACTCACGTCACACGAATAATTAGAATAGTCCAACAAAGTTTGGGGAAAACTCCCGCCACCCCGAAAACATGGCTATCCGTCCATCACCATCAATATCCAGCTGGTGATTCCCAAAACTCACCTGGTGTCGTTCCGAGAAGCTCGAGTCCGGTTCCCCACGCAGTCCACTGTGCCACTGATGCGCAGCCTCTGTGTAACGTTCTGCTCCACGCACACAAAGGAGATGCAGGCATGTGTTGGGGCTCCGGTATGCACCACAGAGGCAGGACTGCTGCCTCGACACTGGGGCCCCTCCTCGACCCCACACTTGACCGCCCTAGCCCCCGCCTACGACCGACACCCAACTTCCTACGTACCCCATCAGCAGAGGAGCGTGTCACGTGGTCTGTTAAGTATAAATAGTGGTCGATTTGACTGCTTTTCTTACAACTTTTTACTTTCATTTATTTAAAAACATATATTTTCTACTTTGTCGAATAACCTTGTTACAGTGGAGTACGCAACATAAAAGATCCAAACCAATAAAAAAAAAAAAAAAACTCCAACAGCAGTTGAGATCTTGATTTATTGTTCGAATTAATTTTTGTAAATTGTTTATTATTGACTAAATATCGACATTAACTACATTTCTGCCAGTTTAGTTTTTTTAGGGTACATTTCAGCCAACTTAACGGTGCATTCTGCCATCTAGTGGAGAAACATTTATTTGCTCCGCCTGGCACTAGCACTGATGAATTACATTTCACCAAAGTGACCCCAGTTTGCTTTCGGGTATGAAGAGAAAGACACTTTTTTTAACCAACATTTCAACTGGAAAAAAATCACTATAAATGGAAAAATGCAATGACAAAACTGAAGCTAAAGACAGGAAAACCCGGTATCATCATAATCTAGTTTTGACATGATAAACAAGATATTTTATGTACAGTCTATAGTTAAGTTACAGGCTTCAGCGTCCGCCTCTCCAGGCAGCTCCGCCCCTCTTCTTCCCACCTCCTCGTCCCACTCCCGAGCCTCCTTTTACCTTCTTCCTCACCCCGCTTGCTTGTTCTGTGTCATCCTGGTCTCCGTCTCGGTCTTTGGGTCTTTTCCGTTTCTCACCATGTTCCCTCATTTCCTGAAAAAATAAAACCATATTAATTTGAAGAAATCCAGTCATATTAATCACACTGTCTTAAAAATGAAATGCATGATTGATCCACGTGTTTTAGCATTATGCAACATCGCTGACTCACCAGCCTGGCAAATCGCTGGGCCTCGCTGACCCTCTCCACCAACATCATCACCTCCTCCTCGTGTGTGGGGAAGGCAGGAAGTTTCTTCCCTATCAGGCTTTCAATTCTCTGGAAAAGCTCCACGTCATATCTAAAAAATTAATAAAACAATTTAAAAAAAAAAAAAAAAGCAAATAAAATCTGATGATGAGACAAGCAGGTAGTGCTTACTGGGTGACAAATGTGATGGATTTCCCCGATCGTCCTGCTCTGGCTGTCCTCCCGACCCTGTGGATGTAATCCTGCGTGGGGGTCCAAAGATGCAAGAATCAGCTAAAATCATGAAATCTTGGGACTAAAGCGGAGCAGACTGACAGCAGCATGTCACCTTGGAGTGTGTGGGGATGTCGTAGTTGATGACACAATCAACGTGTGGAATGTCGAGCCCTCGGGACGCCACATCAGTCGCCAGCAGCACTGACCGCGACTTTGCTTTGAATTTATTTAGCGATCCAAGACGTTTATTCTAACAATGGGGGGAAAGAGTGACATATTGAAAATACTGCACAGGAACAAAAACTAAGCAAATAAATAAAAAATAAAAAATTACTGTAATTAAAAATACACAGACTACATTTTTGAAAAGCTAACTTATTCAGTGCGTGATGGTCTACCTGACTCATCTGACCATGAAGAGGGATGGCAGTGATGCCAAGGTTCCTCAACAAAAGCGCCACCCGCTGGGCATTGTTGCAAGTGCTGCAGAAAATAATGAAGGAGTTGCCTGCCAGCTCGTTCAGGATCGACACCAGATAACAGTCCTGCCAAACACGCAAAGCACAAGTCATCTTTATATTCCACCATTAGATGCTTGGAGTGACAGAAAAACAGGACGTGTACACAAACCAAGCGTGCTACCTTGCAAGGCGGTCACTAAATCGAATATTTTTATCGTATCGATTAGTTCATCGATTAATCTTGTAAAATTTTATTTGCAATAAAATACAATAGTAATTTTGACACCTCTACTACCTTGTACTTGGATGGTATGAAGACGTAATACTGCTGCAGCTTTTCTACTGTTGAGTATTTGGTAGAAACGGCACACTTGACCGGGTCTTTCAGTGCGGCTCTCTGTAGTTTCTGGACCTGTGGACAATCAAAAGGATGGTTGATGTGGGCTACTGCGTATCACTCGCCAACGTGGACCATAAATGAGTAGTTACCTTTTTGGTCATGGTTGCAGAGAAAAGAAAGGTGCGCCTCTCCCTTGGAATCACTTTCAAGATTTTATCCACCTGGTTAAAATGAGCAAAATGATGTCATCATTGATAAAATACTTCAACAGAAACACAAATGTATTTGCATTACTGTTGAACAACAACAAATTCTGCTTTCGGGAGAAGTTTAATGACCCACCTCAGTCTCAAAGTCCATGTTGAGGATTCGGTCTGCTTCATCCATGACGAGGAACTTGAGCGCTCTCAAGTTGAAGCCCTTTGTGTTCTCCAAGTGATCCATCAGTCGACCGGGTGTGGCTGCAAAATTATGTTTGTATTAGACATAACAATTCATAAATACATTTATTGATTCTCAATAAAGTACAGTTTGACAGCTCTATTCCAAAACAAACTGTAGGCACATAAAGCCTTTTTTTTTTTTTTTAAATAAATTTGACTTGACTTACCAATGACAATGTGTGGTTTCTTGGCCAACACCAAAGATTGAGACATCATGTCAATTCCTCCAACCACGACAGCTGCAAAAAAACATCGGTTTAAGACATAATAATTGTCTATGATTTTGTGCACAATTGTGGACTTTGCAGAGACGCCTACCACACTTGACGCCAATGCTAGAACCCAGGGCCTCAAACTGCTCTGAGATCTGAAAAGCCAATTCTCTGGTGGGGGTGAGGACAAGGGTATGAAGCCGCTGGGGTGAGGCCAGCAGTGACTGGAGGATGGGCAGAGCAAAGGCTCCCGTCTTTCCTGAACCGGTTTCAGCCAAGCCAATGACATCTTTGCCTTTATGTCAAGGAGAAGAGAGTTTAAAATATAACAATTAGTATACACAACAATATTGGATCACGTAATTTGGGAAAGTTAGGAAAAAGACAAACAAATATTTGTGATGTTTCCTTCACCTTGAAGGGCCAGTGGTACAGCTTCAATCTGAATCTTTGTTGGACTCTTCCATCCCAGCAGATCACAAGCCTCGCACAATACGTCGGTGACACCCTATCAAAAGAATGTTAATTGAAAGTGTAAAATGTTGGATTTACAATAGGTAATAATTGGTTAACTTTATCAGACATCAACTTTGGACGAGCACTCCCAAAGAACTTTCACTTATAGCTATCCTGAACACGACTGTTTACTGTCATCCGGGACACAAATTGTTCGGTCTCTTAATTCACTTCAGGTAAACCTACCAAGTCTCGGAAGGACTTTACCGCCTCATTATTTTCTCCACTGTTGTCATTAATGTCGTTATCATCGTCGCCACTCGACTCTTCTTGTTTTTCTTCGTCTGTGTTTAGCTTGGAGGTTCCCTCGCTGTCGTCCGCCATGCTTTTCGCCCCGACAATCAACGTGCCTTTGTGCGCCTCAGTGCGCAGATGCGGAAATACGTTCAAGATGGAAACCGCAAAGATTCATGGGAATTGGTGTTTTTGCGCAAATGCTTTGCAAACTTGTATTTGATTACTTGTTTCACTTTTAAAACAAACAATGCAATTTATAAAGTGCTTTTACTTACATCACACAGCTATCAAACAGAGAAATGAGTTGAAGTGTTTATTTAGATGCGGATCAAACAGTTGGAGATATCTTTGCCAGTGCAATAAAAAACATAGATCCTAGCAAAGTTAAAACAACAGTAATTGTCATTCCCGAGAGCAGAGTACAGAGAAAATCAATTTATTTTTTTGGGGGGGGGTTGCAACCATTCAATTAGACCTAATTGTTTCAGATTACTCACACAACTACATATTTTCTGTTTGGCTGATTTGATCAAATTAGCATTGCAGACTGAATGAAATGAAGATTTAAGACCACGCCGTCATAGAACATAGGAGTCTTGGGTTCTTAACAAAAACAACAGAACCAGGATAGCCTTGAAGAACACTACCTCTATTATGATGCACTTACAGACAAAAACATGGTTTCAGTATGACCTTGGTGCATATCACAGGAGTCCCTCCATCTCCCTCATGAAGGCTTCATACACCTGGTCCTTGGTCTTCATGCTGGGCTGAGCTACAGCCCCAATATGAGCTGAGTGAGACATGTTCACAGAAGCAGCGGAAGAGTGATGTTTGTGACCATGGCCACTTGCCATACCGTCATCTCCCCTTCTCCCCCCGAAAGCACCTCTGTCCAACGGACCAACCACTGGCCCCGGAGCCGAACCACTCTTGTCCCTTCGCACTCGCAGTGCAGTGGGCACAAACCGTGTGACCTCCGCTTTGGGATTGATGATTTGCGGTTTGGCAGAGATAGTGGCCCCAGAGCCAGCACCGACTGCCAGGCCGCCTGCCCCGGCGACAGAGGTGAGGTTGGCCCGTTTTTCAATGGTGGCTGCGTGGAGGTGGCTGACAGCAGAGGCTGCAGCGGTTCCTGGGGGAGGGGGCATTTGCATGACACTGGAGCGCATGGACATTGATGGTGGAGGCATGTTGCCTTGCGGGCCATCCTGGCCGGATCCTGGGCCTTTTTGCCGCTGGACGAGGCTAGGAGGAGCACTAAGCACATTGCCGCTGAGAGGTGGTGGAAAGAGTGAAAGAGGTGGTGCCATGGGACGGGGAGGCCCTCCTGCTCTTGGGGGAGGAGGTGGGATACCTGGAAGGAGAAGCAAAATATGGACATTGATGAACTCTTGAGCATACATGACTGACCCACCAATTTGCCTGGCTATACTCTATCTGGACCCATAAGCTTACCGGGAGGAGCTGGGGGCGGTAGCCGTGGAGGGGGTCCACGTGGTGGTGGGCCTGGAGGAAGACCAGGAGGGGGACCAGGTGGTGGACCAGGCGGGCGACCTGGTGGAGGCCCAGGGGGTAGAAGACGAGGTATTGGACCCCTCATGCCAGGAATACCCAATGGCCTTAAGAATGGAGGAGCGCCTGAACACAAGATGGATACAATACAAATTACGATGGATTACAAGATTTCAATTAAAAAGCTACATAGATATGACCTAACCTGGTGGAGGTCCAGGTGGTGGACCAGAGGGTGGACCGGGAGGCCTTATTGGTGGAGCTGGTGGAGGACCCATAGGTGGAGGCCCGGTCATAGGAGGACCCTGTAAGGGTGGGGGCTGCCCCAGCGGCCCACTTGAAGGAGGAGGACGCTGACCGGCAGCCAGTTGGGACGTGTCCCCTGGTGGTCCCTTGTCCTCACCGTCAGAACTATCCGAGTCATCTGAGAACTCTTCCTCAACTTCTTCGTCCTCTTCAGGAATTGACTGACCTGAGCAGATATAAACACCATGTCACATTACATTTGAGAAGAGAACATCTCCTCTCACAAGTTCAATATACAAACCTGCCATCTTTAACATCATCGCCTGAAGAGGCGTAATGGCCTTTGTCTTCTTCCCAGACTTTTTCTTTTTCGTTCCGTCACTGGACGTGTCTGAAGGCATGTCTGCAAAACGTACACTGCGACCTAATTTACAGTAGAAAAATCAACATATTAGTATCAGGACACAAACTTACAAGCAACAATTGTGAAATACCTCCAAAGAATTTAAACATTATCCTACGACACTTGTTTAATTTCTTTTTGATAACTCGAGCGGAATTAACAATGGTGTAGACGAGAGTTGAGAGTTATATCACCTTTCTCCTCAGCTCTCTTGTCATGTCTGTCTCCCTTTCTGGAGTCATCATCTTCATCCCGCTCGTCATCGCTGTCTTCCTCAGAGTCGCTGTCATTGTCGTCCAAATCGTCCCTGTCGCTCCCACTGCCGCTATCCTGATCTCTTCCCATATCTGTTAAGCCCTTATCCAGGCCAGGAATTGAGGGCTCTGGATTGAGGGGGGGAAAAGTAGAGAGATCAATATAATTAGTCAAACATCCATCATCCCAAAGATATAATTGAAGACTTACCCAAATCAGTGCCATAAGGCCGCCGTGAAGGAATACCATACAATGCCAAGATATGTGGTGGTGGGGGTCCAGGTGGCGGCCCAGGGGGTTTCTTCCCAGGGGGTAAGCGTGGCACAGGTGGCAACGTAGGCAATATTGGGACAGATAGAGGTGGCTTCCTGTGGGCCACACAAAGATGAATGGCAGCAATTATTAATTTTGAGCTAATCTAAATAAAAAATGAAACATAAAAACCGACCCAAACAACGAGGCTTTCTTCAGTATTGAAGGAGGCTGAGCCCCTGGTAGAGGGATGTCTTGGATGTGGATATTAGATGGTGCATGGGGCATATCTGGTAAAGGAATACTGTCAACCTCCACAGATTCTGCATTCTGGAAAAAAAAAAAAGAGCCTTCAATTGATATACATATTTAAATAGGTTTTTGACCTCTCATTCACAGGTAATAAAAAATAAATACAAACCTTGACTGAATCAAAATAGAGTGACAGCTGGCCCCGTTTACTCTCATATTCTAGCTCCAGTTTGCGTAGATCCTTGTAAGTTTCAGGATTCTCCCGCTCATACAGACGAACAATACGTTCAAATGTCTCCCGTAGCTTCTTCCGCTTGTCCCTCAGCACCTTCTCATTCAGCATGGGTTGCTGGACTGGATTGAACTCTATAGGAGAGATTAAATAATATCGTCAGATTTGATTGACTATTGTAGTTGTGATTGTGAATGTCATTCTCTTACCCATCTCATCCAATTTCTCCATGTCTCTGATTATCTGTCTTGGGTCCTTCATCTTAAGCACTGCAGCTCTCACCATCATTCTCTGCTTTTTGTTCTATAGATAAAATTAATAATAGTAGACAAATGTAACTGGCAATAGAATTGTCTCGCAAATCTTTTGAAAATACAACAAATATTACCTTTTTTAACTCCCTTTTCCTGGCTTCTTTTCCTGTTGGGGGGCGGGGGTAAATGTGTGAATTATTATACTAATATGGTTACAACTTTTAATTTATATGCATCAACATATTCTGCTGGCAGCTACTTACGGGCCTGATCCGTGGGGTTCATGAATTTCCCACTCTTGGTGGAAGAAGTTGAACGTCGTCCCATTGTGATGCTGTGCTCCTTTTGCCTGAGAAGACAAATCCATCAGGGATGACATAAAATAACTTACTTTTGAAAGCTATACACAGAAATAACATTTGATCTTTTCACATATATATTACACAGCAGAACATCACAAATTCCACGGAAACAAATAAATGGATTAATGTGTAGCGTAGCCTATAAACAAACTTCGCAATTGAGGAAGGGATGAACACTTCAATACTATTTATATAGTATAATGTGCTAAAATAATTCTAAGTAGAGCATATACAGATTGTTAAAAACAAGCAAGTTCACAAAAGCGATGCTAGCAATAAGCTAATATTAGCCTGCACTTGTAGCTAGGGCCGCGTTGGCTTCAACAACAGAGAATGCATTACCTTATAAAGAAGAAAACCAGGAGTAATACCCCCGAATACGACTGCAGGTATCAAGGTTCAAATGGGGTAATTTACTCTTATGCCATGCAATTGAAACTAAAAGCCCCCATGACTGAATGGAACTCAAAGACTTTAAGCTAGCCGCTCGCCATGTTAGCAACTAGCAGTGGCAGCCGCGAGCAAGACCGGAAATAGATGATCTGACGTCATAAAAATAAGAGCCATAAAATACATTGTTGTTATTCTGTTACTGCTTCTGCATTTTTTTCATGCTGTAAATTAACTTCTATGTTTTTTATGATTTTGTTGTTTAATTCCAATCGATTATGTTTTTTTCCCCCTTAAACTAGAATTTTAGAACAGTAGAAGTATTAGTAGTCAAGACCTCTTTATGTTGCCACTCAAACAAACAAAGTGTCTTCTTGATATTTTTTTCTAAATTGGTTAATTTTCATTTCGGCCGACAGTCTTATAGTTAATCAAGTCTGAATGTATTTGTTGCTCAAGTGATGATACGGGTTGGTGCATGTGAAGAAAATATACAGCAGAGGGCGACATTTCATTGTTCCCAAAAAATTGTTTGACATAAACAACTTTCCTGTTTTATTGCCATGAACCATTTTGCACTGCACAAAACCTGATGACTTATATAACCAATCACACAAATAAACAAAAATTCAAAATGATAAACTAGGATAGGAAAATGGGCAAAGATATTCCTGCGTCACCAGCACCATATAATTAATTTCACCATATTAAATATAAAAGTATATTTGTTGAATTGATTACGCTCCAGAGTTTTCTGATTGCAGAATGTCAAAAAACGAGATTAAAATAAGCCTTCTCAGTCCAGCAATTGAGAGATTCCTGTTGTTGCAGAGATATTTGGATGTGGTAAACTAACCCATCTTATGTCCAATTCAACATCTCATAGTTGACATCTTGTGTTTATAATTTAATCCATTAGCAAATGTTTGGAAAGTTATATAGCTTTCATGCGTAGAGTTTGCATGTTTACCTGCAGGTACTCTGGGTTACCCCCACATTCCAAAAACATGCATGTTAGGTTCATCAAAAACTCTCAACTGCCCATTGGTTGTTTGCCATGAGCCCTCTGATTGGTTGATGACCAGTCCAGGTTGTTACCCTTAGACTATATTGATGCGTGTATGTATTTTAAATATACTTTTTTAGAAGGGGGATAATATCTAATAATGTTATGTTACATTGGCAAACACATAGGCTGAGCCTGCATTCAACTCTTTCTGTAACCTTCATTTCTCACACATGAGGAATAATTCACATTATTCAACAACACACATTTTGATTTTCATTATTTTTATTTATTCATCACACTACTCTACAAGCTGAAAGAGGTGATAGAATTGAAAAAAAAAAATCTCATTGCAGTGCTATCCCCCCCAGCACTGCTCCACAATTTGATTAAAACATTTTTGGAACTTTTTTTTTTCTCATGTTACTTCGGTAGAAAATGGGGGATAACATGGGTGATAATAAAATGCAATGTAAAGTTATTTATGTCATGATGGCAACTTGAGTCAATTGTGGTTTGACATCTAATAAGGGATTGGTCCGTAGTAAGCGTTGTAGGCAGCGACGACTCCATCGGTATCCATCATTTGGTCGCAAGACACGTTGGACTCGCAGACTTCTCTCAGGCTGATTGAAGATATAGAAGGTATACGCTATTCCAACATAGTCATTCCCCAAAGCTGCTTTGTTAAGCTATGTGTATGTGACTTTTCTAAGCCACCAATGCAAGTAGTGAGTATGATACTGTACCTCTCAACCTGGGTCAGGGACAGCTCCACAGTTGGTCTTCTGGGTGGCACCACAGCAGCGGCCTGTGACCTGTCCATGAAAACTGCGGCACACCAAGCACGTTTAAGCCAAAACTTTCCATATTGACAATAATAAAAAGACCTACTGAGCAAACAAACCAAATCATCATAACACACTTCATCAATTACAGTAGAAAATAGTTTTCATTTGATGTTAAGATTCGTGGACACAAATAATGTCATCAAACAGCTATGACACTAAAATGTGACCTTATGACCTTACCATGATGGCGATAATTGTCTCCGTTGTTGTAGCCATTACGGTCGCCGTTATCGTAGCGTCCGTTGTCACGTCCGTTGTCGTAGCGTCCGTTGTCACGTCCGTTGTCGTAGCGTCCGTTGTCACGTCCGTTGTCGTAACGTCCATTGTCACGTCCGTTGTCGTAGCGGCCGTTGTCACGTCCGTTGTCGCGTCCGTTGTCGTGTCCGTTGTCGTAGCGGACGTTGTAATTACGGCGGTGGTCATCACGGTCGTGACGGTCTTCGTCGCGGTCATCACCATTGGAATCCATGGAGTCTGTGTAAAATACAAAACAAAATAATCCAGTCAAGCAAGATTAAAAAACAGGTAGTGAGAAATAAATAAGAAAACAGATGAAAGGTTAATCAAGGACAAGGTTTTATCAAAGTGGCCTTAAGTTTCTTCGTCAATGCTGATCTTCTGAAAAAAAAGCCACAATACCTGTTAGATAATCAATCACCATATTTGTATTTCTTACCTGAAGACAGACAGGCAAGAGCCAAGGAGGCAAAAACCAGGATGGCCAAAGTCTTCATCTTGAGTGTCAGGCAATGATAAGGCTTGAAGATGGGAATGGCTCAGTTCTTCTATCTGCAAATGTATACACCGACAACTCGAATTTATAGACGTGGTGCTCTCGATATGATTGGTTAGGGAATCATGTATCACACACACACGCACAAACTCCAAATAGAAAAAAAAAAACATTAACTCTCACATAACTCTCCTACTTTCAAAAGTTGCTCTAAATCAGTGCTTCTCAATTATTTTCTCTTATGCCCCTGCAGGCAGAAGAAAATATTTCACCCCCCCTTCCCCAAATTACCTCAGTGACTATAAATAGTATCATTTGTCTATTAAATTGGAATATTCTAATTTATTCTATCCCAATTAACATGTTCCCTGGGGTCAACATGTGACCCCCCGGGTATTGCATCGAGTACCCCCAGAGGTCCCCGCCCCACTATTTGAGAAGCCCTCCTCTAAATTAAGGCAAACATGAAATCTAACTGGATTAATTTGGATATTAGGTTTTTTCCAAAACACTATTTTCCTTCTTCTGAGTATTTGTATCGCATATTTCTTGGTCCCAAAATGCTTGATGGGAATTTTTGTTTCTATAAAATCGTAATATGAGATTGCTGCAGAATTCTAATCTGCAGGATTGTGTTTAATTTCAGTGAAGACTTTGATGACGTGTCAGCGCGGTGATGCCTTAAGAGAATCTTTGGCCATATCAGATAGACTTGCTACACTGTACTTAGAGGTCACATCAAAAGGCCCTTGGCACAAATAAAACCCAAGTTGTTGCATAATTCTTTAAATTTCAGTCTATGCAACTTATTATTAACTTACATCATTGGGCTGTAAAATCAGCAATGTGATTCTGAAGTCCAAGTCCCTTACGAGTTACGTAATCCTGGATGTAAAAACTCAAATTGCTTATTCTCTTTTGCTATTCTTGACAATCCCGCTTCTATTTGGATTAGATTCTGTATTGGTCTTGCTGAAATAACACAGGATGTAATTTTCACCGTCTGGGTCAATGTTGGTCCTGCGTTATATTTTGGTGAATGACTTCAACTTTCTTTCAGTTCCATTTTGGGACATCTTGATTGGCTCATTTGTGGGAATACAAATTCATTAAAATCTTTTTAGGCTTTCTGGTTGTATGTTATAGCAATAATCTGTCGCAGTCCTTTTATACTCCAATGAAAAGGCCCAAAGAAGATGAAGACGTGCATAAAATAAAATATTTTTATTTTCTCACTGACAGCAGAGCTGCGGGTGGATCATGAATAGTGATGGCGTGCGGTTAAAGGAGTAAATGGTTAATATATATATATATTAGGAGCAAAACATTAACGCACACATCTTAAGACGTGAAGATGTGATTGTTGGATAAAGCCGTTCTTGCTCCACTTATACAAACAATGAAGCGTGAATAATGATGGGTTGTCATGTACGGGGGGGAATTCATCATAAAAATAATGACCACATCCAGAAGAGGCCATCATTATAATTTAAATCATATATAATAAGTCCCTGTTGAAATGTATTTGTTGGAAACAGCTATCCGAATGTCGTGGAGATTTTTGCATTGACTGTTGTTTGTGCACGGGGGGGGGGAGTGTGTTTAATATCGACGAGCTGAAGATGGTCTCCTCTGGTGTGAAACGCGGCTCCCAGTACTCGGCTCTGGAACGCGGGTCCCAAAGTATCTCCGATAGGCCACCTGGTAACCATGGTGATAGGCGAAGTAGCGGCAGGGAGAGTAATCCTCGCAGGTCTCCGCACGTCTCTCTGCAGGAGTCTTTACCCTCCTACTGAGGAGAGAGGCGTTGCGGGTTATTTTAATTTTTTTTCCAAGTCTTTCCTTCCTGCTTTAATGATCTTAATGTGCTCGTTACCTCATAAAGTAACTGTTGTAACCGTTTCCTCTGGGTAAATTGTATACGGTGTGTCTCTGTGGCGTGATGAAGGAATTGGCTCGTCTCGGAGCCACAAACACATCTGAAACCACGAGGTTTGTCATTTAAGGTAAAAATAACATTTCACACAAGCCGGACAAGCTTTGGAAGTAACATTTTGAATTCATTTCCAGCACGAGTGAAATGTAACTGATTTTTAAGCCTCTGAGCATTGATTTACCTTCACTGGATTCTGTGCTTTCATTGGAGTCTATTAAAAAAGACATGGGACAATATTAATTATAAATTCCTAGCTGGATATATGGTAAAGAGTATCATACCTGAATTTGACCGGGCAGTTCTCCTGCCGTCAAGAGAGAGACACAGTGAGAGCAGAGCACAGAGTGCAAGAAGTTGAAGAAGGCTCCTCATCTTTGGGACTCTTGTCTTGGCCTGGAACATAGGAAAATGTTATTTACAGGGGTCAGAATCTTTTCTAATTGCTTTTTTATTTATTTATTTTAAACCCGTAATCGATTTGATCCGACTTCAGAGCATCCCTCAAAAACTTCTGCCAGTGTATCTGCATTCTATAGCACGCATCATATATAAACTTCTTTTCCCATGCAGTTGAAATGTCTAAATGGCATGAATATAACCTAAGTTGTATTTATAAAAACCAGGCTGAAAACCCTCAAAGCCAGAGCCAATCCACAAGAAGGGTTTTGGAGTTCAAAATTCTATTTGTGAGGAAGAGCCATAAAACAGCACTTGGTGTTTATCGTCGCCACTACCAACTGGAGGAGAAATAGATTATGGTAATAAAAAAAAAAAAAAAGTTTGCACACACACACAGTCATCGTGTACAGTCGATTTGTCCGTCAAGGAGCTTCTGTGAAATCTACAGTTCCTGTACGACCCCAAAAATTATTTGTGTGTTTCTTCTTTTTTTTCAAGTATTCTGGTGCAGGAACTTTTCCTCCCTCCTTCTCTGGGATTTGGATAAGCTTCAGCTTCCTCCCCTTTTTCACTGTCAATAGATGCTTTCATGATAGTGAGCACACCCACCCACCCACGGGATGGTTACACACACTCCGAATGTTTATAACACCAACCCCTCAAGCATATCTTGGCCTCACTTAAAAAGCCACAGCAGTGGGCACAGAAACAGCAAAGTCTGCAGGCCAAGGTTGAAAAAGACGCCACATGTTTGCGCATGTGTGTTTGGAATTGCTGACAACGGTGTTTGCGGAATTTAACAGTCATTTAATTCTTCACAGGTGAATTTCGGGGGCCATAAAAGTCTGCTTGTAGTTAAAATGTGTCCACCTCAATGGAAAATTGAAACTCATTTTGCAATATTACAAAATTTGGAGCAGAAATGGATTTTCTTGATATAAAAAGTCAACAAAAACAAAGAAATATCAAAACAGCACCAAAAATATTAGTCACAAATAAGACCGGGAATTAATTAAAATATATTCTGTAATGTACTCACCTTGGATTAAGTATGGAGAGGCGATATCAGTCTATTTTTCCTGAGGAATAATTCCTAATTCCTCAGAGCAAGTCTTATATACTTACCTCTCCTCCCTCCACCCTTTTACTTCACCCACCGACTCCCTCCCCAATTGCCCTCTCTCCTCCCTCCTCATATGTATCAACCCTCTTTTTTTTTTTTTTTTTTTCCATCATTTATTCAGACCAGAGTATTAGCTCACTCGCTCCCCAACTCCCATAATTCACCAGTACAGTTGGGAAGAAAAACACTCAGAGGGGGAAGAAAAAAAATAGAAGCAGGTTAGAATGAAGGCCGGCCTGGCGAGAAGAACATTAAACCTGGCTCATCGCAGGTATATGATAATATTCGCTCGAAAGCACGACAGCAAATTATACTCGTCACCACTCACTCCACTTTTAGGCCCCGTAATTCACATGTGGGAAAGCATGGGCAGCAATTTTTGATGATGGAGTGATTCACAAAGCAAGCCACCAAAGATCTACTTGGAGGTGGGGGGGGGGGGATTTTGGAAAAGTTCCTTTACATTCATGAAGGGACGATGTGTTCTCATACTGGCACTGATGTCTGTGATTGTCAATAAACCACAAACGTCACTTCATTTTGGGGATAAAAGAAAGATCTCACTGATTTATTGCTTATTTGTGAACATGTCAGAGGTGTCAAAACGTTTCTGCGGTGGCTTCACAGCCAAGTGCACCAACATCTCAACGGTCCAATTACGCTGAGGTCGATGCAGGAGTTAAGATTATGGTGTATATCTGAGAGTTATGTAACGCCAAATCACATTTGGCTCGAGGAGAATAGCTGAGCCAGAGCCGAGCGCTGCCAACAGTAAACAAACGAGAATAGGAGGACCACTCCATGCCAAGGAGACGCAGACGGCCAGATCAACATTAGGATGGAGATAAAGGTTGCAGAATTTATTTATGAGGAGGGGGTCCGATCGAAATGATGTTGAATCGCTCGAGTTGTGTTTTGACTCATATGTTGACTCTGGAATCACTGAGCTGATCATTGCCCAGTAAAAATATCTAATATCCAAGTTCAAGTACTGCAAGTACTGAGAATTGATCCAATGATATCACATCAGGTTTTCTTAATAATGAATAAAAAAATAAAATAAATAATTAAAATAAATTTGCCAATTATGTCGCCTTCAGTGACGTTTAAAAAAAAAAATCTTATACAAGCAATGACAACATCTAAGTTTCCTATGCCATATTAAAGGCTGGGCCCATTTAATTCAATTAGTTAAGCGTCAGTTTAAGTTTTGATTTAAAAGCATAGGCGTGGGTTGATTGATTGTTTACAGCCAAGTGACAGTCAGATTAATGAGAATTAATTAACTGGAAATAATGGGAGGTGGCCTTCACACCCACGCATGACTAACGGTACACAATTGTATAAAACAAAACAAACAAAAACAACACATCTATTTTTATTGGAATTATGTCATGACTGTGATTTATTTTTCATTGGAGTTTGTTATTTTGTCAGATTATGTAAAAACAACAAACTTTTTTTTCTTCTTAATTCTCCAGTGAATAATGCATTGCTCTTGATGACACCCAACCAAGTGTGACCAAGACGAGCAGTATAAAAAAGCATGCAACTTTTTCTCCATATATTTCTATTTTGATGGAACCTTAAAACAAGTCAATAGATTCCAAGCCAGGAGGCCTGCAGCTTCTCGTGGTTGCACCCCTTCAAGGCCTCCCACCTGGCCTCCAGCAATAAGCCACAGCTTGCACCCACACAGTCAACTGGGCAGATTCGGAGCAGAGCGTCCGTTTTAAGTGTGTTCCTCAGACATTTCCGTTCCTTGCAAACAGTCTGGGCATCCCTGTGAGCCCGCCCACTGCCTCGTCTGGCCTTCAAAGCCGCTTCAGTGTTCGCTAGCCTCGTTGCCACCTCACAGTCATCCTACAGAGTTTGGCTGTTGGAGCACAGGCTGCTTTCCAAATCTTTATCACGGTCACTGGCTGGGACTCTTATCTTCTTATGCTGTCTGAGTGTTCCTGAACTTTCCACTCTGCCCACGTTCTAGTTTTTACATAATCCGGATGATATCAAGCAAGCATAAGCATTCATATTAATTTCCTTCTACTCTTTCGGCTAATTGTTTAAATCATTGCCGACTTAATACTTTTGCATTCTGCAAGAAGAGCAAAGGTGAGCTTATGGTTAGCAGGCAGAAAGGTGGTTACCACCCACAACGGCGCAAACACCCTTTTTAAATTGCTCACAGCACAACATATTAGGACATATTTTGCTAATGTCTGTAAAAACAGAGAGACAACTTGTCTGGGCTGGCTTGTTTCCTCAGGTGGCCAAGCAGGTGAACCTCAAAGTGCTTGGCTGGTTCAAGCAAACACAAAAATTACGCAACAGTTGCTATGTATGGAGACATTTTTGGTCTGCTATTTTGACCACGTATTTTTTAAATGTTCTTTGCAGGTATTCACAACAACAAAAAAAATGAATTCAAAAACACTGAAAGAAGTGAGTGACTCAGATAGCCGATGAAAATAAGTGGTGATGTCATCATGTTGCCTGAGCGCGCCAGTTCATAGCATGATGGAAGTTCCGGGCCAGACTGGATGACGGACAGACGTTACGCACCGCTGTCCGCCTTTTGGTGGTTGCGTTGTCTCACGGCTGTAAATATTGCTGGCTGTATGTCAACATCGACATGTTGTATTTGACTTGTCTTATTTTAGTTGAATGCAATGCAACTCTATATCTATATTGTAGCTGAGAGTTATAAAATACATAAAAAATATCTATATGTGTTACTCGATTATCTGGAAAGTTCATCTTCATTAGAATTGCTGAGAAGGTGAGGCAGAAAAGAGCGTTTGCGCCGTTGTGGGCGTGAACGCACGTGCATTGTAATAATTAGATTATTCAGTGGTGAATTAAACAGTGCTGTGCTGTTATGATGTCAGACTATACTTTATAAGTATTTTAAAATATGGAGTTACCTTTCAACCGCCCTATATTTATGCAACTACCACAGCTATTGCGTAGATATTATTTGTCATGTAAACAAAATCCTTGGTTGGAATCTGGGCGTTGGCAGATTATGACGTGTGCTATGTTAGCGATAACGCTACATCCATTATTATTTTCAATTTCACTATTCACAATTTACTATCATTTATTCGCAGTTTTTTGTTGCAGGCTTTATTTACATATCAAGAATTAGCTTTTGAAAATATGACTAATATTTAATTGACTCAACTAAGACCAATGTATGATTTAGTTTCTGCTTTCTCTTTGAAAATAGGGAGTTTTTTTCATCACTAATGTTGCCAAAACCTTGCTCATCCATTTATGTGTCTCTAAAATTGGGTGTAGTGGTCTACGGTTTGAACGGTTCAAAAGATAAGTTGTTTTATTTGGGGGAAAAAACAAGGAGGAAAAACCCTGCGTTGTCAGAAATGATTTAAAATGTTTGCGCTCATCAATACCGCAATCACCATCCCCAATTTGCAGACTTTGTGTTCCAGTCAAGGCTGCCAAAGATACGTACTGAGGTTGTCTAACACCTCGTCGTCGCAAATCTTTCAAATTGTCAACTAGAGTGCCGGTGGGGAAAGATGAGGCAGCTGCTTGGATGCGTCCTTGTCGCTTCTAACCTTGTAAACAAACTCTTGCAGCCAACCTGTTGCAGAAATAGGCCATCACATAAAAAAAAACATATAATCCCAGTTAGGAAATAGATTGCACTCAGGCAAAAGAATAGTATAAGGATGAATTTGGATTGATTCTTTTATGAGGTTTCACAAGATTGAGTGTGTGGGATCCAGATGGATGTCGAACATATAACCCTAAAATTTTTCATTGTGTGACTTGGAAGTGTTTTTTTTTTTATTGACTTCCTTGTGCATGAATCCACAATGCCACAAGTGCTAGATTGTTCTTTTCACACTTTTCTTTGACATCCCTAATTTGAAGGTCCCACCAGGACATTTAACACGTCTTCAAAGTGTCAATCAAGGTTATTTCAGGACATATTTCAGAAAAAAAAAATGCAGTGCCTTTCAATGTATACAATTTGATCTAAATAAAAATAATTAGTAGCTAAGATTAAATTCTGTTACTATAATTTTAAATAAATACAAATATTTTAGGGGAAAAAAATCAAATTCCAATAGATTTTGGTGGAGAAATAGTACAATAAAAATGAGTTGTATTTTCCACCATGCCAAAGTGCAGTTGCAAAAGAAAATGTTTTCAAACTACATTTTGAAATACCAAAATACACAGGGCATTAAAAATTCATAAATTCAAACTGTCTTGCTGACGTTTTGCATAATAAACACTTTCTTTGTCTTAAAAACATATTTGTTTTTGTTGGCTTTTCTGAGGCCATTCCAGGACAAAGGAAACCCTAAAATATCACTGGCTAAAATTAAACGAAGAATTTCACACAAAGTATATTGTTTACCATCGAAAATGCTGCATGTCAAATGAGTAAAGTGTCTCTCTGCAGAAATCGGGATGGGCTGCGGCTCACCCGTGACCCTCCCGAGGACAACATTGACGTTGGGACATGTGAGAATGTTTGCCGTCCTGTTGCCGCATAGCTTAGCTGAAAATTCACATAACTGCACCATCCAAGTTTTTATTTTGTGGTACCTTCTATTTACCTTGGTGCCTGACTTCTCTTCTGTACGGCCAAATCTAACAAAGTGAGCTGCAGCATACGCGAGGCTGCACCCACCTAGCCGGCCCGGAATGTCACACACGCTTGTAAACATTCACAAAGTACAGCATCAGAAATCATTCATAAACAAAACGGCCACAGACTGCGGCATAGGTGCCAGGTATGGCACAATACTTTTGGGCCAATTACACAATTGGTACACAAATATTGTAGTTATTTGGGGGACATTGGAAGTACAGTAATTGACTCAGCTGACTTGAATGCAACGGTGGAGCAACACATGCAAACAGATAATATAGCACTTTGGCGTCAGTTTCAGTCACCAGCAGGGGGCGACACTGCAAAACATGTTTACCTCATTGGGTGGCTGAAAACGGGGGGATTATTCTTAATCCTTAATTAAAATAGCTTTTGACTCGACTTCCACTTTAAGATTAAGGCTTACTTCAAGAGACTACTATATTTTTTTTATTCAGAAACCATGAAAACCTTTTGAGGGTATTTTTATACTCAATATACTTGCATTCAATAAAAGTTATATTTTCTTCTAAAAAATTGTCTGATTTATATTTACACTATATCATATTGATTAGCCACATTTTACTGAAGTCCCAAAAAATGGAGATGTCCTCTAACTGTAGAAAAAAAATTATTTCGCTATCCCAAAGTCTGAAAATTCAATTAATAAATGAAATTGCGTTTCCACACTTTCTCGTATATCCATGAGGCCTAAAATCACTCGCGTGGTCCGTGTTTTATGTTATACTTAGGTGCATTATATTTTGGAGGACTTCCCTCGCAAACTTTTTTTTTCCTCTATCTTTCTATAATCTTATTGTTTGCTTATCCCAAATCTGCAAGCAAACCGATGCAGTTGCTGGGCTCCTTTTGTCTTGGCTATGCATCACTGCTCATTATCCGCCATTTTGGACTGGACATCACATGCTTTTGGTAAACTAAACTTAAACCTACAGTGCGGCTTTGAGCTGACTCGGCACAGCCAGATAAGGAATCAAAGTAGGTCGTTAAGTTTGAATGGGAAAAAAAAAACCCGCATTTGAAACAATGTGAGCCAAACTTAATTTGTAATTCTGGTTTTAGGATACAATTTATCCTCTGCCACTCAAAATTTCCACTTGTCACTCACGTTTGATGACTTGTTCTGGATTGGGATCATCAAGTCTATTGCTTTGCCTTGAACTATCGTTTTGAAACTTCTTCTCCCTCAGTCTTTTTTATATTGTGGTTGTCAAAAGCGGTGGCGGTAATCACAGATTTGCTGGCCGCTAACACAACAGGCTAAGCGCATGGACTGCAGCTGACCGATGACACGCAGGCAGGCAACGAGCGACACGAGGCCCTGACACCTGCAAATGCATTTACACAAACGCACACATGCTTTACGAGACTGTTCAAGAACTTTATATTGACGTACGTTCATCTGCTGAGGTCTAACCCAAACCGCCGCTTGCAAAATGCCAGCTAACCCTTAACTGTGCATACCAGACAGCTCGGAATAAAATGAGCGGTTTTTGTGGGGGAGTGTGTGGGGATGTGTGGGGGTGTAGGATGGCTTTTCTTGTCCTAAACCAGTCTAAACTGAGTCTTGCTACTAAAATAAAAGAGATTTACACGACAGTGACCGGGCGGCTGAATTTGATTATGTGCTTGGATTTTGGAGTTTATGTTCATGCGTTGACCTTGATGAGGACAAGTGCGATAGAAAATGCATAGAATGTATGTTGACGATTTGCATGCTGCGAATGTTACACACGACACGTCATCGGGACTCCAGATTTTTTTTTTTCCTTCAGACCACTTTGAATTTGTCCAACTTTATTAGACATGCTAAAAATAATCAAGCAGGCAATTACAAATCAGTTATTCTAGCTATTTTTTCATTGAATTATTTTTTAAATTAATTTAGTTATCAATTATATATTATTTTCTATTTATTTTTATTTTTTTAGTTAAAATTGAACGCCTGTTAACATACATTTGGGGATTTTTTATGATTTTGGGGTGACCCACAGCCCTTTATCTAATTACAATACGTCCGCCCTTGGTGGCTAGAATATAGACTGCAACATGTATCGAATAATTGTTTGTCCTTATGTGCTCTGGGATTGACTGGTGACCAATCCAAAATGTACGCCACCTTTCACCCAAAGTCAACTGTTGAGCAATCATGGATCTATCGTGAAATCATCTTTTTTTTTTTCTCCTTGGCCTTTAAATGCCTAGAATTGTACAGATATGATGCGCACAAACAATTGTCTCAGGTTTTACCAGTAAATCCCATTTCTGTGAATCCATCCATCCATCCATCCATTTTCTGGACCGCCCAAATCAAGTGGTGCAGACAAGTGGAAGTCCACACCACCAGCTCCCAAAACCACATTTGATATTCCTAGCTGCCTGCGGCACAATGTTTGCACGATGTTCAAGTGTCATCAAGTGCATGGCAGTGTGGAAGCCCCACTGACGTGTCCTCTTTTGCCCCCACCGCCACAGACTTGGACTTAGAAACTGGTCTAGGAAAGTCTGCCTACTAGGCCACAATGTGACGCTAATCTGCCACCTGCTGGTGATAAAAAATAGTCACAATTTTTGGAAATATAAATTAATCCTATGCTGTTTATTGTATTACAAATTTATTTATTTATTTATTGCTTGAATTAAATACATCAGATGAGGACATTATTTCTTTTAATTATTATTTTTCAAATCTATTTTTTTAGCACAGTGACCTTCATATTTTGCACACTTTAAGACACTGCTCAACATTCCAACAATTATCTCCAAGAAAGCAATCTCTTCATGGATGGATGCTTTCTGAAGACACTTGAGCACACACTCAGTGCTGCGAGTGTGGATGAGAGTCTCACTGCTGACTGCGTTTCTATCTGGAGCTTTCCTGACCTCTTGCCGACTGCCTGAGAGCTGCCAGCCAGGACTCGTAATGAGATATTTGCTCTGACAGACGGGGCAAAATGGGCAGCAGTGCAAAGTGCTATTACCTCATCTTCCATTGCTCTTTTCTCTGCTCACTTGTAAAGATTGAATTTCCTTTGCTCTTGATATCTGCTCTGTATTGCTCATTCCCTATTTTTTTTCCAATCTCCCTCACTCTCTCAGAATTTGCTCGGCCACCGTGTTGCTTTAAATGACACCAGCGGGAATGGGAATATTGAAATTGCAGCAAGGTCCCACATGCGCACAGCTCATATTTTGACGGGGAAGAGATTGTCTTCATTTCCAAAAACTCTTGCATGGCCTCCTGCTATCACTACTATATCTGGATAGAAAAGAAACAAAGTCATCCCAATAGCCCAATTTGGACCTTGAATGAAATTTGCAAGAATTCACTGTATATATCAGAGCTAAAAGTATTTCATTTATTTACATTTAAAAACTAAACTCCCAAATGTCCCCACAAATGAGCTCCTGCTCTCTAGCGCTGCGTGATGGTGTTTATAGCCTGGAGTCACAACATTACATTCGATGCGCAATCATTGGCTTCTGGGGCTTTAGTGGCTGCTTGACTATTGTGTTACGTAGTAATGAGTACATTACGACTAATGGGAACTCGCACGCACGCCAAAACAAACCCTGCTGCTGCATTAATGCCCTAAAAATAGCAAAATGGAAGAGACAGAGTGAACACTGAGAGTTCCACGACAAGAAAGGTGACCGCTTCCTTCCACGGACGCCTCAAAGTCATCCCCAAAGCTGAAAATGTTCCTCAGTGGACCCTCTGAGCACTTGTCACAGCGAATAACCTTTTGCTTACTCACTTCTCCCCTCTAACTCGACTTGCTCCCTTTCTTTAATCCCCTCTCGCTTTCTCCACTGCCTCCGTGCGCCATTAATCCATTCTTTATCTGCAGCGTTCCCATTTTTCTTTTCCCCCTCGGCTGCCTCGATGTTGGCTTGCTGTGTCGTGGAATGATTCGCAAGCAATGTTGATGTGATTTACATATTCACAGGACTCGGAAAAACTTTTTTTTAAAAACTATCCGCATGCTGGAGAATGAATTAAACATTTTTCTATACCGCTTGCCCGCATTGGGCTCAGGTAAATTAATAAATTGGTCATGTTTTGGCTGAGTCACTAAGCCACGCCCCTCAAAGGCTGAAAAAAAAAAATCTAATTCAAATGCTAATTCCTGTTGTTTCTCTTGGACGTTTTTTTAATAATGCATGAATAAAGGCAGACCATTTGATGCATTGGAAATTGTCGTCCTAATGTTGTGGCTTGTTTGTTTATGTCATCACTGGCCTCCACTAATTGCAGTCAAGAGTGTTTCCATTGCTTTGGTGCCAGTTGAAGCAAGTTCCTCCTCCGCACTGCTGGGTTTTTTTTTTCCTCATGACAAACGTCATGCTCCCTGATTTAGGAATATCCAATTTGTCTCCTCCTCGGAGATGAGAACGCTCGCCACTCCAATCTAGTAAGAGCTCTCGGTTAATTATAATGGGATCCAAAACCCAGATTACAGTTCCCACACACTACTCAGAACATATTTTGTGTACAGCACAGTTCGTTCTAAAAATGATACGTTTACTACAAATAATGAAGCAACTGACAATTAAAAAAAAAAAAAAGCCAAAATGTTTGAATTATTTTTTTTTTATCTTTGTAGTGAATGCTAGAGTGAAGAATATTTCTAACCTGTGCATTCTGAAACACAGTAATGTATGCATTCATGAATATATTCAAACAGCGAATGACATACGACATAAGAAAAAAAAAATATGCACAGCCTCACTTATAATTCAGCTCAGAATGGGAAAGTAGCTGCAGACCTGGAGGAAGGTTCTCATTTGATTTTTTTCCACTTGGATGCAGTTAAGACTTAACCTGAGATAATCTATCCCAAAAAAAAGAAAAAAAAATGTTTGATGGCTTGAACTAAAACTTGATATTTTTTTACACAGTAATAATTTATTTAGGAGATTAAAAAGGGTGATTTCGGGAGGTATCATCAATTATTTTATTTGAATAATTTAGCAAAAGCAACATGGATTTTTACCCCCAAGGAAAAGAAACCTTCAATTCAAAATGCATAATTTTGCTTTTTAATGGATTGCACATAAAACAATAGTGTCTTGATTTCACGTTAAATAATCTAAATGTATTAATTGCCTTGCCTGAATAAATACATTCTCTAAATCAGCTTTTCATGGAATGCTAATTTTGTCACATAGTTGACAGAGCAAACATTGACGCAACAAAGGCCACTAAGGTCTTAACAGTAGTGGAAAATGTTTGACGAGCGACTCATGACGACAACACAATGAGATTCAGGGCAATCCCAGGCTCCGTAAAACTCTTACATCACTCTGACACACAAAGGAAAAAGCACAACATCCAAATGGAAGAAATCTTATTAAGTGATTTAACACAGAAGGTGTTGTGAAAGCAAAAGTAGCCGCAGCAAATCAGTGCATAGATGTCCTGAAATTAATTATTATCAACTGCATATTAAGCAAATTTGGAATTTTTTACAATAGATTCAACCCAAAAAGACATTACAATAATTGAATGTTCAAGCTGAACTGATAAAACATTGTGCACTTGGCAGAGCAGCAAAGAAATTCCTAATTTGTTTCTTTCAGTGAGAAAAAAAAAAAATCTAAGTTGCATTTTAATAATTGATGTGATTGAATTTAAAGGTGAGTATGCGCTGAACACGTAGAAAAAAGCTTTATGTCCTCAGGCAAGGATTTTGGCTGGCATTTTAATATCTCGTTTGTATGCAAATGCAAAGACAACAATGGTCCGTTTATGAATAATATATTGGCGTGCAGAATGGCCACAACGTGGGGATATTACAGAAAAAATTGACGGCGGTGTAATAATATGAAAGGTCCACGTGGTATTTGATCAGCACCCATGGGCCTTTTTTTTTTTTTTAAATTAGGTACACTCAATACAACAAAGCCCAGTACAAGCAGAATAATAAAAAGCTTGACAAATTCAGGCATCATTTGTTGACTGGGTTCATGTATAGTGCTTTTTGTAGTGCATTCAAGAAATTTTGAAACAAGGTTGCATGACGCTAATTGAACTCTCTCAAGTGTCCGGAGCAATAATTCAAACTCAGAGCAGACAGTCTGAGCTCTTGAGCTCTTTGCTCCAGATGGCTCCAAGACCACCTTCTTGTTTGTCTAAGTATGTTTCAAGGAAGCAAAGAGTTGGATGCAAGTACTTAACCATAAGCTAGATATGATGTAAAGGAAATTATAAACATGCAAGAGTCCAGCATTCTATAAATACTGTGAGATTATGCGTGCTTGTCATCAAATGTTTTGTGGTAAAATCCAAGACTTTCATGTCTGAGAGAGTTAGTCATTTCAAAATATTTATGTGCCATAAAATGAGAGTCCGGTACTTCAGATGCACTATGATATGTTCACACACTATTAAAAGGCAAGCATTTTTTTTTTAAGGCGTCAGTCGGAACCTCAGTGCATTCCAAAGATAAAATGTTTGTTTGCGTTCACACACTCATATTGAGAAACTTCTTGAATGAACATTCTGTACTTGTTTTTCAGAGGGACCTAAGATCCCGCAATTAATAAAAAAATAAATAAAAAAACAAAAACATGAAAAAAGGTAGGTCCTCTTGTGCTATTTTCCTGTTGCCGGGCGCCCGTGTTAATCTAGCGGTAATTAAAAGTATTAGCGTGTTTGCGCGACTGACCTATTGACCTACAATAGAGACCCCGACACAGCATATGTTTGTGACGGCTCACTGACACTGATTGCAAATCATTCATGCCCACCCACGTTTAGGTCACGTGATTAATAGTCACCAAATACAGTATTGAGACATGAACTTATATTTACTATATCCTATCGCCACTACTAATTAAGCATCCACACTATCACAATTTCAATTTAATATTTCTTTATGCAGGATACAAAGTATATTTGCATTCCCTGTGTCTACTAGATATGAAGAAGTGGTGCTTCCTGGCTCCTGACCTTTCCAATGAAGATCCAGTTAGCACATGTCGAGGCGTGTGCTAGTGTTAAAAAGGGCAACGCTTTCCGCTCTGCGCCCTACATGAAGATAAAGAGGCTTAGCCATTGTGTTGGCCTCGTTTGGCAGCAGACAACCAGGTAAAAAAAAAAAAAAAAAAATCTATCTACGAAATGTAAGTCCAGAGTTTTTTTTTTTTTGACAGCATATTTTTCTTTATGAACATGTACACGGGTAATATGTTTCGATAATTCCCTTAACATTGTCCATACGGTATAAATATTGCTATTTTCATTTGAAAAGTCAAACTATTTATTCGAGTTGTCACAGAAAAATATAACTTCCACAAAACGACGTCAGAAACGACAATGTGTCTTCTAATTAGATTACTGTGATGTTGTTATGTCAATTAAGCGTAAGCCCAAACATTTATTCACATGTGGAAGGTCAGAAAAGCGCCCGTGATCAACAACAACAAGCACATGGGAGCTCATCCGAACACATGGAGCAGAAACGCGACCAGAAGCTTCTTCTCCCCCACCTCCTCTCCATAAATCTCTTGTCAGGCGCACTGAGGTTTTAGAAGGATCAACCTGATGGAATCCTTACAGATTGACCTCTGACTTGTGTGCGCACACAGCAAGGCCCGAGGGAGTGCCGCAGGAGTTAAGATGACCTTAGGGGACCACGTGACTGGAAAAGAGGTGTCTGAAGGGATTAGTGATGAAGATATAAAAGCACGGCGCCGATAGCAAATGTCACAGACGGAAGCAGGAGAAGGAGGAGGAGAGATCAGTGGTGGCCTCTTGGGATATTTCCAACAGGTGAGGACTAACAATGATGCTTTAGAACTTGCTCAACCTAGATCGGTACAATTTATAATATATATCGTTTAATTGGTAGCGATAATTTAGCAAGGCAAACATGGAATAGGATTGACCTGAGCAACAGATGGCTCTTCAATCACTCCATCTTCTCTTCATCTTATCTAGAAGTTGAACTGACTCGTGTGTGTGCTGTGTTACATAACCAATAAGAAGGGATTTAACACTGCAATCATAAATGAATCCAAATTATTATATGTTGACGTGAAATCGTAAATTGCGCGGTTAACGAAGTGGACGGTCTGCATCCTTGTTATCGAGGAAGGGCAATTAGTTTGCAGTGGATCAAAAGGGGGGATTAGAGCAAATCTGGTAGTTTAAACCCATCTGCATAATCTGTGCAGATTAGTGCAGAGACGCTAACAGGATTATTAGCAGCAGGGCAGCAGGCAGAAAGAGAAGAAGCCACGAGACCTGATCTTTTGATTTTTTTTTTTTTTTAGAGAACAATGAACGGCGGCCCACCGGCAGGAAGCGCCCTGGCCCCTGGCGGAAACGCTGGCCCAACTACACCCAAGAAAGGTCCGCCCAAATTCAAGCAGAGGCAAACTCGTACATTCAAGAGCAAGGCCCCTAAACCTGGCCAGAAGGGGTAAATACCAAATTCATTCCGTCTTGCTCTTTAACTCATTCACTGCCGACCCGGTTAATATCTTTGACGTCTATCTACTGAGTTAAAGTTAAATACAACAGAAAGAGGAGCATTCCCGCTAACGTGTCCCTCATTTGCAGCTTCGGTGACGACATCCCCGGCATGGAGGGTCTCGGCACAGACATCACAGTCGTGTGCCCATGGGAAGCCTTCGGCGACATGGAGCTCAGCGACTTGGCCAAATACGGCATCATTTAAAGCCGCTCTCTTCCCTCCCTCCGTCGCTCCTCGGCTCGGCTCGTCGGGATAAGGCGGCCGGGCGTCCTCCTTAATGCCCTTCTCGTCATCTACCTCCGGCCTCGCTCCACTGAGTGGAGAGGGAGCTTAATCATGCTGTTATTTATTTTTTTATATATGATTATACATATCATACTGTTTACAGTATATAATACGCTTGAAAGATTGACGAGAACATTTCACGCTCCCTTTTCCGATCTGATCTTCCATGTATTACAGCGGCCCGCCCACCCCAACCCTTGCCAAAGAACCCGAAGAAAAACTAGCTTGATTTGCTTCTAGCGGTTGAATGGAATGTAAATACTTTGTAACGTATCTCCTGTTGTTCCCTTTTTTTTATTCCTTTGTTATTGCTGCGTTGTATGACTTCACTGTAACCATCATGGAGAGTATGCAGGACGCTGTAGCGGTGAACATTGCAATGCACTTTCAGATGCTCTCTTCCTTCCGCTATAGAGACGATCAATACTGCAAGTGAACTACTTGTCCGAATAGTTGCATTAAATTGCTTTCTTTACACAACTCACTATGTTCCTTTCTTGTTATTTATAGAGCACTTTAAAACAATTACTGGTGCATACAAAGTGGAGCAAATATACTACAACATAGACTGTTAAAATAAATTAATGAGGAAAAAAAGTCTCATACTAAGTAAAGAAAATGTATATACCTATATAAAATAAATATATATAAATATAAAAAATAATGTACTATAAATAAATATAAAACATCAATGCCCCCCCAAAGCCCAAAGCCTCAGTCTGCGTCATGTCTTTTCAAGGTCTTAACTGTAATTAATCACTAAAACAACATGGCAACTTCCGTGAGTAATCAAAAGCAAACTTTCCCACATTTGCGTTGCTATGGTTACGTTTGCTTTTCAAAATAAAGCTCAGCCCTCCGGATCAAAGAACTCAACTGTTTCGGGAACGCTTCAAGAAAAACAGTGACACAATAAAGGGATGATAAAAATAGAATAGTTTGCATTTAGAAACAACCCCAAAAGATATTTACTGTGTTACACGCTAGTTCCCTATACGATTGAACAAATTTGGATGACGCTGGGATTGACGAGAACACACCCGCTAACATCCCGACTTGTCTTAACACGAGTTAAAAGCTTACGTATGGGCTTGCCCGAAAAGAACAGCTCTCATTTATTGACACAACAGAGACCCTCCAGCTAATTTCATCACTGTCAGCTATTGTTGCTGTCGTGACAGCGTAACCATGGCGACAACTCAGTCCCCCCTGTCCCCGCTCTTTGGTCAGGTCGAGAGCAGAATCATGCTTGTGGAATTCCACTTGGTCTAGAGAGAGTGCAGTTATCGGCAAGCGTGATTCAAATTCCTGTGGGGGAGCAGGAAAACTAGGGAGGAGTAAACTCTCCCTTTGTGTGTGTGTGTGTGTGTGTCGTTCAGGTGTGTGAACCCCACCTATAGAAGGTAGGAAAGTGTGAGAAGGGATGCAGGAGACGTCCACGTGGCTACACATCGAGTCCATCCATGCATCAGCGGAGTGTGTCGCGACAAAACTGAGTCTGTGGTAAGGATTTGTGGTAAGTGCTAGTTTTGCTATTTCAGCATAAATTGAGATTCAAATATACAATTCAGCGTATACGGATGATCGCCTTTGAGGAACACATCATAAACATTTGACGTTGTTGAGGTCGGACTTGGCGATGATGTCGTGTTTTTACCGTGGTTACTAACTAACATATGTGAATGGTCGTTTGTCCACGTGTGGCCTGGGATTGACTGGCGACCATTTTGGGGGGTTTACTGACCACCCAAATGTGGTCGCACGCTAAAAAAAACAGATTTTTTTTCATTAACTTGGATTCAACCCATCCCATTTTCTTTTTCACAATCCCAAAAAAAAACAATGGCCTGATCAAACTGGTTCATATCAATCCACCGTTGATGCAAATAAAGACATTATTTAAATATGCCAATGAAACAATGGCTGCCTTATGTGCCAGCGGGAAGTGATACTCCTCTACCTACTTATCTTCAAACAGCACTGCAAAACAAATTTCATTGACCCACCCCCGCTGTCTCATTTTGGAGGCGAGTCAATAGAGTTCGTTTTCCGTTCTCACACGAAACGGGCATAATCTGGTGTTGTGGCCTTCGCTCAAACCTCTTTTCCTTGTTCTGACATGTTTATGTTTTCTTTCCACTCAACTGTCAAGTCGTCTACCGCGTCAAAGTCGGCGTGATGACACAATGAGACACACCTCATCCTGAATCAATAAATGAATCGATTGGATAGCGCACGATTAATTCAAAGCAGGACCGGATCATTTTGTGCCCCAAAGGTCAATGACATCACGCTTTAATGACTTTGATGTGGGAGCAACCCATCAAACGCCTTTGGGAATGAACAAGGAGGAGATTGTGAGCCGGGCTTTCTTGAGTTTAGAGGCTTTTTTTTTTCCTTCAAGTTCTGAGCTGTTGCTTTGGATTGAGGTACTGCATGTGAGTTAATTGGAAAAACAAAAAGAAACGCAATAGTTGCTGATGTAAATACACTGAGCGGCCATTTTGTCTCAACATTTTCCTTGTTTGTTTTTCACATTTTCAAGGACACATAAGGAGGAACCAAATTCCTGGTGTGCACTTCCAAAATGAGTCCAGCCTTTTCACCTGAAGATCACAAGTTGGCCTTTCCACTCCTCTTCCTCCTCCACATCCCCTTCACGTGTTCCTCTCAGTCATCGGCAACAAGCGACATCATCAATGGGAGTTCTTCGGCAAACTCCACCAGGGCTATTCCGGGCTGCCGCCCAGGACTAGAACCTGACTATATGCACTTGTGTGACCGCAAAGCCATGTGGGGCATCATTCTGGAGACCCTGGCCTCCGCCGGCTTCCTCTTCAGTATGTTCCTCCTGCTGGGCCTCCTTATCTGGTCCCTGTGGATCTGCATCTCCTTACGGCAGCAACGCAACCACATAGGAGGAACGGTGGCCTCCATGTCCATGTTCTTGTTGGCCACTGGTGGCATCTTTGCCATCACCTTCCCCTTCATCATCCAGCTCGGCCCTCAGACGTGCCCCACCAGGCTCTTCCTGTTCGGCGTCTTCTTCGCCTTGGCCTTCTCCTGCTTGCTGGCTCGCGGCCTCGCTCTGCTGGGCTTTGCGGCCGCTCGAGGTTGGGGCGAGCCCGCCATGGCTTTGGGGCTTTTCATCGTGCAGGTGATCATCGCCACAGAGTGGCTCATACTTGTCTTGGTGCGGGATGAGAAGCCGTGCGAGTACAGCCAGGATGAGTTTGTCATGCTGCAGATCTACGTCCTGTGCCTCCTGGCCATCGGCATGATCCTCTCCTTGCACTTCTTGTGTCGGTCCTGCTTCACGTACAGCTACACCTACGCCGGCGCCGTCCACCAGCAGAGCCGGCAACAGGCCGTGCTCCTCTTCCTCACGCTCTTGCTCTCCGCCGCCATCTGGGTGGTGTGGATCGTAATGCTCACCAGAGGGAACGTCAAGCTGAAACGTCGGCCGCAGTGGGATGACCCGGTGCTGGCCGTGGCACTGGTCGCCAACGGATGGGTGTTGTTGATGGGACACGGCTTGTCGCAAGTTGCCTTCCTGTGCAGGGGGGAGGCCAAATCCAAAGAGGTGCCTCTGAGCTTCGCCGGTTGGACCAGCCCCAGCGCTGACATCCCCGGATTGAACAGTCCGAAGGCGGGAACAGAAAACGGAAGCTTCGAGAACGATCCGGAAAACAGAAGAGGTGAGACGATTTCACCGCTTCCACTTAACCACAATGGAATTGAATACGGATGGGCCAAGTAACAATATCAGACTGGCCTTATTTCAAGGTATCGGGTCCTCTCCGATACCAGTCACCGATACTTAAAACAATCTGACATTGAGTGTATCTTTTTTGCCTCTAGTTGGCGCCACACTGTGGCAATCGTCATGTGTGTCAGAAATAATTATCTTTAATTATTAAAAATATGCTACAGTACAATGAGCATTTCTATAATCTCAGCTGTCACGTTTAAGTGAGTAATAAATGACGTTTCTCCCTTCAGGCAGGCGACATGATTCGAAACTGCGATCGCCCTACGAGTCGGGATTCTCTATGACCGTGAGTAATGAACTGTCAGGATTAACCATCTCGTATTTAATTGCACGCTGTGACCTTTCCTTTGTTAAGTCACACTGTATGCTTCCTGACAGCATAGTTTATCAAGAGTGTTAGCGCAATTGAATTGAGGTTGTGTGTGTGTGTGTGTGTGTGTGTGTGTGTGTGTGTGTGTGTGTGTGTGTGTGTGTGTGTGTGTGTGTGTGTGCTTTGCAGGATATTGACCCCAATAAAGACTACAGCATCCCTCGCCCTCAGACCACCAACTACGAAGAGCCATATGATGAATATTACGGACGAATTTAAAATTTCTCTTCTGCACATGAACACAAACGAATGCTGCTTGACTTAAGAAAAAAAAAAAACGACTTCATATATTGCTTAATTGCAAATACAGTGTGATGATTTTTTTTCAATTAAAATATATACTAGTACTACAGTTTAGGGATGTTGTACTAGTATATAAAGATACTAATAATACTGTAAATAATTCTGTCATTGCTTGTCATGATTCCAGAAGCTACTGCAAATGCATATTGTGCTCACTGTATTCCAACCCTTGAGCAGGGGTGGAGATGTCAATCTGAGGACATTAGCAAAGCAGTAGCTGGAAGAGCAGGCAAGGACATGGTTAGATTCCTCAGCCACCATCCATCATCATATTCAAAGTTCCGCTAGAGTTCCTGGGCGCATAAATGTATAGAGATGTTCTTGTTGTCAATAAATGTTTCTTAATATATAAAGTCGCTTTCTTTTCCTTAAAAAGCAAACAAATCTAAACAAATTGTGCAGATGGTTCACAAAAAGACAACTACTTTCTCAAACAACCTTATCTCATATGCAACAGGATGTAATTTTGCAGTCAAACCACCAGGGGGCATTGTTTGCACACAACAAGGACTCAGGGGCGATAACAGTCAATCTCAAAGTGGTGATAAAAAAAAATGTCTGTATGGTGCAGGAAAAGCAACAACACTATAAAATATGCTCAACGTATTGCATTCTATCGATTTTACATTTTAATAATCTCACAGCAACACCAGACGAAATAATGACCTTGTCTGACGGTTACTTGACTCAAAGCTGATATATATATGAACAAAAAAAATTGCAATTAATGAAAAATATTTTGGGTTAGTGCATAAAAATACCCATTCAAAACTAGACCGCTGAACAGCAAACCAACATTAAGTGCAAAACATTTAATTTGTGCACAAAAATCTAGACACTCCAAAATTTCAATAATAAACCACCATGCAATTTTTCCTGCATTAATACTCAAATCACAAAATGAATAAATTAGCTCACTCACTCAGTTCAGGGCTTTAAGTTTGGTCCTGGATTCATCTCTGCAAGGCGAGTCCACCACAACAGCTGCTTGTCCAATTAAGCCACCATAGCATTGAACTATTAGGCGTTGAATATATCCAACTTTTTGGGTTGAGGGGGGAACAAATGTACAAAATCCTTAAGCACTTCAAACAAATTACCAACGCTGTGGAAGGAAAAAAAATACACTATTATGGACTTCTAGTTTTGACGTTTTGTCGGCCATGACACTATCTTCTTCACCATTACAGTCTTACGAGTTGGGGTGTTCTTTAAATATGTCTGCCATCTTGTGGTTAACATTGGTATTACAACTTTCAATAGTGGCGGTCAACAGATGGTAACTGGCCAATGGCTATAAACTGGAATATTTGAACGTAAAAGTTCAATAATATATGTACACTCGCCCCTTTTAAATTAAGCAACTATAATTCTTAAAAATATACTTAATAATATTGCCTCTTCTTTTTTATAACTTGCTGATCAAGCCCAAAATTTCCTGATCGTGCAAAGCCAGCAGGACATAACCCGAATCTCGCCCAGTCAAGTCAGCCTGGATAAGCTTCAGCTCACCAATGACCCTGAACAGGATAAGCAGTACAAAATGAATGGATGAGATAGTTGAAGAGATCCAATTCATTTCTTTCTTTTACAGGGACAATGTGTAAAAGTCTATTCATGACATCACAAGCCTCCTATCAGACATTCGGTTACGTCTTCCAATCAGTCAGCAAGACTTCTCATCAAAACCGGCAATTGTCCCCTTGTGCATCAATGCAATTAGCAGGCATACAGGACTTGCCGCCACAGCCGACCCATTTACAGCCATTAGCAGCACATTTACAATTTAAGATGCTTTCCAGATTGCCCCCACCTCGCAACCTCCCATAGCAGAAATTAGAAAGGATGAAATGGAGAGAAAAAAGCTGATTGGCTCGGTTGATTCGGTGCAGAGCCAAAAGTCAAGAAGCGGCATTAATGTTGCACGATCCTTGCCTCCATCTATCATCCGAGTCACATGAGCTAATGCGCTGCAAAGAACGTGATTCACGTGTGTAATCAGAAGACTGCGGCATTCCTCTTTATCTCACAGCAGTAAATGAAAACTTTTCTCCAGAAAAATTGATCAACACACTCTTACGAGGGCTTTAAACCCCAGAAGCAATCACTCATATCCACAAAGCAGTATAAAAACCAAACCGTTTATTATATACATTCAATAATAATGGAGAATAAACAGAAGGCAGATACAAGGATGGCAAAAATAAAACATGAGAGAACACATTGTGAAATAAAAAGTCACTTTTTGTCAAATGCAACTTGAAATAGCATGTGATACACAAAAGAGGCCACATGCAATTCACACGCATTTCCTTCATCCTTGCTTACAATGTTCCAACATCCAGTTTGATGTAAGCACAGTGCAAGGACTCGGGTGGGGTCAGAGTTGAGGACCGGGCTGTGTGTTAACTTGGCTTCTGTCATTCAAAATTCCCCCCTGGGCTGTTTGAAGAAGATTCCCCCTCCAAAAGAAAAAGCACAGAACACTTCGTGCACTCAACATATTTTTTTTTCTTTTTTTTTTTCCCCCACTGACAGGCAAAAATTTGAAGGGCTGTTATCATTCATTACAAAAGAAACCCCACAAAGGGAATGCGGAGGGTGGTGGACATCCCAAAACGAAACTTTCAACATATCTGATATGACTGCTGATTACCGTGACAACCTCAGAGGCATTTGACTGAGATCAGACATATTATTAAAGCGGACTGAAATCAGTTTTGGGCTCGGATACCACTTTTTCTTACTTTCCTCCTTCACCTTCTATCACGGAACACCGTAAATTTGTTCCCTCGTCCCTCCGTGCTATAAAATAAACATCTCGCTCGCGCACCTCCATCTTGTCGTCCTCCAGCACTACGATTTGAATTCATGCACAAAGCAAAAAGTTCTGACATCTGTTCTCTCTCAGGAAAGCATGCATAGCAACACTTGTGGTAATACTTGTAAGGAGTAATAAGACAAACGAAATAATAATAATAATAAAAATAAGAGCGCACCAAAAATACTCACTATAGCACACAGTGTCACAATCATACAAAACATCCTCACAGGTTTCTGCTCCATGAGCAACTCCGGAAAGAGAAAAAAAAATGATGTCCTGTCAGATATGGGATTAGAAATCCTCACCTTAAATTTTTTACCATCTGCACAATGTTTGCAAAACGCAAGTCCTGTCCCTTTGCCTCTAGCTTTGGCAATTCCAAACACCCCCATCATCTCCCAAAATGTCCCTCATGACTCCAACTTCGGTCAGTTTTGGATTTGCAGCAAAACAGTTTGAATGAAGGGCTGGGGAAGAAAAAAAAGTCAATTATCATGTGAAGAAATATTCACAGGTTCCCAAAAAAGTGCTGCAAACATTTAAAATGTCTTGCATGCGGACAGCACTGGACTGTTTCAACCTTGAAAAAAAAAAAAAACGTACATTTTAAACCCAGAGATTAAAAAAATATATAATAGTCAAGTACAGGCAAAACAACCACAAAAGAAAGAGAAATATATCAAGTCTAAAATGTGCTTTCTTCAACAAAAATCTTTGGAACCAAAAAAAGGCAAATATCAACAATAACATAGTGCGAGTATATGGAGGTGGGTTACATGGAACAAACTTGGCCAGGCCTCCTAAAAAAAAAAAAAAAAAAAATTATAGGCTGAAAACCAAAAACATTATCAAGCCAAAATCATTGTCATGTCCAGAAAACGTTGAAATGACTTCTTTCATGGGACCAGCAGCATGAGGAGGGACAAAAAGCAGATGTTTGCGTTCCCCTGGTCTTGTCTATTAAATCTCTTAAAGGGGTGGGGGGTCTTTTTTTCTCTTCATCCATCTGCCGGTTCTTTCACTGCATTGGAGCTACAAAGTCTGACAAAATAAAAGGAGTCCTGGGGGGGGGCAAGAGCATACTTCCTCCCTCTTAGTGTTGTTGAAATGATGTCGACCCAGAAATAAAGGCATGTTAAATAAGTATGGCAGCAAAATTCATGAGAAACAAAATATTGAGGTAACGTAGAAGCAAAAAAAAAATAATAATTACATATTGTACCCTTGGGTGAATGGAGACGTTTTAGGGATTCCACCAAAAATTGAGCACTGCAAGCCATGTTGGTAATGCTTTTGGCATTTTTTTTGGACTGCCAGTAAGAAGCTTCCATGTTCCACAGTGCCGAGGGACGTTGCTTTTCTTCATACTAGTGTTTTTAGTGTCTTTTTTTACTAGCAGTGCTGTTCTTATGGCAGCTCAATCACCAAAGGACACTGTGGGAGTGGGTGCACAGAGACTTGAGAGAGTGGCTTTACTGAGGAACTTAAAAAAAAAATAAAAATACATGTAGTGTCGCGTGGAGGATCAAGCGGGAGCAGTCTCTTTCCAGCAGATCCAATAGTGTTCCTAAAAAGTTAGCGGTCATAAATTGTGCCAAGAGCTTTTTCATTAGATCCTTGTCAGACAGAGAGAAGAGAATTGATGATGTGGCAACGTTCTCTCTTGCCAATAGAAAAAAAGGACGGTAGGGAGAGGAAAAAAAATAAAAAGAGGAGGTTGTCACTCTGGTCCACCAACAGAGAGATGGAAGGGTGCGTCTGCCAAACAAAGAGCTTCAAAAAAAGGCTTCTGGAGGGACAAGAAATTCCTTGGGTGTCATTTGTGGCTTTAGTATGGAGCGAAGCGACTGTATCCCGCCCTGTATAAACTGGCCTGGAACAGACGAGAGAAACAACCATCACGTTGGGGGCTATTATTACATTTGCGGTGTCACTTGAATATTTTTTAGAATTTAATCGAATAATTGCTTAAAATTTTAGAGTGAAAGCATATTAGAAAAATATTTTAAATTAAAATATTTAAAATTGATAATATTTTTAATTTACTGTACTTGATAATTGTTTCGAGATAAAAAAAAACTAAATAATTAATATCACACAAGATTAATATAAGACTTTTCCATATTTTTATCTAGCAAACAGAGAAATAGATGCATCAGGATAAATTAAAATGTATGTTTGGATAGATTTTCTCACCATGGCTCCCACCCCGTAGGCGGCAGCAGCTGGGGCTAAAGCGTGGTATGGATCTGTCGTGTAAACCCGGCCGTAACTAGAAGCACAAAAGGAACTTGACTTGGATTTTTTTCCAAAACATCTCATTGAGTATGTTGTGTTGCATTTTTAATTCCTGTAAATACACCAGGCTGATGTTTGACCATTCTTAACCTCAGTCCCACGAGTGTCTCCAGCGCCTCTGCAGTGTGTTTGCTGGTGTTTGTCCTCACCTGTCACTGTATGCGGCAGCTGCTGCGGTTGCTCCGGTTACAGCCGCGGGCTGAGTGTAGCGATAAGCAGCGGCGGCGGCGGCGGCAGCGGCGGCAGCAGGATAGCCTCCCTGGAGACATATGTACAACACAACTGAGAAGAACGAAGGACTCCCACAAGAAGGACTATGGGGGTGCTAAAAAACCCAAAACAACGGTCATTATTTCTAAAATAAAATAATAGTTTCGACAATTGAAAATAAAAATCCCAATGCGGTGATTTAAAAATCCGAGTCGGCTTCTCAGGGACCCGAGCTGGCATTATGTGCGAGCGTCAAGGTTTGTTCAACGAAATGATCCGCTTTGACTAAACGTTTGCGGCTAATTCTCACTTCTGCGTTAGATTAACAGTAAACAGTTTGAAGCAAAGTCGAAAAGGCAACATAATGCATTTCCATCTTTTCAAACATTTATCACGTGAATTCAGTGGAGAGGGTAAAGACAACAGAGGGGTAGACTTAGAAAAAAAGAATCACACACTCGCAGACAAAACCACTTACACAATCCTACGCTGACAAAATCAAACACCGACCGACTTCACGTGTGACCAGAATTCCGATTTATGAAATGCCCGTGTGGCCTGATCAAAGTACGGCACGATAAAGCAGAAAAACATAACACACGCAGCACCGGGGCTGGGTGTGCGGATGCGGGGAGGAGAAGATTGAGTTATTCATGAAGAAGCGAGGCCTTGTGGGTGAGTGCAAAAAAAAAAAAAAAAAAAAAAGTGAAGGCTGTTAGAAGAAAACACAGCTTGTCTGCATGCAGCACACATGCTTGAATAACCATCAGGAAGAGACCATGTTCTCCATTCTAACTTGAGTCCTTCAGAGCGTCTCACCTTGCTGTGAACGGAACCTCAATTTCATATTAAGGACATTTCGACTTAAAGTTTGTATTCAAACCATCTTGACTCTTTTTTTAAAAAATTTGTATTCAGAAAAAAAAATAAAATTCTCAAAAACTACTCAACCGGATGAGATCAGGCTCTCTGCTGAAATTGGAAATCAAAACAATTTAGTGTTTTAGTAAAGACCCCGCAATCAAATAAAGTGCACATTTCAGTGAGTTAGTAAAAAATATATATATTTTTTTTAAAGTAGAACATCTACTAAAGGACAATATGTTCCAGACCAGCTCAAAAGATGACTGTAAGGTCAAAGTAGGAAAGCAATGCACACTGTGGGTTTTGGTGTTCAGTTGACCCTACCTGAGGCAATCTGGGACTAAGGACTGAGTCCTGAAACACTAGTCTATAGAGAAAACAGAAACAACCGTTGTCAACCTGGATACACACACACACACACACACACACACACACACACACACACACACACACACACACACACACACATTCACCTGCAACGCCGCTTCATCCACCCACAGAGCAGCTTATAGTGGCATCCACAAACTCAAATGATTTCATCACATTCAAATGAATCTGACTTGAGTCGGACTCAAATTTCACGAGGTAATTTTGAAAGAGTTTGTGAGTTGTGCTAAGCTTAGCACTAGTTCCACTGTCCAGCGGGTAAGCCAGAAGCTCTGTGTTGCGAATGACAGGACCAACATGCTGAATCACACCCAGAGTGGAAGAGCGGGAGGAAGCCGTGAAAGGAGGAGGGGAACAGAGCCTGTGCTGGTGGGCGGTGAGTTTACTTACGTATAAGTCCGCAGCGCCGTAAAAGCCATCTTGGTACACCACGCTAAGAGAGAGAGAGAGACAGAGAGGGAGGGGAAGACCACCGAGAGGCAGGCATGTGGAGGAAAAAACGGAGGAGGCAGAGTGGGGCCAGGAGTGCAAAAACAAAATGGTGCACAGTCCCAAAAAACATAGTGGGTGAGAGGGAGAGAGACAGAGAGAGAGAATTATTTCACACCCATGCAGCATGCAAAAGTAATACAACTCCATTTGAATGACAAAAAAAACAAAACAATCAATAAACAACCTGAACAAGCTGTTTTATACACCACGTCGATAGGGGGCGGTAGTGTACCAA
Source organism: Syngnathus scovelli (assembly GCF_024217435.2). Lineage (NCBI taxonomy): Eukaryota > Metazoa > Chordata > Actinopteri > Syngnathiformes > Syngnathidae > Syngnathus > Syngnathus scovelli. Next base: position 3,004,120 of record NC_090862.1, read on the forward strand.
CCGCAAGTGCCGCAGGAACTCATTTAACATATCTGAGCATTCATTTCTCATGTAAAATGGATGCCGCTTAAGTCAGTTAAGGTCAGGAAAATAATCTTCTAATGCTCACCGATAAAATTTGAGCATCGGCTGAATCATAGCAATTGAAGCGACGTAAAAGCTGACATCAAAATGTTCTGTTGCCAAATGGGGCTACGCAAGCTGAAAACTATTGACAGGTCAACAGTTCCCGGAATATTATTTGCGCTTCAGTGGTTTGAAGTGAAGCAATGTTGTTGTGCGCAGATGGCTAGCTTGTTCAGCCGCTTACAAATTGCCTTTGAATACTCCAAATAAAACCTTCAGCAATACAATGCATGGCAACTTATTGGACTTAATGGCTCATTATGTAATTTATCAACTAGATTAAATTTGTGGGGAAAAATTATATAGTAATTGCATTTTTTGGAGAAAAAAATAATATGCGGGGAAGATATTTCCGCCTTGAAGCAGCACAGACTTTATTTAAATTCAAATTGTGCTTGGCTTGGAATATTTGAGTACTCCCATGACCAATATGCAACGATCACAGCACAGCAACATGTCTACAACTCTGGGGACATAATAAATGCGAATAATTAGGTGTGCAAGGAGTCTGCTTAAGCATAATTACTGCTGGTAGCTGGTTGGCGCTTGTGCAAATTCAATGATGGCCGCATCTGCGTGAATCCCTAGATGGCCGTATCTGTGTTTATTCAAATCAACCTCCGGCGCGGCGGCCTAAATCATTGACGAGCTGCCGTCCAATTGACGATGTGATTTCTGAGTGGAGTGTGAATCGTGTTTGAGCTTCTGTATGAGCACAGCTGTGTTAAGCAAACACCTGCTCAAACAGAAAGTGGAAATTTCAACCCAACGTGACAAGATGTTCATCGATGGATCTAACAGATGTTACTTTGATTTCCTTTTTTTCAATTTTATTATAAGAATGCGGGGGCAGCTACATATGGGTGGATTCTGGATTTCAGATGGAAGACTTCCAGCTCATTTTTTTAAATGAATGTTTTTTTTTTGTGATGAATTATATTAGCATTTTTTTTCCCTTCAAAGCATTTTAATGGGCGACATTTACAGTATATGCAAATTGTCATTGTTTCTAAATTTCCTTTTAGTCCAGATCAGATGTCTGCTGCTGTTATATTGCATTTTTATTTTAATATCACTGATTTCTATAAGAGATGTATTAAGTCAAATAAGTTCCCCATTGAATGCACCGCCTGCGACTACACAAATCATGTGAAGTCCTCAACTCTGACATACTGTGCACAAAGTAAGCGTTGTAACATGCTTACCCAGGGTATGCGGGGATAGCAGCCTGAGGCACAGCTGCCCGCACCGCACTGTAGACAGGCCGCCCCCGTCCACGAAGGTGAGCGCCACGGAACGCAGCTGCCGCCGCAGCTGTCGTAGCCGCCGCGGCTGCTGCGGGGTACGGGAACCCTGGGACTGGACACGGTGAAAGAAAGGAAGGGAATTTAAAAGTAATATACAAGGATGTAGCGCGGAAGCCCCCGGTGAAGAAAAGCAATTGAGCAAAGCGAAGGGAAGTGTTGTACGTTAGCCTGCAGGGTTTCATTTTAATAAGTAGCAGCGGGGACAAGTGCTAAGCAAGCAGTGCATTAATATAAACGACTAGAAGAAATGTGAATAAGGGAAATCCAGATGGAAGTGTGTCGACCTACCGGCATAAAGCTCTGGTCCGTACACAGCCCCGACCATTGGGCTCAATTTCCACCCTGCTGAGAGTCATAGAAAAGCAGTGTTGGGGAACAGATTGCGGTTTATGAAGAGCATGGACACAAGCGTTGAGGATTTGTTTGGATTATCAGGTGAGCACAGAGCCTCGTCGTTAGTAGGTCAGTGCGATTGTTACCGTAGGGTAGCGTGCTCAGAGCCTCTCCATTAGGGTAGGGGCTGACCATTTTCTTGTTAGTCATCACCCTGGCAGTGGCGTTATTCACCTGGCAATGGAAGGACACACAGTCAAAGACACAAAAAGGACACTCAAGTAGACTTTTAATAACTTCATGATAAGGCCGATGTTTGGAGAATGCGATTGTGTGTGTATGCTAATCGATGTGGACCCGTGTAGCGGATGCTAAAACTGTTAGCTCCTCGAGTGTATAAAAGTGGGTGGGAACAGTTGTGGTTATTTCGAGTCATCATGCAATTCAGAGCAAGCTGAATCTGATTCACGGCGAGATTTGAGGGCTGCCACAAGCTAAATTAGTTATATTGCTGCAGCGGCTAAAATCAAGAGGAGCGCATTTTGGGCATGCACAATCAGATATTTCAATCTAATAAGGAGGCTGTCCAATCCAAGATGGCTGATTATCACTCCTCGTCTCGGAGCTTCAAAAGGACGGCGCTACGCTTCGAGAATTTATCCTCATCTGCCTTTGATGAGCTTTAAGGAAAAGCGAATTCAGCCCTCTGCCCGAGCTCCCAAATCTGTCTGTGCCGCAATGCCGGGATTTATGACCTATAAGCACCAAGAGGGGAGCGGCTGACAAAGAAGGAGCGAGACTGAGGAACGAGCATATTTGTGCACTCATAGATGCTGCGCTCCCATTAAGAGCCCATTAATGGCGAGGATTGCCATCCATATTGCCTCTCGAACTGAGTCATGTTCTTCATCTGCTCAGCTTCATTCACATGGAAATGAGCTTTGCCGACTTTTCCCCTCATTGCGAAAGACAAGGTCATTGGCAAATGATCCAATTAGCTTAGCTTGCTAACGTAAGTGCCGTAGGCGGCTGAGCGGCGTCAATACATTAACGCGGAACGTTTTGCATCAAAGCAAATTATAATACATTGTTGTAAGACGTTTAATTTATGTCATCTTCTATTATGTAGCTGTATTGGTGTAATGTGAAATCAATGGAATAGGGCAACCTGACAGGAAGACATGCAAATCAACAGAGACGCGATTGGATAGGAAAATCTGAAAATGTTAAAAGGTTAATAAAAACACTCAGACTTTTGTCCTGCCCTTTACGCCCACCCAGTCCATTGGGACCAAAAAGACCAAATAAAATCACATTTCCATATGAAACCAAATCGGTGGGGTTTACACACCTCAAAACAAATACAAACAATACATGGGAGAGTAAAAGGGGGTGCAAAAACATTTGTTCTACAAAATCAATAATCAATATAACACAGAAATTACAGGCAGCCAAATATGGGCGCATCACATGACCAAGAGTGAGTTAAGAAACTAAAAAAAAAAAAAAAAAACGAGAAAGAAAGACAAAATCAGCCAATCAGCAAGCGTCGGATGCAGCATAGAGACCAATCAAAACAATCGCAGCACTCCCACGTCAAACACATGAGACAAAAATGGCGTGTCGAAGGGGAAAGGATGCAGGTGAGAAGTACAGAGAAGGAGCCAGTCCATAAACAAACAAAGACAAAATAACAAACAAGGGGTAATATTTACATGAATAACACAAAAAACATCTAAATACAAAAAAAATATAGATATATAAGTATATGAAGGTGCATCATTCAATTAGATCTGGTGACCATTCTACTGAAGATCTCATGTGGGTGGGTTGAGAAACAGAGCACCAAAGGATGGATGGAACCGAGAGTGAGAGAAGACAGAATTAGAAGAGAGAAAGAGAGAGAGAGCAATTCTCATTCCCAAAAAGGAGAGAAATAAAATGGACATGAGACACTGTGCCAGGCAGAGAACTGTGTGTCACAAACTAAGACCAGTACACTATGACTATCACTACAAACTACTGATACACAGACAATCCACTACAAGAAGACCAAACCAAAAGAAGGAAACAAAACGGCAGCAAAATCCCAAAAAACAGCAAAAGTAAACCCCGAATCGGTTTAGAGGCGCATATGGTTTACAACACTGCTGGAGGACCATGGCTTCTTTTCTAATGTGATTTTGAAAAGTAGTTTGGAACAAAATAAAAACTTTTTTTGGCTTGTCCTGGTGGGTCTTGGTGTTAGTCAGCTACTAATTAAGCAGATAAACCACGACTTGTCCACATTATGGCCTGACATTTTGTATTTGGTTATAAAAATTGGCAAAAATACGAATGCTGATTGAAAATGATTTTTCTTCATTTTAGAAGGACTATCCAACAGACTTAAATGATGAGTTTTGTTGGAAAGGCAATTTTATCTTCAAGGGATTTAACTATAGACGTCAAAGAGCCATTTTATCTGGACTGGCCAAGTTTTCATGGAATTTGGGAACCAACGATTGTGCCAATGTCAACATTTTGACATGTGTCAAACTTACAAGAATATAAAATACTGGCAGGTGATTAACATGAGGAAATTAGCGATCAGCACTGGAGAAAAAAAAATTGTTGGCAACAATGATTTTATTTTTATCAACAGGATGACTACTTCATATATTGATGGATAAGCAGAAAGACTGTGGAAAGCCGTGTCATTGCATAGAGGCGGGTGATTACATTCGATCATTCCCAGTGAGGTGTTAATGGTGCGGGGGGGATGGGTGCAGAAAGTATTACGGTTACACAATCCAGACCGTCGCATACAGTGTTTCTGTGTGTGCCATGTCGGGACTGTAAATTGAGACGTACAACAGCTGTCCGGCTCGATAAATAAAATGTGAATTTCAAACTCATGATGGAATAAGAGTATCTGTACATATTGAGAAGAAGGTCCATTTTTAGGGGTGAGGTGGAAAAAGGGGGATCAGTTCAGTGATGAACGTTTGCACACAACTTACCATTGCAGCAGAAACAGCGAGCGGTTACCGTGGAGACTGACAACAACACACAGAAGTCGTCAGGGAAACAGAAAAAAAATATATATAATAAATAAAGGAACAAATAATCCAGGCAACAAAAGAAAGCTAGATGTCATCCCCCCTCACCATCCATGTCAACTGAGAAACCTGATAGCAGCAGTGTTACAGCTCAGAAGAGAAGGAGAGAAAAAAGAAAGACAGAAGAGGGAAAGGGAATGGGAGCCCTCGATGCTTAACGGAGATCTGCGCATTATTACGACAATCAGGCCTGGGAATGAGATGTGCTTAAAAAAAATAATAATTAAATGCAATGTGGGCCCTACCTCGCTTTTAATTCAAACATTGGTGATTAGGGTAAAGTAGCATTTTTTTAGACAGTCACCCAAAAAAAAAAGAATTTAGAGAAATAAAATGACAATTCAATTGTAACAAAGGAGGGCAATTGGTTGCGACGAAAAGTGAAATGAAGAAAAGACAAAGTGACTGGCAATGAAAGAGTTTAGGAAGGCAAGGATTACATGTGACAGCGAGAAGGACAAGGATGGAAAGGCCAAAGTGCAAATTTTCTTTCTATAAACACATGATAAACTTTGTCATTCTAATTTGTCGCATCCATTATTTTGATATCAAAGCTGGTCCAATCCACATCGGAATTATTTTTGATTTCTGATCTGCCACAAGAATTGCTTATGGTCAACGTGAGTCCAAATGAACAGTGTGTGGCACCATGAAGAAGTGGGAGGCTGAGAAGGTTTCTCTCCACACATACTCATGCAAGTGATGATCAAATCTGTCAGATGAGCCCCGGTTGGATGAAATTACGCATGCACAACGACACCATTTGCCACACTGCTTGTGTTCAAATGCCCGATTCAAACTCTGCGCTGCGGAGGAGCTGACGCTTCCGGTTAAGACTCCATCTCACAGAAGAAGGAGCAAAACTCAAAAGAAACGTGACGGAGGGGAAGGGCCAAGAGACTTCTTCGAAGCGCAGAGTTTTAGTCCAGGAAAAAAAAAAAAAAAAAGTACAACATAGCAACAATTTTCCCACCTATCAAAATTAGGCTGCACACATGCTTGGTTAGATTCATAGTGGCAACTGACCTTCTTTTTTTTTTAAAATACAAATAAACATTCCAACTAAGAATGTAGTTATTCAGTCCATCTGCAAAGAAAAGACAATTCGACCTATACCCAGGTGCAACATTCCATGCCAACAAAACAACAACCCCATCACCAAAACTATCACAAACAGCTTGAGAATTAACATGCAAGGGAAGAATCTGCACACCCTGATCAGATCTGTTACGCTACGTCGATATTTCCACAGGAAAGTACTAGTCATGCACAAATAGGCTACGTCGACTTAACTCATGCCAGTGGAACATCGTAAGCCTCCTTGACACACACTCAACATTTCAGCCGAAAAGTATATCAGAGTTTGTGAATGACAAAATTTGGTTGTGTCGCCGACTGTAAGCAAATAGTTCCCCAAACTCTGACGTGACCAATTAAAGGAAATGTTTACAAGAGCATCACCTGCGACATAGGAGAACTTCCAGACAGCACTGCCGCAAATAGAAGTGCCTGGCCTTGTTTTCTCCAAAGAAGGAAGAATGTGTAACCCAAACCCGACATGTGCCCTGTGCCAGCCCTTTTGTTTCTTCAAGCCCATGCACCATAAACCGACACTACACCCCGACTACTGCTTCATCTCAGCCCGACATGATGACTACTTGTAAAGTAAAACAAACAGGTCATGCAACAAAGTTCTCTCAGCGGCAGAATTGCTTTCATGCAATTTGGGTTGAGGCACACTCAGCTTAAAGCAATGCAAGGGACAAGACAGGCTGCCACTTCCGAGTAACTTCATCCATATCCATTCAGCTTGCTGATTGACTCAAAGTGGAGCTGACAGAGGATGTTGTACCAGTGGATGCAGGCGGCTATCTTGTATTTGCAAATGCAACGGAAGAACAGAATACAGGACTGAAAGAGGGGGGGGTAAAGGGGCCCAGCCTTCGTCCGTCATGCGGGTCCTGCTGACACACTCTCACACACACACATAAATGGGAGTCAGCACAGTTAGCCCATGCAGAGCTCTTGTCCTGCAGTGACCTGGGTCAAGAGATCCAAAACAGATTAAAAAAAAAATCAGAATGCAAAACCACTTCAAAAAAAAAAAAAAAACTGTAATATTAAGACGTACATCAAGTGAACATGCGCCAGTGCTGCTGTGATTTCCAGCATGCACGAGGTGCCACAATCACCACAATATCAGGAGAGGGGATTTATTCGACACCGAGGGGGAAGAAATCAGGAGATAGCAATCTGCCATGCATTACAATTCCACTGCATTCCTCTCGTGCCCTCGGGTGCCAACCACAGACACGTCATTCCAATTGATGGTGAAAAGTTCTTGTATCAATGTGGCGACAAGTTGCACATCAAAAAGCAGAGGAAACGACAGCTTCAAGAAGGGGGAAAAAAAAAAAATGCTGCAGAGGAAAAGTACCCCAGCATGCCTTAAATGTGTTCTTGCACCCCCAATCAGTCTCACCACAAAATAAAAGAACAAATAAATATATATATTTATTACAGCGGACCAGGCAGTGGGATATGAATGCTGCATCAGAGCGTTATCAATGCTAGCAATGCTAATGCTAGCTAGCAATCAGGGAGAGTTAGAATGGCAGTAGAGACAGGGCAAAACAGTGCAGTGGACACAGATGGCAAAATTACCTCAATCTTACGACCTTCCACCAATGTGCCGTGGAGCTTTTCGCGGGCTTTCTCGGCATCTGCGCTGGTCTCAAATGTCACAAAGCCAAAGCCCTGCGGTGCAAAGAACGGGTCAACAAAGTCTGATTTGTCATTGAGCAGATATTTTTCAACATGCATTCATATTCAATTGCAGTTTAAGATCATTACTTCCAATTTTCCCATATTTTTTTGTATTAATAAACATGTACATTTGCTTACCTTTGAGCCCCTCTCATTGAAAATAATTTCTACGTCCAGAATCTTCCCATATTGCTGCAAAAATAACACAATAATTACCAAAAGAAAACAAAAAAAAGAAGAAAAATACTTTACTTGGACGTGACGACATATTTAGAAGGTTCTGACTTGTCAGGTACGACCTTTTGCACTAGAGGTCCCTATTGCACATAGGGCACATTGCTGACATTTTTTTTATTTCACCTTTCTCCCGTTTAACAGACTGACACATTTTTATTGCCCAATAAAGCATCAAGAGAACAACCACGAACGTCCCGTCCCGTCCTGTCCCACTGCCTTGCCAAAGAATTACTAACACGTCTTAAATGTTCTACTGAAACTTTTGTAGGCCATGTAAGGCTACACGGTGACCAGAGTCTTACCCCAAACATCTGCCTGAGGTCCGGGTCACGGAAGCGGAATGGGATGTTTGAAACGTGGAGACGTTTGGGGGTTCCTTTAGCCTCCGGTGAGTCTCCTCCAGAGCCCCCTGCTGCTGACCCCCCAGTCACACACTGTATAGCCGTCTCCCCTTGGGAGGTCTCATCGGTCTTATTCTAAGATAGAAGACAGAAGGTAAGAAATATTGGGGGAACGTAGGTGCGGTCAAAAATTTGGTAATATCAATAGGCAAAAAAAAAAAAAAATGTTGAGCCTAAATTGTGCAACGAGTTGGCCGATGCCATATAATTAACATACATTCATACATTTACAAATCCAATTCACATCAAACTGCTTATTTTGCCATATCAGTTAGGAAAACATGTAATTGTGTTATTTGGAGTGGATTCCAAGTTTCATTCCACAAGGGCTGACAAATCTAAAGTTAGGGTTGACAGTGACCCGAACTTCCAGCAAAGCACACAATGCTTACATTGTCGTCGATGGTGGTACTGGTGGTGTCCTCATGAGCACCAGCGCCTACCTCAGCTGTTCCTTGACCCCCTGCACCAAACATGGCCCCGGGGCCAAATTCTGTCCCAGCTATGCCATTCTGGGGAGGTGGCGGAGGAGGGAACGCTGTAAAGGCGGGTGCCACCAAACCATCCTGTGCTCCTGTTGAATCCTGAGGCCCCTAAAGGAAAACAGATTAAAAAAATTAATCTTCCATGAATACATTCCAATCTATTTCTGCAGCCATGAAATAGTTGAATGCACATTTTGAAATGCAGAGATGGATGGAGATGTATTGCATACAGCGAGAAGGTTCCTGAGCAGATCGGCATTTTGCGAGCTCAGTTGTTTGACCTGCGACACCATATGTTTTTCCATACACAGACCCGATGAGGGGTGGGGGGAAGCTTTCAAGCGCGAGTCTAACGACTGTCTGCTGACTTGTGTGCTGGGCCGCGGCGGAGTACACAGCAGACAAAGTCACCCGAACGCGGCAGCCATCGACACCGACTCGTCAATCAAACAATTCCCATATGGCTCCTGTGACTGTGAGCAAAATTGCACGGCAGATGCTGGAAATACTTCATGTCTTTTCCAGCGGTTGGAGACTGACTGACCCCCCCCCCCCACACACACACTTTTAAGTCACTCAAAAAAACTCCTTCACTGTAATGTCCATCAAGTAAAGGTTACTGCCTATCTCCTTATAAGGTCCATTTAGTGAGAAAGCCTTTCTCACGGTGGGCCAATCATCCACTCACATTCAGAAATGACGAGAACTATAAAATAGGACATATATGAATTGTCAACATTCTGACGATAACATTTTGACAGCTAGCATGTGTTGAACTTACAGTAAGATTATTTTTTCCCGATAAAAAAAATTGCTCGGGAGTAAGATATTAAGATTTGTGAGTGCTGTAAATTTGGCAAAATTTAATTTCTCAAACGATACAATACTGCTGTCGAGGATTACGATGAGTTGAAAACATTATCAATCAATCGGTTTTATTGAAACAAGGAAAGGCTGACTGTCAACAAATGTGTTTATCTTATCGTAGCTTGTTCATCTGCTCCTGCTTCATGCTGCCTTTTTTTTTTTTTTTTTTTGCTCACAGGCACCAAATCAGACAATATAGGCCAAAGCATAAGAAGAAACCAACCTTGGCACCTGTCAACATCAATCTAAGCACATCCAGTAGAAGTTCAAACTGCACAGACGTCTTTGTTGACCATATTGGCTTCCTGAACCAGAACTAAGCGCATGACAACACATAACAGAGCTTATATTGTCCATAATCATGCCACTGGTGAATACTTGTCAAGTCATGACAGCAACTTCAGCTACCTCATTTCACCCTCCACATGAGCCAGTTAAGAACCCCCAAAGCTGAGAAGAAGACATGCTAGAAGTGAACCGTGAAACAAACGTAATCCCCAGGGCTTGTGTCCGCTATGGAGCGCACCCACACAGACGTTTATAGCAGTGAGGCGTGCGACTGCAATCAACATTGTTGCTAATAAAAATAGCCGTTCTCATTTGTAAACAACGGCTGAGAACGGACGTGCTACTTTTAGCAAATGCTAAGTTCCAACATCTGTCCCTAGAAGCAATGTGAGAGCAGGTGCAGCATCAAACTTCATACATCTTCATGAACACTTCCATGGAAACACAAAACTCATGTCGGCTTTTTAATTTTTCTTCTTACCAGCAATGCGGTCGGGTAGTAGAGCCCCATCATTGTCTGACCTGGCACAAGAACTCTTGACCAGCTCTCCAATTTGACGCTCTCCTCCACGACCTCCCCTCCGCTCCCCTGCCTGGGCTCCAGGACCATGAGTTGACAAGCGCTTCGATCCACGCTGGCCTTCACATTCAAATTGTCCGCTCTTCCTTCTCTTGGCTTTGTGTCTTCTTCCAAACACAAGCTCCGACTGTCTGTCACCGTCTTGGTCTCACCAGCCGGCTCGGCTGCTCTAATCCCTTCAGGCCTTGGCGTCTCTCCCCGCCTGACAGCCAGAGACTCTCCCCTCCTTCTTTTTGCTCTCTTCCCTCTTTACAGTGTCTGTCTATCATTCACTTGCTCATGTTACACGTTCCCGCCTCTCTTTTAAACTCCTTCTGGAGCTCAACGATCAGAGCGTCGGCGCAGCCGGGCTAAATCCTCCCCGGGTCGGAATCAGAGCTGAGTCTTCTCGATCGGGAGGCGAGAAAAGGCTTTCTTCGATTCACCCTGGCGGTGTGAGACTACAGAAGGCAACCCCCACTGCATTGCAGCTTTTTTAGATGATTTATTTATTGCGTGGCAGCTCCCAAAAGCAGTGGTAGCTAGCTACTAGGCAAGACTGAAAAGATCTAGCTATGTGCGTAGGCTCCAAGTTTACCATCCTCTGCGGCGGCTGCTGCGTTCAAAACACACAAGGGGATCTCGCAAAAAATCAAGGGTGGGGGGAACCCCAAACTGACTTGAATCTTTAGCATGGTTATTTTAGATGCGGCTCCACGTGTCCCAACATCGTATAGTTGCAGAGATGAGAGAGCAGTTCTCCGCACCGCACTTCCATATGCAAGAGATGGAGCACTGCGGAAAGAAGCCTTGATGCCAAGCTTTCAGACATCTGCTGAGTCTGGCTGGAACTGAGTCCAGAGGGATGGAGGAAGGGCGGGGTCAGAGTCGGAGCTGGTGGGGGGGGAAAGGAGCATGGGGGGGGGTTGTCCAGCATGAGGGGGGGGCAAGGACAATGGGGGCAGTGGATGCCAGTGACAGATAACAGGATGAAGAGATAAATGGATAAAGGGCTGAGTGAAAAGAAAGAGCAAGGGATGACAGGATTAAGGCTGTAAGTGAGGAGGATGAGAGGATGAATGAGGACTGATCTGAAGATTAAGCACACCCAGTGAATTTTGCGATAAACACGTGCACGTTTATGCACGCGCTGACTCACACAATGGCCACAAACAAAGAAATAAAAATAAAAATGTTATAGTAACGGACATTTGTTTTAGCTTGGTGGTGTGCCGGGGACATTTTTTTAAACATTCGGAATGAATAATCACTAAACAAGCTAATCCAGCAAGGCAGGCTTTGTTTTACTATATTTGCATTGTAACCAGGACTTTGTGTACACAAATGAGCAGAAATAATTGTCATCATTTGTAAACTCCACTTGCCTTTTATCATTCCCACAATCAAGAATACTCGGTAAAAGAGAAATGTAGAACGAAATCTAAAATACATAAAGCTGACTTTGAACTTGACAGTTAAATTCTTCCAGGCGTGCCCTGGTTAAGCTCCTGCCATGAAAAGCTAAGAGAGCTCTATTCCCAAGAAAGGAGATGCCAAGCGCAGAGAAGGATGAGGATGAAAAAAAATAAGCATATATGGGAGGAGGACATTTCCCATGTTGGGAGGGGGGGTGGGGGGTGGGGGGGGGGGGGGGGGGGGTGAAGTGACTCACAGACCAACACTTCCCTCCTGTGGCACCGCTAGAAAGCTACATCCCAAACACAAGTGCAAGAAGATGTGGGACACACACAAGTGTTTTGTCATTAGCGCACCAAAATAGAAGTTGTGCATTCACACAGATTCACTCAGTGCTGCTGCACAGAAGCAGATAAGAAAATTGTCCGCCGCTCTTCCACAACGTTGCACAAAAAAAAAAAAAACGATGAAAGAGAAAGAGCATCGCATGTGGAGGATGGTGAGCGTACTCTAAAGTAGATGACGGCAGCATTGCGATCTGTTTTCTGAGGAGCCTTTGAAAGAGGAGCTCAATGGCAGGTAGGTTCTTTCATCCTGTCCTCCGAGAAGCTTCGTTTATGAGCTAACCGACGGATGACGAAATTAAAGAGGGCTTGGCAGAGTTACACAGAAAAGTCCTTCTGCAAAACTAAATGGATGAACTTGAAAAAAGTATTCAAGAACATTTGACTTCTTCGTTCCAAAAGTGCTCTACGGTATGTCGAATTAGAAGGACATACTGGTCTTGCCATGAAGCTCTCACTCATCTCTTACCTGATTGTGAGGTGTGTATCCATGGAAACCAGGATTTAAAGGCTCATTGTTCTGAAAGAGACAGAAGGAGGGGAAAGAGTGCAAATGGTATTTAAGCGGCTGGATTATGAGAAACATATTTTACGTTATAATTGTTTTCTACAAAAGAGGAATTCTTTTTTCCCCCCCCAAATTGTTTTTCCACGGACAGATTTTCGGATCAATGCGAATCTGTTCATAAGTGTAAAAAAAATAATAATAAAGGAAACAATATTCAGACGTGATTTCTGTCAATAATGAGAAAAGCACTTCAAATCAAATGGAAGCCATTTTTGATATCCCCCTACTCTCACACAGTCAGCACATGCCCCAGAAAGCAGTGCTTTTTGTTCACTAATTAATTTTAATTAGATTATTCTAGTCCGCCGGTCCCCTCTTTTCTCTCGGACTCTGATCCCGATGTTATTTTGTCCTGGTTAGAGGAACTATTGTGAGGAGGTGAGGAGGAGGCAAAAGGGGGAAACAAAAGAAGGGGGCCTGGAACAATGGCTGAAAGTTAACCAAACGCTGATATTTTGACAGCAGACCGGGAGAAGACACGAGCTCAGTACTGCCTGCTGGCGTGCCTCGCAGAGAAAACATGACCTCCTACCGAGACTCATGCCACGAATCTTCTATGAGGAACAAGAGATGAATGGGGGGGATGGTGCAGTTGGTGATCATTTAAAAAAATAAAAAAATAAAATACAAGAACAAAAGTATGCAAGGTTCAAAGCTACAGGAGTAATCAAATGCAAGTGTCTGAGCACATTTGAGCTAAAAAAAAAACAAAAAAAACTACCAGCGAGAATGCTGATGGAGGCAGGAAAGTTAATGGAGTTCAACCGCGACTTGAAAGTATGCACGCTAAGACCAAAAACAAATGTGATGAGATACAGATGAGGTGCAGATTGAGCCAGAGGTTAGCTAAGTTCTTTGCCGAGAGACCACGTTGAGGTAAGACAATATTAGCTCACACACATACAGTGGATAGAGAAAGTTTGCACACCCCTGTTCAAATGCCAGATTTTTTTTTGACAAACCTTTACATGCTGTCAGTTGTTCATTTTTACTTCTTTGCTCAGAAATATTTTTTGTAGTCGCTGTGAAGGTTTTCTTTTTTTTTTTAACAAAACCTTTCATATTCACAGTATGGTGAAACTTTATCTTGAAGGGAATTTCACTTTTACATAAATGTCCACTGTAGAAGAACAAATTAAGAAATATTAGGACACTTTACTGACACGTTTACAGACTGTGGAACAGAAAGGGGACTTCTCAAAAATATAGCCATAATAAGATGAAGAATTTAGATTCAAGGGAACTAAAGGTGCACGACCCAAAAAAAAAAAAAAAAAAAATTGGGGGAAAAATATGATGTATTTTCACCCCGTCCTCTCTCGTTCATACAAAACAGTCTTTTCTTTGTTTCTCTCTCTCTCTCTCTCTCTCTCTCCCCACTTCCTGTTTCATCTGGAACCAATTTCCCCGCCTCACGCCTTGTCCCCAGGGGGAACACTCTCCTTGGTGCGCCACATTTAGAGGGGAATGAGCCGGCTCATATTGGTGACTTTGTAAAAACAGCTGGTGGCTAAAGACAGGCATTTTGCATGCTGCTAAAAACCTACACTTACAATCTACGCACTAATATATTTATTAAGATTATTACATTACACCACGGATAGGATTCATGTATCAATTCCTGGCCCTTGGTTCAATACATAATTAGATTTGACATATTTAGTGAGTCCATTTAATGGCATGAACTGAATTTATATCATTTATATGAATATTGCGTAATAGTGCAGGAGTTTTTAAGTTTCAGCAAATAGTCTGTGTCTTGTAGACGACAAGTTCCATTCCCAAATGCTACTGCTAAGGGTGTATGCAAGAAAAACCTGACGCAAAACCGCATTACCAATTAAATGTGAACCTAAATTATAGCCGACCATGAAATTATAGACGTTGGTTTCTGCAGCGGGTGGAGCAGAGTGGAAAAGAAGAAACGGGAGGGAACACAAAACGGGTGGGAGGAGGGTTAGAGCAACATCTGGAATCAATCTGGTGAGAAAGAAAGGAGGGAGGGAGGGAGGGAGTCAGCAGATGAAAAACGAATAAGGGGGTGAAAAGAAGGAGAGAGAATCAGAGAAGGAGGAGGAATGCAGAGACAAAGTCTAGAAAAAGAAGGGAGAACTCCCAAGCAATGAGCCTGGCGAAATGGAGACAATGAGTCATGGGAGAAGAATGCTGTTCAGATTGATTTTTTTTTTTTTTTTTTTAAGGGATTGGGGGAGGCTGAATTTGATACCTGGCTCCACAAACATATATAATACGTGCATGCTGTTTGCCATATGGTAGCGCTTAAGAACATTACGGCTCTTATCGGATCAATTCATGCATTTTCCATAAAGATGGATGGATAGGACTGAGAACTAGACTGGACAGTTTCCACTTAGTTTCAAAATGTAGTTTGAGGAGGAGGCGGGACTCTGGAAGATTGACATTCAGACTTTCGGCTGGATCAACAACACACGCTCCGAGGGAGAAGCTAAAGGCCATCGCTCTTGTTTATTTTCTCTCTCGCTGGCCAACATGTACGCTATTTTAGGGAGAAGGAAAGAAGTTAAGAAGTGGAGGGGGAAGAAAAAAAAAAGAGCAGCAGTGGTGGCGGAAGGTAAAATGACATGAGGTCAGCAGATGGTGAAGGGGGTGATGGGTTGTGGTAACAGACTGACGAAGGGGTGCGGGGGAAATTAAATGGGGGTGGTTGCAGGCGTTCTATGGAGCAGCTTTATGAAATCCACGGAAAAAAAATTACGTCTCACCAGTTAAAAGTCAAAAGAAGAAAATCAAGACAGGTGAGTTAAGAAACTCTCAAAAGCCAGGACAGCACTTCCGCCATATGGCAGCCATGAAGACGGAACATTTGAAATAACAGTGGTTAAAAAAAAAAAAAAAAGTGGACTTGGAAAGAAAAACATCTAAAACAATTATTTTAAATTCCAGTTTCCACCAGTCTGTCTGACTGTAACAATTTTCCATGACATCTATTTAAATGACTGATATTTGCTCACAATTCATTTCTACCATTTTGTTTTGATCCCTGACCAATAGACCAGAAGAAAAAAAACAAAAACAGATTCAAGTTGTATTCATGACACTGTAGCAGTCCATTACCGATGACCTCGTGTGAGCAAAACACTGAATTGACATTTTGCTGTGTGGGTGGAGATGGGATCACATATGACAGTTTGGGGGCAGCCGTGGGGAGGAGGCGGCGGCGGTGGCGGCGGCGGAGGGTGGGAGCGCTTGTGCGAGGCGGACTTGCCATAAAGCACGAGTTAACATGTAAGGGGGGGAATAGTGTGTTAACAGGAACAAATAGGAAGGGGACATATCTATATATTTTTTTTAGGAAATGTGACTTGCCCGTTGGTGACAGTTGACCGCAAACTGTTGTTTCCATCTTATCGCTGCTGCCGGTTCAAAAGTCAGGTGTGACGCTGACTAAGTTACAGCTCAAAGTTTACCAGTAATCTTTAAACAGTGGGAGAGTACCAGAAGGCAATGAGGGCGGCACAAATATATATGCATCCTGCTTGGAGTAATTAAGCAAGATTTTATTCTCATTAAACTGGGCCGTATGAGTCATTTGGGGAACATTAACGAAGAGAAAAAATAATCTAAGCCTTCCGGCGACATACCTGAAATGTAATTTTGTTATGGTGCTAATAAAGCCCTGTCATCAGTAGACTTTTTTTTGATAATCTGATATTTGAGGCACACCGTAATCTTCAGTGACAACTAGGGCGGGGCTATTATGGTAAAAATACTATTCATGGATTGATATTGGAATCACGATTATTTATTGCATTCAAAATTTTGTATTTGTTCACCTGCCAGATCTAAAAAATATCTTGAAAGAAACAGAATATAGATTAGTAACAAAGTAAAATAATTAGGGCCGAACGATATTAGAAAAAAATAATAGTTATATCCATATTTAAAATGTACCTAAAGAAATGACATATTTATTAGCCAATAAAATAATTTTAAAAAATTTCATAGGACAAAGTAAACAAGCGCAATGTATTTTCAGCCAAATTAGATACCAGCATCATATTAATGAGTACAAAAAACAAAAATCAGCGTTTGAAGGGTGATTTTATATACTACACAAGCGTGTCGTTCTCGTGCAGGTAGCATGTCCATAAAGACAAAATACGACAATCCACCCATGCATATCAATCAGCCAGCCACTCTGCTTTGGCTACGCCCGTTAAAGCGATCAGTCTGCTCAATGCCCTCCCCTAAATGAGCTCTGATCTTGTTAGTATGACACAAAGCCTCTTTACCGCCAACGATAGTCCAAATCGGCTCTCCGTAACAGACACACAAGAGTTACAACTGTGATTCTGCAGCATCTCCTTGACGGGAGGTGCAAGAAGGATACGGAAGATGGCTGTCCCGAGAAGAACATAATCATAAAAAAATAAATTCCGGTGACCGCACGCACTGCAGGAGGGTTACGGATAATCACAAAGTGTAACGGGACATGGGGGGAGGGATGGTCGTTCGCCTGTGAAGCAAGAGTCAATTAGCAATCTGGAAATATGCCTGGGGGGGTGCGAGGGGGGGTTATCAGAGGACAGCTAAAGGGGAGTAGGAGATGCAAAGGGGGCTATATGGAGGCATGAGTCAGAGCAGCGGGGGGAGGAGAGCGAATCAACAAAAGGCAGAAGAAGCGCCCTGCAGCACTCTCATTTATTATGACAGTGTTGATTAGCGGCCAGGGAAGGTCAGTGTTTCTTCTACCCTCACATCCTCCGTGGGAAGACTATCGGAATGAGTGGCTGCATCGAGGAGCATTCTCTCCACTTATCCTGAGCACACACCCTGCTTCAGTGGTGACCTTTCCGCACCGTGCTATTGTGTAGCGAATAAGCTGAAATACAGCAGTCAGTTACCAAGACCACAGTCAATGGACAGCGATGGGGACAAATACGATTGCAAATTCTACGTTTTCATCAGGTTTAGTTAGCCTATGAAAATAAAAAAATATTTTAACTGGGAGTTTTACGTCGACCTGTCTTATTTGCATAGTGTTATTTGTTGCATTACTTTAATATTCACACTGAACAAAGAACAATTGAAAATTTAATTACAAGGAAAAAAGTATTAATTTATTTATAAATTTATTTATTAATTATTGTGTAAAAAAATCACCTGTTTTAATTAATTTGTCAATTTAATTATTAATTGAATGATTCCATATATGATTTTTCGTTGGAATCATTTGCATCTAATTCATGTGAGCCCCTCCCTGCATATCTCAAGTACAGTAAATTATAAGTCGCTTCTCTAAAGTACTAGCATGGAAGTACTTTTTAAATTCAGCTGACATGCTGTCGATACCAATTCATCAGAGCGTCTCGGCAATCCATCACTTCCATTTCCTTCTTCATCGTGATCACAGGCGTAGGTAAACAATAGAGCTCATCTCCTTTCTTTGTGGAGTTTTTTATTTCCCCATATATCCTTCTCGACAGCGTCGGTGCAGCTTTTCTTTTTCCCCCCAACCGAATATCATCTTTCTTTGTCCTCGACTCTGGCCCTGCCGACCCCTACACACGAACACACACGCGCAACCCCCCGCCCACAACTGTGGTTGGAAATCAATACAAGTGTCAGGGAAAGTCCACCCCATGCCACGCCGCTTGTTCCCACATCAACTTTACTGGCGGCTTTTAACTTTTCTGCTGTGAAGCCCACCCAACATAACTGCACAATATGGGACCTCTTTGTCATTGCAATTGATCTGCTGTAGAAGTTCAAGTTTTTTTTTTTTTTTTTTTTTTAACCAGTCCTGCACGATTCAATTACCTGCAGATGACCTCCAATCTCATTCCCCTCACCTGCGTCTGCTGGTAATGCTATTTTGCTGCCCGACGACGCCAGACGCAACCAAAATTCGACATCTTCGGGATCGTGGAGCAGAAAGGGAATGTTGACTCTCTAAGTGAGCTACAGTGCATTAAATCCAGATTAATTTCAATTGAGATGATGATTAGGTGCAAATGATTTGCAGTCTCAGCACTTGGGTTATGAAAACAGGGGGAAGACCAGTACAGAGGCCCCCCGAGCCCCTCTCTCCTTCAGCTAATACCAAAAGGCTCTGTTCTTTGTCTTTCACAGTGGTGACCCTCCCCCAATCCCCTGTCTGCCTCC
Organism: Syngnathus scovelli; assembly: GCF_024217435.2. Classification (NCBI taxonomy): domain Eukaryota; kingdom Metazoa; phylum Chordata; class Actinopteri; order Syngnathiformes; family Syngnathidae; genus Syngnathus; species Syngnathus scovelli. The sequence goes on from NC_090862.1 coordinate 3,023,065, forward strand.
CTTTTAACACCTAGCGACAATCAAGGGGTGGGGGGGGGTTTGGAGGGAGGGCATAGCGCGATTAATAGCACATGCAGAGTGTGCATCAGTTCTTGATGTGGTAGGTGACTCACTGTAAATTACCAGCAGCCTTTGTAATTGTGTCCTACGTGAATAAAATATTCCAAGCGTGCCTCGCAATAGGCTCCCCCACAAGACACGCAAGGGGAATGGTTGTGATCACTGCCGTCTGTCAAAGTAATGGAGCCTGGATCATGTTACCTTTGTCTGGCTCGCTCATGCACCGTGCAAGATGCAATTTACGGGTTTTGCGTTGATGCACGGTTATGTTGTGGGGGGGAAAGAAAAGCGAACAAAAGAATGTAGAGGTGACAAAAACAAATGTTTACCTGTCCGATGTCGCCAATAACATTCCCAGTGCCGTCTATCCTTGGTCTCTTGCACTCCGCCCCGGTGAGGTCAGTCAAAGCAGCGGCTGCAAGAGCGTCTGGTTCCGGGTCCCCTCGCTTCATCCCCCGGACCGCCGCCGGACCTCCGGCAGCGCTTGTATGCGGCACCGCTGATGTATCGATGTCTCTTTCTCGGTCCATTATCCCCCGACTAACGGGTAGCATTATAGATGCAACGTCGGTCGACATTAACATTGGACGGCAGAGAGTCTTCGCCCAAGAAAAAAAAAAATATTGGACTGTGGTTTTCCCCTTCTTCTCTTGTCCTCGTTGTCCTCAATGAAGGATTCGGATGGATGATAGGAAAGTGGCTCTCGTAATTCAGGCAATTATTTAGTGTCTTATTGGCGTAGGCTACTCAAGGCAGAACATAATGGCTGTGTCAGGATAATGGATAAAGCACAGCGGCTTTTTCCATCAAGTCAAACGCCGCTAAATAAGTGACCCAATTTAGTGAAGACCACACGTCCGACTCTTGTCTGTCTGACAAGCTAATTAGCTAGCTAACCTTAGCTAGCTCGCTAGCAATACATTCCGCTAGCTCTCTGAATAAACGTGGCTCGAAGAGAACACTCTCGCTACCAGTGGGAAGAGAAAGAAAAGGTTATAAATTGTCCACGACGAGTCCTAATGTCTGCCGCGTCTAATGGGTGGCTTCTCGGGAAACCTTTGTGTGGATCCTACCAGGCTTTCACTTGATTCCGTCCGTCCCTTTTCACGCCGTGGGCTGCTGTGGAGTGTGGATGTGGCTCCAGCACGATTTCCTCCGATCTGAATCCCACTTGGCGTAAACTCCTAGTGAGTCTGAGTGGGCTGGTCCACGGTCAGATGGATATCCATTATTGGGCAAGGTTTGGTTAAGATGACTGGTCCTGGATCTGTGTTAAATCTCGTTTTCAGCTACCCGGAGTCCGCAATACCATTTCAGCCCCCTCCCATTCCATAATTTTATTTTCAAAACGGGTCATCATTTGATTATTTGGGTTCGACGCCCGTGAGGAAAAGCGGTTAGGAAAACGCATGGATGGATGGAATACTGCTCTTTTATTCGGTGCTTCTACCTTATCGAAATATTATGAATGGGGAAAATGGATAAAGCAATAACAAAACAATAGGACATACATTTTAGTTCAATAGCTTGGATTATTGTGTAATGTTTACGCACGAATATTAAAAATGATTAAACTTCAATCTGTCACCCAGGAATACGCACTCATTACTTCACGATGACACAGTTTTGTCAGTGATAATTACAGAACATATATTTGTATGAAAAACAATTTATAAACAAAACAATTCAATTATGTATTGTAAAGACAGTGTAAAGTCCGAGTGTTTCTATATTTCCAGACGAGGTATGTTCGGACTGATTAATAAATAAATCATAAAGACTTTGAAAAAAAAAAAAACTAAATTATATTTAAAAAATGACCACGCGAGAATATTTTCACTTAATCCAAGACGCACTCAAAATAAAGGCCATGTGTACACGTTTGTTATCTTTGTGCGCCCCCTGGTGGATTTTAAGATGCAGTTTTTCAGTTTTGGGTGTCAAGGAATGAAAATGAGTTGACCTGCATTCATTTGATGTGGAAATGAAATGTAGACATTTTTAAGGCAGAAAATTAATATGGGTGAGAGAAAGAGGGTTTGTTTTTCTCCATTTGGAGCTGTGGATGAAGTATTTATTAACAATATTTGTTTGGTTTGTTTTAACATCAGTTCACATACAGTACAGTTTTTAAAAATGAATCCAAAGATACTATCTTCCTTATTGATCATTCTGGGTGACAACCAAGTCGTTCCAGAAAACTGCGTACATTCTGTGAAAAAAATAAAATAAAATTGGCAGCAGTCCCAACATCTTTTTCCCCAAAAGAAACCGAACCATTACTGTTTTGTTTCTGCCGTTGGCTCCTCCCCCTGCACACCCACCGCTCAATCTATTGGTTATGCTGTCTGTCAGTCAAAGTTGCTCAGCCAATCATATCATTGATCATACTCTTAAAGGTGGAGGTTTTCCTCATCGTTCGTCAGTCGAATTTTAATTGCGAGACGAACCTTGCAGTCGTACGTCATCCTACTTACACAGGTACATGAAAGACGCACGAATGATATTATAATTATCAGACGATGCGCGATAAATATTGAAAGTTTACCTATTTGGTGCGTATACGTGTTTTTAACATTGCGTTTGCCATGTTTTTTTTTTTGGCTCGTTGTAAGCATGCGTACAGGTTTTAAAAAATGCCAATAACTGTGGCTTACTCTACAGACTTTCCACATTGTGAATTAAGCATGGCTTTGGACGCAATTGGCCTTGTTTGCAAATATATCCTCTTCCTCTTCAACCTTATTTTTGGGGTAAGTTTGGACTATGAACATGATGATTCATCGCTAGATAAGTAATCTGGCCTGGGGGAAAATGAGAGTGTAAAAGGAAGTTTCCAAAGGCTGACCAACTGAGAGCGCCACTGCCGTTATCAAGCCCCCCCCTAAGAGACATAATAGCACGCGAGGAAGTTAAGTACACGTTCCTCAATTTCAACAGTGTTAAACAGGAAGCAAAAGTACTCGCACAGATTTAGTAAAAGTAAATATAGATATATGAATCAAAGAGGATGAAAGCACCGATTCAAAGCATGCTGCTTTTGCTTTGCAGATCTTGGGCTTTGTTTTGTTGGGCCTGGGCCTGTGGCTGAGGTTCAGTGACATCACCAGACCAATATTTGAAATAGGTGGCCTAAGCTCCAGTACATTTGTTTGTGGTGAGTTTGCTTTTTGTCCTTTCTCCTTTTTAGAGGTGCGAGGCTCTCCGATAAAATATTTAGAGACCTGTCCCGACTCGAGGACATTTTAAAATGAAACGACTTGTTTTGATTTAATTAAACGGAATTCATTTTATTAACAATTTGTTTTTTTTTTAAAGGTGTGATAACACTGATCGCGCTTGGCACGGTCATGCTGATCTTGGTGACGATTGGAGACTACGGGGCCTGCAGTGAGAAGAAATGTGCTCTCCAATTGGTGAGATCTTTAAAAAGAAACCTAATATGGTCAAGTCGGAAACACCGCCTTGTTTTGGAAACCAGATCCTCTCGGCCCACAAATTCATTTGTGTGCCTTAAAACAGTCATGATTGTTGCTAACAGCTTACAAAACGCCAATTATAACAAACATTTTTGAGGGGCTTTAACCTTCTGAAAAGGATTTTCCTATGCGTATGACACGCTTAAGTGACATCTCGAGAGGATGTGGAAGAAAAGCACCAGGTTAGAACAAGTTACCTTGATCCCTGTTTCTCTTATCTGCAAAGAACAAAACTGTAATCTGAGCAATTCGGGGTGGACGTCCTCAGTATGGTATTCCGATTGTTTGATGGTTCCTGCCCTCGTCTCACGCCATGCTATCCTATGCCACTGAACTCCAACCACAAAAATAAAATGGTTAAAATAATGTGTAAGCCATCCTCAGCAGACAATCACTATTAAATTTCAACTTTCTTTTTCAGTCCTCTGTTCTCTTGTCCATCCTGGCGATTGCATTGGCTTGTGTCGGAGTGGTTGCTTACACCCAGAGGCAAAAGGTTAGACGTCAATAGAAATTGGGTATTACGGTCAAACTTTGAAAAAGCAAACATTTCCTTTGTGATTTGAAGGTTGGGATGAGGGTTATGGTGTTCTACACTGGCATCTACACTCTGTTCGCAGCCACTAGAGGCGCCGGCCTCGGTGTCACATTAGTCTTTGTTCATGAGACGGTGAGAACGAATATACACGTCAAAGATCCGAGAAAATATCTGAAATAAGTTGATTTTTTTATTTATTTTTTACCTGTCAGTGATGATAATCAGCTTTAACTTCTTCCTCCGCCATGGTGTAGCTTCATTGCTGCGGTGTGACAGGCATCACCTTGTTGGAGTTTGTAAAACAGACTTGCCCTAAGCCTCAAGGCTTCGTCGAGAACATCGCCATGCCTGTAAGTTGCCCACTTCAGAGATCATGTTAGGCCAAATTCTTTTTGTCTAGATCTTTAGTTTCTGCGGTTTGCTTTCCAGACATGTCCAGGGGTTATCACTAATTTATTCACCAGTAGCGCACCGATGGTGATGGCCATCTTCATTGTAATAGGAGCTCTTTTGGTAAGCAAATAAATCAGATACTCACTGAATGTTACTATTTCAATAATGTTATGAAAACAAATCCCCTTTTGAAAACTGACAAACCTAGAAGAGAATTCATGATGGATCTCAGTCACGTTGAAAGTTCTAATTCTGTCCCCCCCCCCTTCTTTTCTTTCAATCACAATTTCACGCCCCTTCCAAAGTTCATTGCTCTAATATGCAGCCTCATCCTCAAAGCCAAGCTGAATGAGTCGAGCTCTCCATCTCCTCCGTACATCATCTTGACCAACGCGTCTCCATCCCTGCCTAACTTGTCCCAGCATCAACTTGACCCTGACCAAGACCCAATCGTTTTCCCTCCTCTCACATTGGCCAACACTACTGTGGGCCAGATTTAATCTACTCCCGTTCTTTTTTAAACCTAATTCCATAATTCAAAATGTCATCACACACTACGACTTTTTGGCTCTCACCCTGATATTAACAGCTTCTTTCACTCTGGCTTTAATTTCCTCCTCTACTTTTCTGATAGATCACTCCCCTGGTGTGCACCAATATCCTCTTGAAACAGATCAAGAGAAACCTGACGGCCTACACTGCCCACTACTCTGCTGTTCATTAGGTGGTGGGATTCCTCTTTCATTTCTAAGCCGATTTCAAAATGTCAACGCCACATGTGCTCTTATATAGGATTCAAGAATATTATATGCAAGTGCTCGGTTTGAATAATCATTTGTCACGTTAATATGGGATTTACATTGCGGGTAACACGGGGAAGCTAACAGTTGAAACTATGTTTAATCGTTTAAACACTGTTTGGAAAATGTTAAATTTTAATTTGAAAAGAAACTTACTGTAATACGATAGCCATTTCTTTGTTGAAATTTTGGTTTATATACAAGTATGTAACTTTAATAATTGTGTCACACTGAATATTATTCTGTCAAATTTGCTAAGTCTTTTATAGTAGTTAAAGTTATTTTATTTATGTAACCTGCAATTCTTTTTAGGTACAACCTAAAATTGTTGGATTTTGTTGATGGTCAAATTTTTCAGACCTTGCAAGCAACATTTCGGTTACATTTTCTTCTTTTGGAGACCCAAAAGACTTGGTGCTGTTCAACGCCTTTGAGTGCTTTTGTTTTAGAAACTGTTTTGCACTTTATTCTAGAGACCATGTTTATCTTAAAAAAAATAAACAGTTTGTAATACAATAGGAATACCTTTTGCATCTTTATTGCTGTAAGAAGAAAGAAGCAGCTGTGAACTTTCACTGGCAGAGCAACATCGTATGCAAAGATGAATGTTTCCGTTGAATCGAAATTAATAACTTTACTCATTATGACAGAAGTTTATATTTGAGTGTATTGTGAAACGTTAAATGTGTCTTAATGTCGGCCTTACGTGGTTTCTTGCATCAGTCGTCCGGGACCACCATGTAAATGTCAGGGTCGGAGGTCATCACCATCATCTGCAGCGAGCAGGACACATTGACCTCCGAGGTTGGGAGCTCCAAAGAGTTAGGTTTCAAAAGGAAAAATCGAGGTCCTAATCCAGAGTCTATAAAGACACATTTAATTAAAGTCAGACAATAAATAAAAATATCAGAGGAAACAGCTAGTACAAATTTACATGAAGTCAAGAGTATTCCGCCATCTAGTGGAGATCTGGTGAAACTTCTATAGTTTACCAAAATATGCTGGACACTGGTTCATTTCTTTCTCGACAAGACACAGCCTCAGGAAATACTGTCTTACCGATTATTTCATCAAGCTTGTCCTCTTCATAGTCACCACGCTCCAAAACTTCATATGGATGTACTAGCTGACCCAAAAAACTGAGATGGTTCGGATGAGCATTGACCTCTTGAGCATCATCCATCTCTGTTTGTTGGAATTCAGAACGTTTAGGTGAGTGCTGAGAAAGTGGGTCAACAGGTTTGTTAGGGGGCGGAGCCACAGGATACATTTGATAGTAGTCATAAGGGAATACATGAGGGGCAGGAAAGGAAGATTCCTCAAAATAAGAAGCCATGGGAGGGCCGTCTGATTCTAGAAGGTCATCAAATTTCCCATTTTTATCTGGCTCCCCAAAAGAGGGATCCGAGTCCTGAACTGGAACATATGGAAAAAGGGAATAATAGTAATAAGGATTATATTGTGGGGATTGAGATGATGCCACCTCAGCTTCAGATTGTTGATTTTGGTGGAAAAACTCTGCAAATATGTTGGAGTATTTTGGCGACAGGCTTGGATCAGAATCTTCAGTGGGGTTAGATTGAGGGATTTTGGGGTGATGGTTGCTTGGAGGTTGCGCGATTAATAGCACATGCAGAGTGTGCATCAGTTCTTGATGCTTGGATTATTGTGTAATGTTTACGCACGAATATTAAAAATGATTAAACTTCAATCTGTCACCCAGGAATACGCACTCATTACTTCACGATGACACAGTTTTGTCAGTGATAATTACAGAACATATATTTGTATGAAAAACAATTTATAAACAAAACAATTCAATTATGTAAATTTTGTAAAGACAGTAAAGTCCGAGTGTTTTTCCAGACGAGGTATGTTCGGACTGATTAATAAATAAATCATAAAGACTTTGAAAAAAAAAAAACGAAATTATATTTAAAAAATGACCACGCGAGAATATTTTCACTTAATCCAAGACGCACTCAAAATAAAGGCCACGTGTACACGTTTGTTATCTTTGTGCGCCCCCTGGTGGATCTTAAAATGCAGTTTTTCAGTTTTGGGTGTCAAGGAATGAAAATGTGTTGACCTGCATTCATTTGATGTGGAAATGAAATGTAGACATTTTAAGGCAGAAAATTAATATGGGTAAGAGAAAGAGGGTTTGTTTTTCTCCATTTGGAGCTGTGGCTGAAGTATTTATTAACAATATTTGTTTGGTTTGTTTTAACATCAGTTCACATACAGTACAGTTTTTAAAAATGAATCTAAAGATACTATCTTCCTTATTGATCATTCTGGGTGACACCCAAGTCGTTCCAGAAAACTGCGTACATTCTGTGAAAAAAATAAAATAAAATTGGCAGCAGTCCCAACATCTTTTTCCCCAAAAAGAAACCGAACCATCAGTTTCGTTTCTGCCGTTGGCTCCTCCCCTTGCACATCCACCGCTCAATCTATTGGTTATGCTGTGTGTCAGTCACAGTCACTCAGCCAATCACATCATTGATCACACTCTTAAAGGTGGAAGTTTTCCTCATCGTTCGTCAGTCGAATTTTAATTCCGAGACGAACCTTGCAGTCGTACGTCATCCTACTTACACAGGTACGTGAAAGACGCACGAATGATATTATAATTATCAGACGATGCGCGATAAATATTGAAAGTTTACCTATTTGGTGCGTATACGTGTTTTTAACATTGCGTTTGCCATGTTTTTTTTTTTTTTGGGCGCGTTGTAAGCATGCATACATGTTTTAAAAAATGCCAATAACTGTGGCTTACTCTACAGACTTTCCACATTGTGAATTAAGCATGGCTTTGGACGGATGTGGCCTTGTTTGCAAATATATCCTCATTCTCTTCAACGTTATTTTTGCGGTAAGTTTGGTCTATGAACATGATGATTCATCGCTAGATAAGTAATCTGGCCTGGGGGAAAATGAAAGTGTAAAAGGAAGTTGCCAAAGGCTGACCAACTGCGTCAGCGCCACTGCTTAGTTTCGTTTCTCGAAAAAAGAAACTCATGCCGTTATCAAGCTAAGAGACCTAATAGCACGCGAGAAAGTTAACAAGTACATGCTCCTCAATTTGAACAGTGTTAAACAGGAAGCAAAAGTACTCGCACAGATTTAGTAAAAGTAAATACAGATATATAAATTAGAGGATGAAAGCACCGATTCAAAAGCATGCTGCTTTTGCTTTGCAGATCTTGGGCTTTGTCTTGTTGGGCCTGGGCCTGTGGCTGAGGTTCAGTGACAACACCAGACCAATATTTGAAATAGATGGCCTAAGCTCCAGCACATTTGTTTGTGGTGAGTTTGCTTTTTATCCTTCCTCCTTTTTAGAGGTGCGAGGCTCTCCGATAAAATATTTAGAGACCTGTCCCGACTCGAGGACATTTTAAAATGAAACGACTTGTTTTGATTCTATTACATGGAATTCATTTGACTAACAATTTGTTTTTTTTTTTTTAATAGGTGTGATAATACTGATCGTGGTTGGCACGGTCATGCTGATCTTGGTGACGATTGGAGACTACGGGGCCTGCAGTGAGAAGAAATGTGCTCTCCAATTGGTGAGATCTTTAAAAAGAAACCTAATATGGTCAAGTCGGAAACACCGCCTTGTTTTGGAAACCAGATCCTCTCGGCCCACAAATTCATTTGTGTGCCTTAAAACAGTCATGATTGTTGCTAACAGCTTACAAAACAGCAATTATAACAAACATTTTTGAGGGGCTTTAACCTTCTGAAAATGATTTTCCTATGCATGACACACTTAAGTGACATCTCGAGAAGATGTGGAAGAAACGTCCCAGCACCACATGTTAGAACAAGTTACCTCGATCCCTGTGTCTCTTATCTGCAAAGAACAAAACTGTAATCTGAGCAACTCAGGGTGAACGTCCTTCGTCTGGCATTCCGATTGTTTGATGGTTCCTGCCCTCGTCTCACGCCATGCTATCCTATGCCACTGAACTCCAACCACAAAAATAAAACGGTTAAAATATGTGTAAGCCATCCTCAGCAGACAATCACTATTAAATTTCAACTTTCTTTTTCAGTCCTCTGTTTTCTTGTCCATCCTGGCGATTGCATTGGTTTGTGTCGGAGTGGTTGCTTACACCCAGAGGCAAGAGGTAACCAGCAAACTAAGACGTCAATAGAAATTGGGTATTACGGTCAAACTTTGAAAAAGCAAACATTTCCTTTGTGATTTGAAGGTTGGGATGAGGGTTGCGGAGTTCTACACTAGCATCTACACTCTGTTCGCAGCCACTGGAGACGCCGGCATCGGTGTCACTTTAGTCTTCGTTCATGAGATGGTGAGAACGAATATACACGTCAAAGATCCGAGAAAATATCTGAAATAAGTTGATTTTTTAATTTATTTTTTACCTGTCAGTGATGATAATCAGCTTTAACTTCTTCCATGGTGTAGCTTCATTGCTGCGGTGTGACAGGCATCACCTTGTTGGAGGTTGTAAAACAGACTTGCCCTAAGCCTCAAGGCTTCTTCGAGAAAATCGCCATGCCTGTAAGTTGCCCACTTCAGAGATCATGTTAGGCCAAATTCTTTTTGTCTAGATCTTTAGTTTCTGCTGTTTGCTTTCCAGACATGTCCTGGGGTAATCACTGATTTCTTCACCAGTAACGCACCGATGGTGATGGCCATCTTCATTGGAACAGGAGCTCTTTTGGTAAGCAAAAAAAATAAATCAAATTAAAGCTTGGGTTTTATAAATTAACACAGGATCGAGAGTAGGAAAAGTTGACCCCTTAATGCCAAATTAGATTTTAATCAATAAAACCTTGATGAAATAAATCAGATACTCACTGAATGTTACTATTTCAATAATGTTATGAAAACAAATCCCCTTTTGAAAACTGACAAACCTAGAAGAGAATTCATGATGGATCTCAGTCACGTTGAAAGTTCTAATTCTGTCCCCCCCCCTTCTTTTCTTTCAATCACAATTTCACGCCCCTTCCAAAGTTCATTGCTCTAATATGCAGCCTCATCCTCAAAGCCAAGCTGAATGAGTCGAGCTCTCCATCTCCTCAGTACATCATCTTGACCAACGCGTCTCCATCCCTGCCTAACTTGTCCCAGCATCAACTTGACTCTGACCAAGACCCAATCGTTTTCCCTCCTCTCACATTGGCCAACACTACTGTGGGCCAAATTTAGTCTACTCCCGTTCTTTTTTTAAACCTAATTCCATAATTCAAAACATCATCACACACTACGACTTTTTGGCTCTCACCCTGATATTCACTGCTTCTTTCACTCTGGCTTTAATTTCCTCCTCTACTTTTCTGCTAGATCACTGCCCTGGTGTGCACCATTATCCTCTTGAAACAGATCAAGAGAAACCTGATGGCCCACGCTGCCCACTACTCTGCTGTTTATTAGGTGGTGGGATTCCTCTTTCATTTCTAAGCTGATTTCAAAATGTCAACGCCACGTGTGCTCTTATATAGGATTCAAGAATATTATATGCAAGTGCTCGGTTTGAATAATCATTTGTCACGTTAATATGGGATTTACATTTCGGGTAGCACGGGGAAGCTAACAGTTGAAACTATGTTTAACCGTTTAAACACTGTTTGGAAAATGTTAAATTTAATTTGAAAAGAAACTTACTGTAATACGATAGCCATTTCTTTGTTGAAATTTTGGTTTATATACAAGTATGTAACTTTAATAATTGTGTCACACTAAATATTATTCTGTCAAATTTGCTAAGTCTTTTATAGTAGTTAGTTATTTTATTTGTGTAACCTTTTTAGGTACAACCTAAAATTGTTGATGGTCAAATTTTTCATACCTTGCAACATTTCGGTTACATTTTCTTCTTTTGGAGACCCAAAACACTTGCTGCTGTTCAACGCCTTTGAGTGCTTTTGTTTTAGAAACTTTGTTTTGCACTACATTGTAGAGACCATGTTTATCTTAAAAAAAATAAACAGTTTGTAATACAATAGGAATACCTTTTGCATCTTTATTGCTGTAAGAAGAAAGAAGCAGCTGTGAACTTTCACTGGCAGAGCAACATCGTATGCAAAGATGAATGTTTCCGTTAAATCGAAATTAATAACTTTACTCATTATGACAGAAGTTTATATTTGAGTGTATTGTGAAACGTTAAATGTGTCTTAATGTCGGCCTTACGTGGTTTCTTGCATCAGTCGTCCGGGACCACCATGTAAATGTCAGGGTCGGAGGTCATCACCATCATCTGCAGCGAGCAGGACACATTGACCTCCGAGGTTGGGAGCTCCAAAGAGTTAGGTTTCAAAAGGAAAAATTGAGGTCCTAATCCAGAGTCTATAAAGACACATTTAATTAAAGTCAGACAATAAATAAAAATATCAGAGGAAACAGCTAGTACAAATTTACATGAAGAGTCAAGAGTATTCCGCCATCTAGTGGAGACCTGGTGGAACTTCTATAGTTTACCAAAATATGCTGGACACTGGTTCATTTCTTTCTCGACAAGACACAGGAAATACTGTCTTACCGATTATTTCATCAAGCTTGTCCTCTTCATAGTCACCACCCTCCAAAACTTCATATGGATGTACTAGCTGACCCAAAAAACTGAGATGGTTCGGATGAGCATTGACCTCTTGAGCATCATCCATCTCCGTTTGTTGGAATTCAGAACGTTTAGGTGAGTGCTGAGAAAGTGGGTCAACAGGAATATATGGAAAAAGGGAATAATAGTAATATGGATTATATTGTGGGGATTGAGATGATGCCGCCTCAGCTTCAGATTGTTGATTTTGCCAGAAAAACTCTGCAAATATGTTGGAGTATTTTGGCGACAGGCCCGGATCAGAATCTTCAGTGGGGTTAGATTGAGGGATTTTGGGGTGATGGTTGCTTGGAGGTTGGGTAGTGGCAGCTTGAATCGGGGAGCCAGCAGTAAGGGGCTGTTCGGACACTCCTTGCAAATGCGAAATTTCGGCATCTGTTGTTCCGGGTGAGGTTGGAGTAGTGATGGCTTCAGGAGGTGAAGATTTGACAGCAGGAGATGTCGCTGGGGGGGTAGCGCCGGGAATCCTGTGCCGATAAGTTGGGTGAGGGTAGTATGGAGGTGCCAGGTAAAAAGGTGGAGCCCATCCGAGAGACTTTCCAGGAAAGATAGGGCAGGTCAAAATAAATGTATCCTCGTCAATCTGAAGATGAAGTGTGTGTTTTCCATCCTGAGGAAAATAAAATTCATTTAGATGACTATCAAATATCAGACTTAAATTTTTTATCATTGTAGAATTGTAGATCACCTCTACCGTGATACCGCATGTTATGAACGGAGCAGCTATGAATATTTCTGTATCTCGTCTGTCCAAAGTGTAGCCACACTGCTGAGCCAGCAAAAACACCGGCGTCCATTCTCCACGAACTGCAGAACGATTAATCCGAGAAAATTATAGACAAGTTGAATATTATATTTACGTTGCTATATTTACTGACTTACCGTTGACCTTTACATCTTGTGCGGTGGGAAGTCTGACATTCATTCCATGAGGGGAACAACAGACCGATGAAGGTCTCATGTTGGGAGGCTTGACGGCAGAGAGCGGACATGACATCTTGACCGGAGTCCCCCTCCATTGGAGAGGTAACACATAACTGCCTCCCTAGTCAATACATATTTATTATTTTTGTCAGGGCATTGAAGATGGATAATATAGAGATATAAAAAAATCGATCACCTGCTGTGTGACATGACAGGCATTGTATTGCACTATCAAGCTGAGCTGTGTCCACGTGGTCTCCACAGAGTAGCCACATCGAGGTGGCAGATGGGAGAGGTGAAGAGATGATTCATTCTCTGATTCAAACAAAAAATTAAATTAACAGAAATATACACGTTTTTGTTTACAGTGGGCGCACCTCGGTCAAGCAGGAGATGTAACGCTCGTCTCCTCCTGACAGTTAAAGTCATGGCGCCGTCTCCACAATCCACCTCAGGCTGAAGCTTCCGCCAGATCTCCTCGGAGCCACTTAGCCGGTGACCTGGCATCTTCACTTTACTCTTTGCTTGTCACATAGTAAAAATAAAAAATATGAGTCAAGCGCTTGTTAGCTTCAGAAAATCAAATTAGAACCATTTTTTAAAAAAAAATTAAAACTATTTCATACCTTTAACATCTGAATGAGACTGACGGTCCACATGATGTCGAGGAATGTTTGCTCTAAGTTGACCAGGGATGAAGAACTTCCCATAGACCACGTGCTGGATTTGACCCAAGCTGCAGTTGTCAGGAACACCAATCTCCTCCCTTCCCGTTTCAGAAGAACTTTGACTCCTTGGGCCATTGTTTTTGTCCGCTACTGTTGTAGATGTAGCAAATTCTACTTGCCTTCCTGAAGGTAACTGTCGCCGAGTGTCTTCTTGACTGAAATTATTTTTTAGCCTTTTTGTCGTCACGCTGTTATCCTTGTCGATCGGAGGTGTCAGATTTAAATTGGGGTGAGAGTAATAAGAGGTAGGTTTGCAAATTGCATGGGGGAGAGATAATGTTAAGATGGTGGAAATAAAGAGGGCAGCGATGCGAGAATAGAGTTTGGGTTTCAAATACATTGCCAGGTTTAGTTTTTTGGTCTGTGTGGCAAAACACTGAGGATCATGTGACTTGAGGGAGCGGCTTTTATGATTTAGCACACCTGTTTGCTAATTGGCCCTTAATTGATCATCCGTCCTCACAAAAAAAGTCATTTTACTCCTAAATTTTTATAATATTTTCATCTACTTGCACCTGTGTGTCAAGTAAATTTGCAGATTTTTTTTTTTTTAAACTTCTATTGAATATTTTTTTGGGTGACAGATTTCTGCTCCACATTTCAGTCAACTCATCAGTAACATACTGAAAATGACAGAAATAAAAATCTACTCTGCTAGTCGAATTTTCAATTTGCGCCCCTTAAATTCCCAGTTGCTCCGAGTAAACAAACTTTGTGTAATCCCTGAGCAGGGTACATTTTTTATGAGGTAATGCTCCCTTCTGTCCACTAGAGGGCGCCCTGCTGCATTATATATCTATCCATTTAGCAGTGTTGTTGAGAATGTAGTTGCTATGACACACCAGGGATTCAAATCCCATTGACCATGAGGTGGAAATTATAAGTGTACTGAGTTGAACTTGATAAGATCACTATTTTCCACTATCTGACAATTCAACACAACCAATCATGCAGTTGTCATAATGAAATCAAGATGGCTCCAGTGTGTTATTATGCCAGTTTGTTGGGAGTGACAGTGACAAGTTACAACCGTACTTTTTGACTTCAACGAGATCTGAAGGTTGTGTGTGTTGTGTGTGTGTTTGTTGCAGGAAGGTGGAGGGGGGGGGGGGGGGGTTGATCAGTCGACTATGGGTGCGGCAGTTGGATGACTCACATTTTAGAGTTGCCTAGCTACGGCTTGGAGTTGTTTTCATTTGAACTGAAGTGAGAATACAGTGTGCATGTCTGCATTTCATTGAAGGGGGGGCGAGAGAGTAAGAAAAACAGAGAGAGCAAGAGAGAGAGTTGTGGGCACAGCCTAAACACAGGGGTGGCTCTCAGCCGGAAACAGGCGGAGCAGAAATGTTCCCGAAAAGGACTCAAATCACGTGAGGAGAAACTGGAGTTGAATGTTATGCCGACACAGAAAAAACACAGCAGTGGGGGTGAGGTATCGTGAAGCTTGGATGAAAAACCACTGGTCGGTAACCATGGAAACGGGTCAGCCTGGGCAAATGTGTATTTTTTTTTTAAAACTGAGTGTAAACAGTGGCTTGGACGGCTCACATTTGCTCTAGCGAAGGCCGTGATGTAGAAAAACACAAGGGCCTCATGTCAGCTCCACAATTAGTCTGTTGTTTTGAATAGATTTCCCAATTTTTTTTATTTTATTTAGTTCAAAGTCAAGCAGCCAACAGGAGACATGCAAACAATTAGAGTGAGGATTAATTTGCTTTGCTTCATGTTTTAATTTGATTTTCATTGCTTTCCATCACTTTGTATAGCTTCTATCTTTCAATCATTAATTTATTTTAGCTTTGCACTGGGAAATCTTTGTTTTCCATTCATACAAACATTCATGCCGCCTGGAGTGTTTTGTAAAATTTTTGTCATTTTGCTGAATAGTGATTAAAGGTTTTGTGGCTGCGAGAAAATCTAGGGGGTTTATTACTTGTACTGGGTGCTTATTGTGGTTTCCTCAGATTTGAGTTCAAATTAGCTGCATATAAAGTACTGAGTATATTTTGAACGCTGAACCTTTGACTGCATGGCACACGTGCTAGCCAAATGTAGCGCTGCTAATTTGACTAGTGTGATCTCAAGTTTTCCTACAATAGTAAATTTTCACAAAGCCCCGAACATAAATAACCAAGGCGTGGACACAGAGAAATTAAAGCAATGACCAATCCTCTAAAACATACTTTAGTAAAAAGAAAAAAAAAGATTTTTGTGTCACTCCCTTAGTGAATGAGTAAGTGTTTGCCTTTGTTTGTCTCCGTTGATGTGTCACGAGCCAGATGTGTATCCCGTATGTGGGTTTAAGATTTTGCGATCGTGCATATGTGTCACTCGGGAGCAGTAGGAAATGATCATCAAAAAACGAGCTCGCCCACACCGGAAGAAAGGCCGCCAGGGTCCAAACTGAACCTTTGAGGTACTCACCCTCCCTTGTAATTCATAACCTCCCACCTCAAAGTTTAAAATATTCTCAACCACCACTAGACCCTTTTTTTTTTTTTTTAAAATGAGTATTCATATGTGCTTTGGCAGGGTGTGACGTGCAAAACAGCAAAGGAATGAGTGGATTGAAGAAAGAACCACAGGCGAGGAGTTTTACTATTGTGTAACGCTGCAGTCTCATTGGCTGTGGTCGGGCTCACTCGTCTGGCATGTGCACACTGCTCGACTTCCCACAGACATTTTGAAAGGCTCCCTCCTTTCACAAACATCATCAAGGAATTATCATCCGACAAACATTTGTCATGCCACGCTCGACCGACCTTAAAATGAAAATCTCACAACATGCTAAAAGAGAAGCATTATTTCATTGTTCCAAGCTAGTGGAATTCTTATTGTGACATGGAATGTAACTCATTCTGGGGAAATATAAAAATGTCATAGCTCAGTTCTGTGTGCTGAATAGTAGATTGTGCCCTGCATTCACTTCTGAGAAGTTCCCACAAACAGGAACTTTGTAGAATCATCCAAGCATGCCTGAGTGAGGCTTTCATGGATTCATCTTTTTTTTTTGTTCACACAGCGTTTTGGTATCGCACAACTCACACACAATATCACACTGTTGAAACTCTGTTTTATGAGTCTGGTTTTTCCGGTATTCATTGGCGTTGCAATATGACAAAGAGCTGTTTGTTGAGCAAGCTACTCCATTGGTAGACTCAATAACGACTCAGGCATGTGATTAGTTGACTTGTGCTTGTTTTTTAAAAAAAAAAAAACGTGGACCAAGTCTCTGCCCCACCCCGCCTTGGACAAGTAGGCATTGGTAGGAGACCACTTCTTGCATCATCCAAGTGGCTAGAATAATGAGCACATCCGCCGGTTTGATTCAGGGAGTGTTTTATCACGCTTTACGAATAGTACAGAGCAAACCTCGCCTAAAGGTGGGGTCGACACACCCAGGACTCAATCGGGTCGGACGGCATTCTCTCCTCTCTATAGTGTCTCGCATTTGTTCTCTCTGCTTAATACTCAACTCCTCCTAATATTTGCTTGCATCTCACAATGTAATTCTAATCACTGATTTATCACCATGTCGTTTATTTAGTCTCAAGGTTGTGATATCAGCACAGTCCAGATGGAGTTGATGAATGTTTTCAAGATAAGATGAATGAAAAGATAGCGTGTATCTACGCTGGGGGTACGATGAGAGAATAATCATTGTGATTTGAGAAGTCAGAAATAAACGTTAGAAGTCATTTCGGCTCTAGGTTGAGGGGAGTGCTTGTGTTTGCATTCTACCACGAGATTGTAAGGTATGTGTGTGTAATTGATAACACCTTCACAATATAGTATGTAGAGTTTTATCAAGGAAGGAATTATATTTTGGTAAAAATGATCGTAGCCCCTCAGCAACAATTAGGATTTTTGATGAGGATTGTTTTTGTGCAGTATTGATTAGCAGGTAGCGGTGAAGGCCCAGGCACCAAATGTTCACTCGCCACTAAATAATTTATGTTTAATTATTTAAAAGATAAAAATAAAAAATAAATATGGATATGTTTTTTATTACCATTATTTTATTATTATTATTATTATTATTATTATTATTATTTTATTTCGTAAGGACTCACAGTTTAGTTCAGTTCCCTGCTCCTCAATTTTCTGGAATATATATATGTTTTTTATTACCATTATTTTATTATTATTATTATTATTATTTTTTTATTTCGTAAGGACTCACAGTTTAGTTCAGTTCCCTGCTCCTCAATTTTCTGGAATATATATATATATGTTTTTTATTACCATTATTTTATTATTATTATTATTTTTTTTTTTTTCTATTTCGTAAGGACTCACAGTTTAGTTCAGCTCCCTGCTCCTCAATTTTCTGGAATTCCTCCCTCACGTGACCTGCAGCTGATTCCGCTGATGGCCCTTGCAAAAATTCTGCCTCCCCCTACGTCACACGAGGATTCTGTCCTCATTCACTAGAATGAATGTTGTACTCATCTGACCTGCCTTCAGGTCACTCTTAAGGTCACTTTCCTGGATGTTCAACAAAGCCCGTTTCTCACTGAGCTGTGACAGTTAGCGTGGGTTTGCCAAAGGTCTGAATGATATTTTTCATCAGGATTCCTTCAAGGACACAAACGGTCATAAAGATGTTTTAACAGTCAACAAAATAAGAAAAACGGTTTGTAACCGTTTACAACCTTGACGAAATGCTAACATTCGCTACATACGCCAACACTTGGCTTATAATTAGCATCCTGCTAGCTTATTAAATAAATATTCCGCTTAACATTTACCTCTTTAAACGTGTCTAAAACAACTTGTCTAAACGTATCTATCGTAATCGGCCTCTGATAATCTTTGCTATCACGCTTTCTCAATTTATGGTTGGTATGTTCTGCTGTGAGGATTTGACATTCCACAATAAATACCACGTTCATACTTATGATTTACATCTTGAAGATGACTACAGTTGGAAAGCAAAGAGCTCAGGGACAAATTAAAAAAAAAAATGCAATGATGAGCCTGCATATATTTAGCAACATGATATGATTTCCAAGACGTTATATTTTCCCTTTAACTAAAAGAATGCGGTGCTGCTACACGTGGGTGAGGGATGGATGACTTTGACTCACTGGAAACATTAAAACCACAAGATATAAACGAGCAATGCGGGGATAAAAATTAATTAATACTCCGAAGCCGTCTCCTCCTGTTCTCATTACCTTCTCTTCCCTAGCTTGACACTCCACCCGTCCGTCTCTTCCCCACCCTTGTCGTTTTTTTTTTCCCCCGCTCCTTCTTTCTCTTTCAAGCTGTGACATGCACTCATTTGCCCCCACCTCTTTCTCGATTGCAACCAACAACATTCTTTCTTCCTCAAACTCCTTCCTCTAAAACAAAAGCAGGAAAAGAAGGGTGTTGATCGGGAAGAAATGCTACTGGAAACTTTATTTTTCCTCCGAGCTTGTGTTTATAACTTCAGCAATCGCACACTGCATGAATACAAATAAATAAATAATGACCGGCCACAACAGTAGTAGATTTTAGTAAATTTAAAAAAAAAATCTGAGACACCTTCCACTATTTTGTCATCATCCAGTTGAAACGCAAATCTGGAGAACTTGTGTAGGTGGCTGATACTTTTACCCGTATAGTATTGTGATTATGATTCGGGCTCGTCTGTCACCATGGCAACCTGTGTACATTCATCAATGTCCACTGTTAGGGAGTTCCCCCACCAAACCTCAGTGAGTCATCTGCTGCCCTCCCAGAACAAAAATCACCATCAGCTGAGTGACAAAGTCAGGAGACACCAAAAAGGAGGAAAGTATGTTGTATAAGAGTGTGTATACGTGTGTGTGTGTGTGTGTGTGTGTGTGTGGGGAGAGAAGCTGGGCGGGCGGTGGGGAGTTGTGGGAGTGTGTGGTGGACGAGTAGAAACTTGGGGTGGGTTAGCCGAAGTAAAATAGAGTATATTAGTTTTTGAGTCATAGGAGGGGAGGCAAAGAGGGGTGTGGAGTTAAAAAAGGAGGCGGGGCTAAAGTAGGCGGACGGGTAGTCTCTCATGTTTGTACTTTGCCAGGCTGAGTCTGAAAATAGTGTTCGAGACAGACAGACAGCCATCAAAAAGTAAGTTGAAGATTTCTATTTATAATCTGGAAACGATTCTTATTCAATTGTTGTTGTTTTTTTTGGTGTCTTTTAAATAATGTTAATTTAGGAGGTTTTGTTTAACTCTTCTATTTTTGTAGTCAGGTTTTAGAACATTTGTTTTAAAGTAATGTGTTTTTGTGGAAAGGAAAATCGATTGGGTGTACTTTTCCATGTGGAGTAGCCAACTTCTTTTTTTTTCCAAGTCTTTTATATCGTATTTCAGTAATGGTTGAAAATATGACCCTCTGCTAGAAAATTTATTTGTACGCCTACCGCCTCAGGCAGAGATTATACAAGACAAATATTTGACGACAGAATCTTTCATTTTACTGTAGGCAGATAAAAGGTGGGGGAACATCTATGGAGATGAGTCGGGCGTGAACACGTGTTTCGGCGTCTGCATTAGCGTTCTTGGCGGTGTGCGTGCGTGAGTGAGTGAGGCAGAGAGACTCGGCCCAACCCTTGACCACTCCTTTTTTTTTTTTTACTGTGGAAAGAAGCAGCACATTCCAGATGTGACTCTTCCATACTTCACACCCAGTCAGTAAAAAATATATTGAAATGTCGTACGAGTTTGTATGTAGAAAATAAAACCCTTATTAAATATTTGATCAAAGGACTCAGTCAGGGTGGGGCCACCTCGTTAATTTTGATACAAGGCGACTTGAATGGATTTAAAATGTTCTGATGTGGTTTTGTGCTTGGGGTGTGAGAATTTCTCTGTAGAAATTTAAACTAGAGGAAGGATAAGTTTAGGCCCAGTCACACGAAAAGGTGGGGGGGGGGTGTGTGTGAATATTCTTTACAGTTATTTTAAGGAGTGGCAGGTTTCTTGCAGGCGTCAGCAGGCAAGTCCAAACTCATCTTCCCGCCACTCAAAGTTTCCTCAAGTATAGTCAAGATTTAGTTTGTTGTATTCAGTCCTCACATCTAAACACTCTTTGGATATAACTCAAAAGTAATTAGAAGTTGGAAAAACCAAAGAGATGAGCGCGAGCCAGCTCGCTCGGTCGGGTCACGTGTGTTTTTATGAAGATGGGCGTGTGCTTTTCTCGCGGGTTGCCATGACTGGCTCACGTTCAGCAGCCGTATTTTGACTTTTAAAGTGTTTGTTGAGAAAAAAAAGTCGCACTACTGCTTTTTCACCAGCTTCTCTGTCCTTGTCTCACGCAGCACCGCCATCATGCTGATTCTCCTCGCTGCCATCTTTGCCCTGCATATCATCGGCATTATTCTACTCCTGGTGGCAACCATCGATAATGTAAGTGTGTTCTTACATACCTGCACACACACACACACTGCCGTAAGGCTTAAAGACAAACCATAGCAGACATAACTGCATTGGTATGTTTTGACGACAGCAAAAAGAAGTTCTGACGAGTGATTGATCGGCGATGCTTTCCTAGAGTTGACATCTCATGATGAGAGATGAGTGAAGCACGTGTGGCGTCTTCTAAATTGTAGCTGACACTTGAGGGAGACGACCTGCACATACTCGTCATTCACGCACAAATATGTGACATCGTTGCGAGCGTTACGTGCCACACGGAGACTTGCGGAATGCCACACTGGCCGACACATTCCGCGCTTGGATTTTTGATTCCGAGCACGTCTGAATACAAGGAGTAAACATTTTGTCATGCAATTTTTAAGGACAAGCAACTGTGACGATAATATTTTTGCTGAAAGAGTCAAACAATGAGAACAGCAGCCAATGGCTACCGAAGGCCCAAACCACACCCGTACACTCGCTGACATCACTCCCAAAACCGACCGAGCCCTTTAAGCACACGTTACACACACCAGGGTTGTTGTTGTGACTTGACACAGTGCTATTTCTTCATGACCAAAAACAAACTGAAAAGTTGGAAGCTGGAACGGATTAAAGCCATTTCAATTCATTTCAATGGCAAATCTTGATTTGATAGTGAGTCAATTACAACTTGGTCACAGTGCAACTATTTTTATATTAGACAATCAAATTGTTTCTATAATTTTCCTCAGGCTTGGTGGGTGACTAAAACCATATCCACTGATGTGTGGTTCCGGTGGGTATTAGTGAATGGAGAATGGAACGCCACCGACCTTCCGACAGGCTCACACTACCCACAGGGTAAGATACACACACACACACAAATCAGCATTAGCTAGAGGGAAAACCTGTTCTTCGGCACACACACGCTACTTTCCAATTCTAAAACTCCTGGCTCAGCCCGAATGTGCAAATCAAATATTTTAACCTCATTGGCCTTGCATTTAGTCAAATGAGTTGAACTTTGGCCTGCGTTAAACATTTGCCACGCGTTTGTCATTTGACAGATATTTTTAATTTTTAAGCCACCCATATTTTTTCAAAGCATTATATTGCACATTTGAACAGGTGTTGCTTTTTCTGACTCCCCCTACAGACTACCTCCAGGCAGTGCAAGCTAGCTCAGTGCTAGCCTGTATATTCTCCATCCTGGGAATCTTCGTCTTTGTAGCTCAGCTCTTTACTTTGAACAAAGGACAGAGGTTCACCATCTCTGGCGTTTTCCAAGCCCTTGCCTGTAAGTTTGTTCTCGGATAGTATTTTCTTTGTCGTGCAAGAACAAAAAACTAATAATTCCTCCTCCCTCTCAGGTCTCTGCATCATGATCGCCGCCTCCATCTACACAGATCGGTTCCATCTGGATGAGAGTATCGGTTCTTATGGTCACTGCTTTATCCTAGCATGGATCGCCTTTGCGCTCACGTTTATCTCCGCCATCACTTATTTTGTGCTACGCAAGAAGACTGCATGAGAAGAACACCAGAAACAAAACCCATCCAACCAAAATGGTTCGGTTGGATTGATTGTTTTAGTAAAAAAACCTGATCTTTAGTTACTGAGCAATAGCAGATTGCAACATTCCACAATGGCAGTAGAATAGAGGCACAACCAATTTAAGTTGTATTGGTGTGGAATATTATTTCCACAAATGTGCATATGATGCAAAAAGAAAGTAAGAGCCAGCATCAATTTCTGTAACAAAAAAAGGATTTAACAATTCAAATGTACGTCATTTTAAATATGGATATAAGTGGATTAAAAAAAAAGGGGGGTGCGTCTATAATTTTTTAAGTTTTCCCCCCCCCGTTATTTTATTGTAAGTTTATCAAGTTAAATTCATATATTTTATATGGTCTTTCTTTGTGATAAGTGTTACTAAAATTCATTCTGGTGCTGCCCTATGACGATGGCATCGGTCCAAAATGACATGTTGGTAGATTTAAGGATGACATGATGCCAATATATTTTCCAGTAAACAATGATGTGTGCTTGTTTAGGAATTATTTAATATTAGAAAGAGTTTAACACTCATATCTTCAAAGATACAAATCTTTCAGTTATATAAGTCCCTTCTAAATGATCTTTTGAATTGAATGCTTTAGGATTTTCTTTTAAATGATAAATTTTACTATGATAAGAATAATTATCACCGTCTAAATGTCATATTGCTGACTTAGGAATTGACACTGCCTTTACATAATTAAATGTAAATATGTTTCCTGTTATGCTTTGTATATCTAATGCTGTTCTGTTTTGTTGTTTCTCATCATGGATGATTATTTTTACGATAATAAAAAGAGATTCCCGACCAATGCTTGTAATTTGTGGGTTTTTGTTCGAATAGATCATTATCCTTTCCATCCTTGGGCTTTGTGTGGTTATATCCTGTCATTAAAAATACTTCCATTTCACCCAAGTGCATAATAAATGCTTTCAGAGCTATGTTTTTTTTTCTCTGTTATGAATCGGTTAATAGGCTTGTTAAGTCCATTTCCCACCTGGTTATTCTTCTTTGCATGGTAAAAAAAAAATCTAATCAAATGACATCACAGAAAAAGTTTTAGCAGGAATAAAACTTTGGTGTACTCATCAAACATGGAGCAAAAACATCCAATTTGGAACCAGACTTGATTTGATTCCAACCTGAGTTCTAGAACTGTTCACATCTGACCGAATGAAGAGTTCAAAGAGGGCCATAGTATTCCTGAGGTGTGTAAAGGGGAACTATGTTCTCCTGTCTATGGGCAACAGGAGATGATCTAGGTAAGTGAGATGGAGACGGGAGGGACAAGCGATGCAAAGGAGATCCAAGGTGAGAAGACGGAGGAGGAAAGGACACAGAGTGAGTTAGAGGAATACAAAGGGAAGGCTTACCGGGCGACGGTGACTTGGTTGGAGGTTGATCGTAGTAAGGGGACAAATGGGAGATTGGCGCATTGGATTGGTGAAAAGCATGGCCCATGCCAGAGTTGGCTGTGGAGAAATAAGGTGCCGGGGGCAGGAGTCCCACAAAGTTGAAAGGGTTGAGGCTGGAGTTAAGTCGGGCTCCCACCATCAGGACCTTTTTTGTGTAGTTGTTTAGGGTGGACACGCCAGCTGACATGCAGACAGTGAAGGCGAACCAGGCCACACTGAAAAAGACACAAATGGAACCATGTTATCTTCTGAAAACTTTCATTTGACTTGGACAATATTGATCTTTGTCGAGGATAAACAATATATCCCTGTGAGTATTATTATTAACAGTCTAAATGTGTTGCTCCACCATTTGTGTTCAAATTTCCGCAACTATCAGTGTCAGACTTTCCATGCCGGCTGGTATCTATATTTTAAAAATCTTCACGTGTGTAGAGGACTTACTAAAATGCCCAAGAATAGCCGTAACTGTGAGGCTTGAAGTCTTCTGGACCCATGGACGCTGTAGTCTGAAACACCTGCATGAACATCATGTGACCCACCATTCCGAGCAAACCTGGAAAATCAGGGAAAAAAAACTGAGGACATTCCATTTATTTCGAAGATATCAAATTGTGAATAAACCAATTTTGCACCTCCTAAAACTGTGAAAACAGCAGCAAAGGCGTTAAGCAGCTGGCCCCAGCGTTGAGTGGACGGGTACCAGGCCCTGATGCACAACTGCACGGACAGCAGGATGCAGCTGATGAACAGCAGGGCCACGTACATCAGCTCCAAGGACAACGACAACCACATCATGGCTGAGGGAACGTGAGAAATAAAAAATCATCAAAAAATATTTGCAAATAATTTACAATGTGGTTTCAAGTCACCTTTTTCAGATCCCGGAGTCAAAGTGTAGAACCCTCGACACTTCTCCTCTGGAATAGAAATTTGAAGTTTTATAGTACAGCGGAAACCCGTGAAGTCATTCATCTAATTTGGAAGTGGACAATTAGTCGTCTGGAAAATATGCTTCTGAGGTCAGACATGATTTCACATCAGCTTATAAGAACTCGGATAATATTCAGCCCGTGTTTACGTATACTACTGACCTTTTGCTCTCTGGATTTCGGATCCATGATTGAGCCATACTGCTAAAGACTAAATCTCCACAAGCAAAACACACACTTGAGATAATCCCCTTTAGGCTGAGCACACACACACACACAAATTCTAACTTACACAGACCAGGAGCTCAGTCCCCATTATCACCTTGGATTTCCGTTCCCCGTATGACCCAATTTGTTGTTATCACTTCCTGTTTGTGTGAATCCTCATCTGACACCTTGGCAATCACGGTAAATCCAACATCTACAGCATGGATTGATAATTTTAACAGTTTGGGATTTTTTTGTTTGAGGACAGAAAGCAAATCTGAAATCTGATTGGTCACATTGCGACTATAATTTAATTTATATCAGCTATTGATTTTGAAGGCCTTGGGCAAATTAGATACATAAAAAAAAATCAAATATACAAAAGGGAGGGAAAAAATTAAATCTTATCACTCAAATATTGGAAATCAGTAAATAGAGCTGATGTTATTTTCGCCACTTCACTTCTTTCACTGTTCCTGTGTTGTGCTTTGAACGCTCACCCCAGGCGTCCGTGTAGATGTTCTCCTCGCAAGTGACAAACAGACCCGTGTGAAAGACGGGGAAGACAAAGCGGTCGTCTCCCGTCTCCCAGGAGAACTGGATGCTGGACGAGTTGGACACACCGGGAACTGGGATGCATTTGCTATGCTTGATGGGTGAACACAGAGGTTTGGGTACCTTCTGTTTACCCACACACCAGTTGGAGGACGTGAGCGCCATGGCAGCCAGGAAGAGAGACACGACGGTCTGGATGAAGGAGAGCTCGGGGGAACGCATTTGCTGAAGGAAAGTCATCATGCCTGTGTGAAGAAATACTTTTACCAGAGTGTATGCCTGAGGTTTGTTGTCTGTCTACATGTGTTGCTCCACCTTTTGTGTTCAGTTGCTGAAAAGATGTTATTTCTTAGCCTGTCTCTGGATGGTTGCATATTTTTTTGCATTATGTTAAATAAATTTAAATTATCTAAAGCTTCGCAGTGTGGTTGTAAATCATTGTTACAGAATTTTTTCCAATACGTTCCCTTCTGTGTTATTACAAAAGTGCAAAAGTAAGGTCAAATTTGGGATGTGGGTTGAGTTTGGTGTGCCACAAATTATACACGATGCTACGTTTAACAAAAATATAGAAATAATTTAAAGTCTTGGATGATATGGGAAAACCTTGATGGAAAAATAGCAAACATCTTGTAATTAGAAGGTTAATTAGGGGTGAAGTTGGAGAGAAAATATTAAATTCTCCACCAGGTTTAATTTGGCATAACATGTATGAATAAAAAGGTTCAATTATAAAAAAGAAAAAAAAATTCACTCACCGCCTGCAGCGTCTCTACGGGTTAGTTTCTCATCGCCGCTCCACTTTCAGTCTTCGCTCATCACATAGCGAGGAGGAGTGCCAAATGACGAGGCCTGCGTTCAGACTCACACACACACGGACACACACTCGTCTTCTTTAATCCATATTAATCCAAAACAGACAACTCTTTTCCATCTGTTTTCATTTTGGCTATCCATTCATTTTCACTCCAATTCATCATGACCCATGTGTGGTCTCCTTCCCCTGTTTTGATATGAACTTTAGCATGACCTTGACGTGATGAAAACATGGTAAAAATAGAATTCTATGAACATTGCTTTTCACTGCCATCATGTTTTTTGAGCCCCAATGGATTCCTGCATTCAGTAAAACAGTGGGAAAAAAAAATAGAGTACAGGTTAAAAAAAAAAACAAATAGTGCACTTCATGCCCCTTACCGAATAAATTACATATGGAAATAAAATGCTAATACCTGGGCGTGGAATCTTTTGCTAGATGATAAACACTGAAATCAACATAAAAGGAAAATAAATAGAAACAGCTAATTTCATAAGGGGTGGCATAATCTATTTATTGTTTAAATCCTTTCGAATTGTGTGCAGAATTGCCAGTTGATTCATTGCATTTTGAAGCAATAGAAGCAAAATGGCGTAAACGACTCAGCGGCGACTTGCGGAGGCGCTGTTGAATCACTGACAACTCGCTTGGTTCTGAAAAATGGAACAAACTTATGGGGAAGTTGCATTCACAAATACTTGCGAGCATTGTTGGGCTAAATATAACACGGAAACAGAAGCTCGGAACATTCGGAGATTCTCGCACCCCTTTCCAAATATTTAAAAATAACAATTGTGCATGGATATTCCCTAGAATCGAATAAAACATATTCCAGGAAAAAGAGCATAGTTGAAGCATTTAAGTGTATTCATAATTCATATACATATTGACAATTTTTTTTGTGATACATGGTTCTGATAGTGTGACTGCCATCTTTTAGCTTTTTTTTTTCTTTTTTTAAACAAGAATAACAATAAAAAATGATCAGGACAACACCATGTACGACTTACAGTTTAAAATCGGATGGCAATTGCGTCTTTTGAATGGATTCTCAATCTCCTGCTGTGCTACCGTTGCAAAACGACTTGCTTGGTCCCCATTGGCCCGTGCAGCCAACTGGCCAATCACAAGCTTTCCGTCAGATCCTCATGTTGTTTAATTCCCGATTCCTATATAAGCGTCCAGCACACAGTTCCCCAACTCCGGACAAGTGCTCAAAGTCCTTCATCTTAGTCCCGCTCCACATGGCCTGGACATTGGTCCTTCGTTTAACCTTCTCCGTGCACATTAGGAACTTTTGTATTCCCAAAAATAAGACTGTGTCCATCTGATTTTTGCAGGAATACTTGCTGTACCGTAAAAAGCTCATGATGAAAAATAAGAACACTTTTCAAAAAGGACCAGAATGGTATAGCACTTTCTCTTTCTCATGCACACACACACGCACACACACGCACACACACTTACACTACATTGAAAGGCAACAAATGTCCGTTCTCCAAGGCAATAAATGTCTTTGTGGCAAACTCGACCCTGACATTCCAGGACATCAATTTGGCTCCTTCCTCTCCGGGAATGAAAGAAAGAAGGGGGGGAAAAAGCAGCCAATTAACGTTCTGACTGAATATTAAGTGAGATACATCCATTTCATCATCATGGGTAAATACTGTTGAGGATATAAAAATAAGAATGAGGGCTAAACTATGGATTCTTCATCTTGATACCATGAGATAAAATAGTATTTGCAAGAGAAAATCCCAATTTGTCTTTTCTCAGTTTGACACCCTGTTTTCTCCCAACAGGCTTCCTTAAATCTATCCCCAAAAAAATCCAGACAAAAAAAAAAAAAGTGATGATAAACAAGGATTTAACACTTACAGGGTTTCGTAAGGAAATCAAAGTAAGCCCAGAGAAGAAATTTGCTTCTTTTGTTCTCGACTGAAAAGTTCATTTGTTCCGCTGTCAATCCATTCCACTTTGACCTCCCTTAGTGTTTTCTTTTTAAAAGTTTTTCTCCTTCCGCTTTGTTCGTCTACGCTGCGTGTTTTTTTTTTTTTTTTGTCTTTCAAGTAAAAAAGCAATAATAGCGGCTTTTCTTTAAAGTCTTGAATGGAAATGATGCTGATTCACGTTGAAATTGTACATTCCCTTTTGTTGCTTGGCCTTGTGCAAGTCGTTTATCACAACAAGTCTCAACTCTTAGCTGACTCTTGTCCAAACCTGAACACAAGAAGAAAAAAACATTGCTGTACAAATATCACAGAATGTTTCATTTTGTTGCAAAACACAATTTCTATGGAAATCCCAAAAGGTGGTGTATGTCGCTGGAAAATATACCCCTGTTCCATTTTTTTTTTTCTTTCTGGCATGGGTTGCTGGTATCAAATTAAAAATGTGTGACTAAATACACTTACAAAAAAAAATAATGTAAACAAATCTGCCAGTTTGGATATCAGACATCCATGTGGCGCATTCAATTAAACACTGGTATAGATTTTAAAAAAAAGGACTTACAAATTGTAGTCGTTCGTCGGAACTGTGATTTCAAATGGATGTGATGATATAAAAAAAAAAAAAATGTGCCCAAGTAATTATGGCTTTAGATAAGAATAAGGAAGCGACAAAATGCTGGCTGCCTTGGCAACAGGTATTCATAGCTTCCCACCTGAAAGAGCAACCTTGACACCATAATAATCAAATCGCTACTTGGAGGTAAAAAATAAATAAAAATGACAAATGAAAGAATGATCCTGAATGCAAAAAATCAATAATAAAGGATTCCTTTGAGCAAGTTGTCGAACAACATGATGTTGAGGACAACTTACAGATTCCATGCTGAATAAGTCTCACCCTCTCTCAGACTGCTCCAGGTACACTGACTTGACGGGCCGGAGGTTCTGGGTAACCTGCAGGTGGGAACAGTTGATGAAAAAGTTCAATCAGTAAAAATGTGAAATAATATTGACTAGCTTGTCTTCCTCTCTCTCGACTAAAAAGCTAAAAGTCAGAGCAAGTTCTTATATTTTACATGATTATATTTTCTATTTAAAGTGCATTTTATAAATAGAGAAAAGATGAGAACATTTCAATATCTTTTAAAGGGAAAAATACTATATCTTGATAGATTTAAAAAATAGACATATCCAGACATAAAATATTCTTCATAATCCACAGCACTCATCTGAGATATCATTTAATATTAAAATTGCCTTTGCTGTTTTACCTTGTGCTTCGGACACCGCAGTGAGAAGTTATCTTCATTGAGGGAACAATCTGGAAGGGAGAAGAAAAAAATATGAAAACAAAACATGCTCAACTCATCTTTTAAGAATACCAGTTGTGTCTCTTAAAACTGACAGGTTTAGCAAAAATAACATTGAATAAAGTTACTAAAACTACCCTGAACATGATTAATTAATTAGATTTATTTTTGCCGAGTCAGGTTTTTTGCTCACCTGTTTCAATGGCACAAATATAATGATAACGACGTATACAGCCTTTACTGTAGCAACCCAGGGTGGAGCCGATCATCTCGCAGTATGAACAGCTCTGAGACACAAAAGCAGAAATGTTCATGAGCAAATTTAAATTGAAACAAATCACATGTGTTTACAGTACTTACTGTTTCCCTGGCACCATCTAGCGCCTCCTGCAGGCCGTAAAGTCTCCCATTGACAAGGTATACTCCACTGGTCCACACGATGCACGCCTCATGAACCCACAACTCTTCTGGGTCCATAGGCATCTGAGGCAACTGGGCGAGTTGCGCCAATGGTCCCAAGGAGTCCAAAGCTGGCGGCGGAGGTTGGAAGGGGAGTGAAGCCTTACTGTTGGATGGCACCATTCTGGGGGAGTCCTCACTGGATTTGTGCCTCCGTTTGAAACGTGGATGCGAGGTCAGTTTTCGGTGTTGTGGTCGTTGTTGGGCTTCCTCCGCCGGTTGCTCTGGTGGCTGGATGGGCAACTGCTGCTGCTCCGTGTCAAAGTCTGGCTCTCTTTTAAGTTCTGGAATCGGTATGATATCAAGGTTCAGGTCCCAGGATAAAGACGGGGTTTTATTGGCAGTGTAGGAAGAGGTAAGGGTACTAGACTCGCCAATCAGATCTTCTCTAAAAGCTAAGGGAGGAGGTCTTAATGTGGCGCAAAGAGATGCAAGGTTGGAATCCAAGTTTACGGTGCAGTTAGTTGTCGCCACGGGTCTGGGCAACGGAACATGTTTTTGTAAGTTCTGCAAAGTATCTAAAGCATTTGAGAGAATTTGTGGATTTGGTCCAGTTTTGGTTGCGGTCGTATGACATTGTCTAACCTGGGGTTGGTTTTTGGGGAGCTTTGCGGCATATTCGCCGGGATAGTATGGACCGTAAAGATCTCCGAGGTGTTTGTAGTTGGCCCATTTTTGACAGAGACAGCAAAGCTGGCGGCCGGAGTGTTTGGATTCTGTAACAGCAGGTCCAGAAACAACATAGCCAGATGACGGAAGTGCTTTTCCTGACTGAAGAGTGGTTTCCACCTGGTCCGTCTCCCTGGCTTCCGATTCTCTTTTTGAGAACTGTGAGTAAAGAGTTGAGGTTGGTAGAGAATCAGTTGCACTTCCACCTGTTTTCCCTCCGATCGTACTACGCTCTCCTTTCGATTTGTCATCCTCAGCGTTTACGATCGTGCAGACTGACCCGATCTCTGGTATTTTGTTCTCCACGTGAATGTGTGGAATAAACAGGCCTTTGAGATTTGGATCCAGGAACCCTCGATTTACGCTGTTAGAGCCTTTTGCCCCTAGTGGCGTTTCTGGGTTATCTCTAGCGGCTGATTGTGATGACGGTGCACCTCCTCTTCTCATTCTTTGACGTCCTCTTCTTTCCGGTGAGCCGTCTTCGTCTTTCATACCTTTGCGCCGCCGTCTCACGGGTTTGACTTCGATCTCAGGTTGAATCGGCTCGCTGTCGACATCCACTTTTATTTCCTGTGTTAAAATGGGTGGCATCAGAGGAGGAGTGCTTTTGTTTTCCAAGATGGAGGTGGCTGTGCTGGTTGTGGTTTGAACTGTGTCTGGTATTGTAAGGGCATCTGGAACGGGAGTTGGTGGCGGCTGAGAATTCTGATTCATGGTCTGGGCTTGAGTCTGGACCTGTGGTTGGCCTTGGTTTTGGACACGTTTCTGTTTATTGACACTTCCAACGGGTCTGCCCTTCTTTTTGCCAGATGGAAAATAGCCTTTAGGCACAGCGTTGTCTGGAGTCTTACAATCTTGTGTCGACAGATTTGGCCGAGGAGAAGACATCTGGTGTCTGCTCAGAACATGGCCTTGAGACTGGCTATGATGGGGCGAGGTAGCTCTATAGTAATCACCGCCAGCGTAATCATCAAATCCCATGCCAGATTCTTGAAGTTTCTGTCGAAGAAGGTGAGCAGCAGATTGTTCTCCTCTTCTTGTCTCAAGCTGTTGGTAAGTATTAGTGAAATGTTGAATGTCCGACAGGGCAGATGAAGACGGAGGCGGAGAACCCTGGACTGGACGTGGAAGTGGTGGAGGAGGGGGTAACGGTCCGAGCAGTGCAAAGTCCTCCTTGTCACCAGACGCTGACACCACAGCAGCTCCTAAGCCAAAGTCAAAGTCTTTTTGTTTATGAGTTTGTGTTTGCGGATTGCATGTGTATCCAGACAGTGGCAACGGGCCAGTCTCATCTACACCTCTGAAGGGCATCATGTCATTCAGTGAGTGAGTGTCTTCAATATAACCATCATCTCCTCCTGCAACTCTTGGAAAATTGATCATGTCTTGGTCCTGTGGGTCACTAAACGGTGGGATTGTTGCATTCGTAAAGCCCGGGTAATGATTCGTTCCATCATCAACATGGCCAGCAGGCTTTGAAACACTCGGTGATATTTTCTGAACGATTGCCTCTAGTTTCAAACCACGTCCTTTCTTTGGAGGCAAGGCTTTTGTAATTCCACTTGATGGAGAAAGAGATTTAGGAAAGGTATTCTCACCGGGCAAAGGGGAAGAGAGGCGAGGCATATCCGAAGAGGAGGATTCGTCATCGTTGCGGTGGTTTGATTCTGCGGCGTTTGAATTGGTGGCAGCTCTCTGTTGAGATGGATCTTGCAGTAACCTTTTGGCAGGAATGGGAGAGATGAAAGAACGAACTCTCCTTCTCAATATGAGAGGATTTGTCTCTCCAGGACCTCCAGATTTAGTTTGGCGCTGCACCTGTGGTTGAGTAGAACTTAGGTCCGTTTGAGGTTTAGATGAGTTACATGGAGGAAGGCAGGGTCGTTTAGTTTCCTCAAGGTCGGCCGGAGCCTTCGAAGGAGTGCCTTGTGGACCTGCAGGAACAGATGATGGTGGAGGAAGTCCTTGTGTCCTGTAGCAGGAATCAGTTTCAGTCATTCTAACAGCATCTCTGCCTGGGGGTGTGGACTCCCACATCTTCATGT
The DNA here is from genome assembly GCF_024217435.2 of Syngnathus scovelli. Taxonomy (NCBI): domain Eukaryota; kingdom Metazoa; phylum Chordata; class Actinopteri; order Syngnathiformes; family Syngnathidae; genus Syngnathus; species Syngnathus scovelli. The sequence goes on from NC_090862.1 coordinate 3,055,877, forward strand.
CGTAAAACCCGCTTTGTTGATGTAGCAATGTTTTGGTTGCATGTTGATCACTATGAACGTCTGCTTGAGGGACCATCATCTGCCTGTGCTCCGATTGGCTGACTTTATGTCGTCCTGGGGAAGAAACGGGCAACATCATCATGTCCTTAGCAGATCTATTCATCGCTTTCACCCAGTCGTTTAGTTCATGTGGATGCTGGAAAGGTCCACGAGGATGAGGGTACATTTGAAGCTTGTTTGTAGTTGGAGCCTGGGGCGATAAATTATGGTATGGATGATGGGAAGGAAAATGAGAGTGTCCGCGAGGTATATTGCTTTCTCTTGCCTCTCCGAAGCGATAACCTGGGAAATTGTTGGCGTTGCTGGTTGCTAAATCCACACCGTGAAGATACGACTGATGTCTTGATGGTGATGATAAAGGATTTGTGGTCAGAGAATGGGGGGGCAGGTGCCTGTAAGGGTCAGAATTAAGCACAATGGACGAATGCGCATATTTGGACGAATATTCCATATCGCTCTCACTTGTTCCACTACTGCCATGACAGTCGGGATTGGGACCAATCTCTTTGGGCGCCGTTTCGATTTTTAACACTTTTTTCTCTAAAATGTCCTTTTTACTCAGGTCAGTGGCTGATGCTGGAGAAGAAAATGGCTGCTGAATCACACTCTGGTTTTTCTCTCGCTCCCTGCTACTTTCCCTGTCCCTCTCTGGTGTGCCCCGTCGATTTGGTGACACATCACAGATGACGGAGCGCCGTTCTGATTTCTGAGAATCCGCTTGACCGGAACACCCTTTGAGCGGCTCGGGTTCTTGCAAAAGGAGCTCTTGTACAGCAGAAGATGAAGCAGACATATTGGGTAATGGTTTTCTTTGTGGAAGAGAATAGTCGGCTAAATTGATATGTTTTGGTTGGATTGGCTGTGCATCAGAGTCTCGTGGTAAATGATCTTCAGACAAATCCATTTCTTTTTTTGGAGTATTTTGCAGTATCTTGGGATTGGAAACATCCGTCTTAATTGAAGATTGAAGACCTGCTGCAAAATTGCTTTTACTTCCAAGTCGATGATTCGGATGTTGGGGCTTTCCACTAGTGCCCATTAGGGACAAATTATCAGTGGCTCCACCTTCCATCATCCTGGTGTTTTCTGTCATAGCGTATGGGTATCTCGTTTGAAACTGTTGTTGAACTTGGAGATGTGCAGGAAACGCCTGTTCTGGTCTTCCGTAACGTCGATCTAAATTATAGCCCTGAAGAACCTCTTGTAAGAGACTAGGGAATTGTTGGATTTGAGAAATGTCCTCTTGACCTTTCGTTGCTTGGCCTTTCTTCCCGAATGCCTCCGTTAGAGAACTTGATTCTTTTGAATGCTCGGTACCATAAACAGAGTGCGATTGTTGATAGTTTCTGGAACTTGATTCCATTACACTTGCTGGGCCAGTCCTTCCTTTCTTCATCATTGACAAATCAGAGCCATATGTTGACTCTACAAAACCATACTTGTGAGATCCAAACTGGTTGAGATTGTGGGCCTGTTCAATATTTGATTTTGGATGCTGGGTGGAATATCGACTTAAGTCGGTACCTTCCTCTCCATTATTATTCATTGATTCTTTCAAATAGGATTGCTTCTCCTTCAAACAGGTGTCTTGAGGTTGCTTGCTTTTTTCAACCTGACTTCCTTCTGAACGAGCAGAAACAATCACACCAACGCTTAGCTGTTCCTCAGACGCGGGTTTTTGCTCATTCTCGTCATGTGCCGTAGAAGCGGTGTGCAGCAAATTTTCTTTGTCCTGTCCATGCTTTGTGCTGATTTCTCCATCTCGAACCATTTGGCTATTACCCTTTTCCATTTTCTCAACCCCGTCTTCGTGTTCGATTTTGATCTGTTCGTTTTTTATTTCCACGCTCTTTTTATGGCCACCTTTTGAGTTACTATTTAATAAACCGGGATGTGAGACACGGTTCGGTTGGGCGGGAGGAATAATACAAGAGGTGGATGAGGAACTAGGAGATTTTGAAAGTGAATTTGGGTCAGCATCTGACGACTGACACTCAGTCGGAGATGCTAAAGTGGAAGCGTTGCGAGCGTTTCCTTTTGAGACGATTTCTTTTGGTGATGACTTACAAATCAATGTTTTAGCATTTAATGCTTTTCCAGGTGGTGGCTGGGTTTGACCGTGAGGGGGATGATAAAAAATCGGTTCCGATCCGCTGCTCGCACCACTCATCCGCCTCACTCTTGTATGTGAGCCCTCTATTAAATGATCCTCTTGCTCTATCTTGGTCTCAGCTGACAGATAGGAAGAGTCTTCATTGGCAACAGTTTCTAAAGCAGCACTTTCAGCAATTCCTAGAACAGATCCATCTTTACCTGTGCCGGTACTTGACCCTGCACTTGCATTTCTACTCCTTGGTTGCAATGGGGGAACACTGTGTGTTGCTTGTTGGACCGGTCCACCATCTTTGCCCTTCTTCTGCGACAGCACATTGTCAGTCCGAAGCATGTGTTGAATAGTGTTTGGTAAATTAGCTACCTGGGAGCTCAAGGCGTTTAGACTATTTAGTCCTGTATCGTGCATTTTCCCAACAGGGGGCGATGAATAAACAGATGGGCTTTCCTCTCGGGGCACTGAACCAAGAACGGTTTTGTTGCAGCTTGTTGGCGGGACGCTGTTGACTCCAACAGTACTGATGTTATGAGCTTTGTGACCGCCACTGCTACCACAACTACTGATGCTACTGTTTGAGTTGGGCGTTGGACTTAACTGTGACGCAGCTCGGATTAATCGATGATCATGACTGCTGGTATGGACAGTGGACGAAGGGTGGGAAGGACCAGAGGGGTTGATGTAGGTTTCGGAAACACCCATCAAAGGGGAAGGTGTGGAGCTACAGCTGGGGGAGTGTACTGCTGAGGCAGCTGGGGACGGGTTTGAAATCGGGCTGAGGTTTTGGTTCATCTGACTTTGCTGAGAATGCAGTGGGGATTTGGCTATTTCTTGAGATGTTGAAGGTGGCATAGAGCCTTGGTGATGTTTACCGTATACTGAGCCAGGAGTTGGGCCTTGGTGTTGCGTCTTCACAGGGTTGTCATAGCCCACCCCTAAATTGTGCTGTGTGTTACAATGCTGCAGTGTGCCTTCCTTGTGAAGTGTTTGCATCTGTGAAATATACCCAGCGTAGTTTGATGCGTGGTACCTCTGCTGAACACCCTCCACTGCTCCCGTATTGTTATCACCAGCTGAACCAGAGGCAGAGTTTGCACTTGAGTTGACACTGTGAGAACTGTTGACTTTGGGATCAAAAGTAGCGTTGGCAGTCCCATCAACATATCTCTGCGGAGGGGGGCTGTACATTCCCGATGACCCCGTGGACGCGCCAGCCTGCGGGGAGTACTGTGGGTATTGAGGGGTCAGTCTATGCCCAGAGCTTGGGTAACTCCGATGCTGCAGTCCATGGTGGACCGGAGAGAACGTTTGCCCGTGTTGGCGGCTCAGAGAAGCTGGCATGGCCTGCATTGCAGCGTTCTGGCTCATGTTGTATTGATGAGGAGAGAATGCTCCAGATCCTCCACCTGACCCAGTGCCGGGCCCATAATCGACTGAATATTGTGACATGATCCCAGATGATAATACAGATCCAGCGCCAGAATGTCTGTACTGGGGAGGTATGTGTCCATCAATATTAGGGTAAGCGAATCCTGCTCCGTAGACCAGACCTCTTCGAGCTTTGTCCTTCCCGGCCAATGAAAAATAATAATCCATTGTCTCCTTCCTGTAAGGGTTGTTACTGCTGCTGTGAAGGTTACCCTGCGTGGGCGGCGGTTCTACAATGCCTCTGTTTCGAGCATTGTAAGCGAGCATGGGGCTGGCTTGATTGGAGTGCGGATGGCCTCGATGTAGGCTCTGCTGTTGCATCGCTGCATAATCTTCTGTCATCCTTGGGGAGACCTGGGGGTCTGCAGTTTGTGGGGGATATGGAGGTCCACCTCCACCCCTCATGCTAAAGCCCGGCGGGAGAGAATGGGGGGTGGGGCTGTTAGAAAAATTCTGCATGTTTTTCCTTTTTTACTTAAAGAAACACAACACTGGTGTCTGTGGAAAAATGCCACCCGCATCTGAGTGAAGGGCTGAAAGCAGGTACCATGGAGGCAGAAGAGAGCAGAATTTTTTTTTTTAAATTAAATGCTTTGTTGAATCCACTAGAACACTGAATCACTGGGAATATAAGTGCCCAACAGATGATGGTTGTATCAAAAAAGTAAAAATGTTCTCACTTCAACGTGGCATTGTTTGTTTCCACATTAAAAGGCTCACATCACAGTGGGTTTTAAAATGTTATGTCGTTATTCCTTAGCAGTTTGGCATCAAGAATATGATATGGACGGCTAACACGTCACTACGTAAGGCAACTTCAAAAGTCTCACTTGCAGATGCTGTACCACAACAGCTTGGGTAAACATAGCTGTTTTAGGATAAAGGTGATGGAAAGATAAAATTGCAATTGCGCCAAAAATATTTGTTCCATTGAGACGGAATTCTGACAAGATTTTTTTTTCTTTCTTCTTCTATTAATATGTGTAATTTTGCCAGGAGGTGAACCAAAAACGTCTTGGTGGATTGGAGTCAAAAAGATTTGAAAAGAGACTTTTACAAAACACTTTCCAGAACTCCATTGATATGCTCATCCACTCTTAGATGCCTGTGTCTACCTCCTTTGTCTTTCTTGGTCATTCTCATTTAATATCATTTGGCTTTTTTTGTCTATCGCTGCATGTATTCATCTGGGTTATAAGTCTTTGGTCCCTCTTATTTCATTATTTCTGGGCATAGATTCCTCTTGATGCTCTCCTGGTACTTCAGCATTTAGCCGTCTTACCTTTGTTATTGTCTGTCAACCATCATTTAATTCTACCCAGCTCCATGGCAACTTATTTCCCAAAAGAAAGGTAATCCATTTATTCCACTTCAAGTTCAGTCCTTTCAAACTCCAGTTGTCGTTTGTTCCTCAGTAACTCCATGCAGATGAATTCATTTTCCAGCAGCTGCTGACCAGAAGATTAGAAGTCTGTAGATACAAAGGATAAATATCAAAGTCAGCATGTGAGGGACATAACATAATATATGAGAACTAATGCACGTTTAAACGTTAGCATACCATGAACATTAAATTATTATATTATATTAATGATTTAAATCATGTAAGCAATACATGTCAAAATTTTAATGTAATATATTCAGTATTTTATTTTGCAAATATGAACAGGATTAGAATAATTTTGCCTAAGAGTAAACGAAAACACAAGCAGTATACGCTTATGACAAACATAAACACAAACCAGCCACATTATAATTATTACCACTTACATAGAATGGTCCTTCATTACCAAAGCTAACAATGCTGAGTTTTGATTGACACTGTCAGATAATTATTAATTAAGCAACTCCTCTGTGTGTATGCAGTATAAACATAAGATTAGATACAAGATGTGTACACATTTTATCAAATAAATATATAGAAAGAATTTACTCCACCTTTGTAGACATTTAGGAGAATTAAGATTTTTCTCATGGACTTTGACAGTATTTACAGGAATTGGAACATAAAGGCATTTTCCATTGACTGATAAAGAGGTTTGGTGAGCAGCAGGAGCAAGCAACTATGGATAAAAAGTAACATTCATCATCATATAATACTGCCACCATTGCAACTGCTAAAATAAACAACTTCATGACTTCAGGCCTCATTATGGTGTCACTAAATGTAAACTTTATTGTGTGTTAACTTCTTTTAATTATAATGGCTCACAACTTGTGGGATTGCACCTTTTTTATGGGGCCAGGCCCCATAATTGCCTCAAGTGTCAAGCTTGCATTGTCTCTTTTTTTTTAACCAACACAATGCTTAATTGCCCTTTAACACATTTGCACAATTGTGTTTTTGTAAAGTACACCATTAAGCAACTCATTGTAATTACACTATTAATGTAAGTGACACCATTTCCCTGACTGTCACTTTCTTTAACAATACATTGCAAATGAGTAAACACAAATAACCCAGTGATGAGCAGATACAGGAAAAACAAACACTGCCTGTATCGGGCAGTTGTGCCTTCAAGCATGCCACTGGAGTCTGATTTAGAGAAAAATCTGTGCAGTTGGAGGGATTCCATTGATCTCCACCCTTGTATCTTGAGTACTAATTAATCACAGTAGCTCACTGAGCACGACCAACAAATAAAAAATAAAAAAAACACCCTGTTGTAATGTCAGCCAGACATGACAAGCATGTCAGTAACAACATAAGCTTTTGCACTGCTGCACCACTTTTGGGCCAAACATTATGCTGTTTTTTTTAGCAGCTGCATTAGCCAAAGAGAGGCTTTACGCATTCCAATTAGCTTAGTCGTGCTGCCTTTTTAGCTTGGTAAGGTTAGCTTATACCCTGCCAATTGGGAGCTAGCAATGCTACAAGCTGTGGTTAGCATCTTAGCAAGACAGCTAATTAGGGTTGATTACGCTCTTGCGCGTTATTTGGGAGCGTACACACAACGATAGCTACGGCAGGCTAAAATGCTGCGTTTGGCTAAAAAACATGGGTGATTGGGTGCAGATGTTTCTCCTCTCACAATTCAGCGGTGCTGTAATAAACTGTTTTAGCTAGTGTTTATGGAGAAAACGAGCAAAAAGACGCGACGTGAGATAATTAGCATCACTCTCCTTGGCGTTTTACAAGAGCTAACGTTGGTCGGGGAAAGCTAGCTAACACCTTCCACACATACTTACCTGAAAACGTAGCAATACGAGGCCCAGTTTGGAGTGAAGGGCTCCTTTTGACAATCCCGCTGTTGTGGCAGGAAACCCCCAGTCTGTCTTGAGTCGAACGCTACGCCGCTTTTTTCCCCCTCAGACGTTTTGGGTCTAGGAAACCCCGACCATCGGCGACCAATTTCTCGGGGGGGGAGTGAGCCGTCACGACAGTCGGATCCCGGGCCTCTCCTCCGATTTGCCCCCTCTTTTTTCCCTTTTGTCCTCACCTCCAGAAATGATGAGAGCGGGGCACAATCAGGGTGCCTGTGGGTCCCGTCAGCGGTGAGGTCCACACACACCCGCCCCCCTCTCCCTCTCTCCCTCTTTTCACACACCGCTGAGGTGATTGCACCTATCTTCAACTAAAAAAAAAATGAATCACAGAAGCCTCTGGATGGTCTTCCGAAGCGTCTAACGTCACTTTGCGTCCCTGAAATGCATTTACATACCTTCCATCACATGCTGATTTCCCTCCAAGACTATTTTTTTTCTTGCAACAGAGACTGCCTTGACTCTCGCACACAAAACACACACATTCCCTGCACCCCCTCCCCTCATCTTCCACATCACATCCCTCCATGTCTTTTGTTATTGCTCAGATGTTCCTCTATTTCTACCATTAAAAAAATAGATTATTTGGACTAAGTGCGTCTTGTTTTCATCTATTGTGTTATTTTTCTCCTTTGTCCAGTCTACAATAGATACAAGATTGTAAGATGTTGTTTTGGTTACTATGTTTTATTAATGCTGGAACACAGACCTATTCTACTAAAAGCAGCTTTTGTTTTAATTGGACCTTAATCTTTAATGAATTTTGATACAACATAATGGACATCATAATTAATAAATTAGTTGCAATTTTGCTGGCACTCAAAACATTATGCAAGAGATTTTCTTGTTCATTTATAAATAATAACTTAATGATTTTAGTATTTACATGTCAAATGCTCTTCCAGAGAAACCTACCTGCTTGATTTTTTTATTTAATTTTAAATAAAAAAATAATGATTTAATTAATTACAACAGTTTAAGGTAGCCAATCACAGGCCACATACAAAAACTCTATTTATTTATTTATTTATTTATTTATTTATTTATTTATTTGTAGTTATCTATCTGAAAATGTAATTCTGTCAAATGCCCTTGTGGGGGAATCTGTGCATCTTAAAAGAGTTGGGTTATAATATCATCATTGTTAATGGCATTTTATTTTTTCCTAAAGCAGATTTGATGTCTGACACTTTGAAAACTCTCTACACACTGCACCATGGAACATGCAAACCACATATACATTTACAAATCCAACAATCAAACAGGAAACGGTCGTTTAAACAATTAACCTTCCGAGGGTCACTTAACCTCTCATTCAAGGCTGAATTCCCTCTTCCTAACAACAGTTCAATGCGTTTCTTTCACTTGCAGACAGACGTCTATTTCTATCATAGTTGCCATAGCAACTGCAGCGCAGTGCTTTAACTGTGGATAATTTTTAGGCAACCGACATTTGCAGCTCACATGCACATTTTAATACACACCCACCATTTATCTAGAATCCTGCAAGCAAACAAAATGTGTGCAACATGTGGTGATGCACTTGTTGTGAGAGCAAGCTGAAAGAGAAAAAGCTGAGAACCAAAGATGCGCCGTGCATTGATACGCCGAACCAGTAAGTCGGCCAGCCAGGCCTATCCAATCAACAGCAATGCCTGCTGGGATACAAAGAGTCACTCCATCACCGGCAAGGTCACAAAAAATGATCAAATACAATGGCGCTAGTTTCTGTTTTGTTTTTAATAGAGGAAATAGGCCAAGGCTAGTCCATTAATGATCTTGTTTTTTAGCTAAGTGTCTACTTGAAATGTCACCTTTACTTGCATTCTTTTGCATCAAGTGGATGGAATAGCTTTAAGTGAATTCATTGTGGTGAAAACAAAATGAGTTTTTGTGCATAATGCTGGTTTGCTGTTCAGCAGCTTTGTGACACATTTGAATGGGAATTTTGTGCAAGAGAGCCCTCCCACAGGAGGACAACAAAAGAGCAGTATATGGTTATTTTTATAGTTTGCTTCCAACTGCTTGTGGTTGAAGAGTGGATTTTTTTCTATTTACATAAGAGCAAAAAAAATAAAATGTTCTGTACTTTTTAATGTCAGTCAAAGAAACACAACCTTCAACACTGCAGCTCGTCCCTTTCTCTATACTTTTATGTTATTAGAATGAACAACTTGCCACTAAGCAGATGTTCTAGCAGTTTCCTTGACGACCACCTGAAGTCAAATGACTTAGCAACGGGTACACAGACAAGCCACTTCCATTATTCCACTAATTTCAAAAAACACAAGCTGTATTTATTCTGTCTCTATAATATTTTTGGGATTGTTTTTATTTTGCTCGTACAGCAGCACTGTCTGCATAAAAGGCAGCAGTGCTTATAATGTTATGTACAAAATCACAATAAAATAATTAAAAATGATAATTAGAGGTATGTCTATACATGGAAATTTTACTGACAAAAATCCAATAAAGTATATAATCAAGACAAATTATAGTGACATTTTCTTGGGCGTTAAATTCCAGCGAATGCGGTTTTAATATCAGTAACCAACAGGGGGCGCATTCACCTAATGTGCCAGCAGCTCAGCAACGCTTAGATTATTTCAGTACACGTTGGCTACCAGCAGGGGGCAGTCTCGCCTAATTTCTCCTCGCTTTTTCAACTAGCAGACCAAGGCTGTCTTTCTGCCACACTCGCCTCGTATCCTAGCAACCACAGAACCCTGCCTCCAATCACTACGGATACCGGGAGGGATGGAGGGAGGGTGTGAAAGAGTCAAAGGAGGAGGAGGCGGAGAAGAGGTTGGTGAGCTATCAGCATCCAATGCAGCAAACCTGAAAAGATGAGTGCCAGGTAACCATTAAAACGAGGTTCCTGTTGCGGTGGCTCAGGGTTGGAGGATTGATCCATGGAACCGAGGCTCTAAGGGACAGATTGAAATCATATTTCAAATCAGTGGTGATAGAAAGTGGAGGGAAAAAATGAGTTATTGCCCTATTAAAATACTTTGTCTTATGGGCTCCACAGCTCATACCCCGCCTCTCCTCGTAAGTCAGTCTATCCTTTCTTTCACAGTTATCCAAATCATTTCAATTATCATTACCTTTTTTATTTATATGTAAAAAAAAAATCACAGTTTTGTCCTTGTGACTTTTCCATTACAGGTTCTGACTGGATTCTACCCTGGCATCTCTTGACCTCCGTCACTTTTCTATTACACCAAAGCAATTGGGGCGGGATTAGGGCAGGATCAAGTGAACTATGCTAGCCTTGTAGCGTGAGGGGTCCTGCCACAGATTTCACGAGTGACAGCCATTGGTTTTGCAGGGATTCCAAATATGAATTGTGGTAAAAAAGTTTGTTTTAGGAGTAAGGAAGATGGAGATCAAGCATAATTGTGACCATGTCGTGCAAATTAGCCCACACACGCTTACAGTTGAAGCATTTCACACATTTCTCATGCAATGTGGCGCTGACCTCAGACCCGGGATGCTGTCGTCGTCCTCCTCCTCCCCCAACTCCCACGGTAGCTGTCATGTGAGGATACGCAACAGCGATACACGAGTGACAGGGTTTTGTCGGCAACACTGAGCTGCCATCAATGTCAGGTGGATTCACAAAAGTGAAAGCTGACAGCAGCTTGTGTTGAATCTTACATAAAAGCCTTGATGATGTCTGAGATTTGTACCAATGCATAATAGAATCTGAATATATCCTTAAGTGTGAGTCTACAGAAAAACGCTTGCTGCTGTTGCCAGGGCAACCATCTTCCTCTACTGTCTACGTTAACCCTTTCTCCCTCAACACATCCCTTTCACATTCTGTCTTTTATCATCGCCACATTCTCACACTTTGCTGATGTCCTCTCACTCCATCTGTCGGTTTCTTTACGGCCATGTATCCCTCTGCTCCATCCTTGGAAAAAAAAGTTGAGCTGTTTGCTCTTAATATTTGATTATTCAACTCTCTCGTCCATCCTCACACCTGCCATTTTGTCTGCATTGTTAGCACTGACTCATTCCGTGTTAAAGAACAGACAATTTGCGCCGTCCGGTGTTAGCTAACGGGAATTTTAGGTGTTATCGAGGATGTGCTGCTTTGATACGCAAATTATGTTAAAGAATAAAAATTGTGAGTGTGAAAACGCAAAGACGAGAGGTATTATTTGTGAGGAGGACCACGCAAAACAACAACTGACTTTCTATGAGACAACAAACTTTTGGATCAAGTGGAGTCCGTTCAGACAGATGATCCATCAATAATGCATTAAATTAGCTTATTAAAGTTGATACTTTTTATTGTTAGCATCATTTTTTTCAAAGCAGTTCATTGTCCTCCCATTTTTTTTTTTCCTTTCCCAGGAGCCTTTCCCATTTCCAACAGCAAGAAGCTGCTGAAGGGCGACGGAGTGCGCCAGAAGCTGCAGGACTGGGAGCTCACCAGGCCGCTCCTGGCTAACAACAATTTGAACAACAACAAAGTGCTGCTCCAGGCTCAAGTTGAACTGCTTGGATGCTTAGCTGAGCCCTAAAGATATGAATGAAGAAGCAGATTGTCACAGATTTCCTCTAACTTGACAAAAGATGATTATTGGATGGAATTTATCGGACAATTATTATATTCTTGGTTTCGTAATTTTAAAAATGGGTCCTCAGTGAGGGCTCAGCATGCAAGCGGAAGCAGAATGACAGACAACTCATCTTGCACGAACACCGAGCGGCTATTTCAGTGCAGCCAATCCCAGAGCGTCTCGGACGTGAAAAATACGCGGCCTGATCTGCTTCGTGATTCAGGTTTTTGACTAGAGGTGGATTCAAAATGGCACGAGGTCAAAGCGGCGTCACGAAAAGCGCTAATTACTCACACTTTGCATCTTCGCTAAGCTTCAAAGATGACTAATGAACATCTGGTGTTTTCACATCCTGCTTAAAAAGGGATTTTGAACACTCGTCAGCTTTGATTGACTCTGGAATGTTTGGCTTGTATTCTTTATGGAGCTCCCTGCTTATTATTCATACATTTAAATATATTTGCAAGTGCTACAAGTGAAATACTTGTGGCAACAGAATAAACGTCCTTCTCAATGTCATGTGGAGAAGACTGGAAGGTTTGCATCCTTCTGATTTTTCAACTTGACATTATCTCAACATCCTCAGCCTAAGATAGGAGCAGGAATATTCCTGTTGCCGAGCAAGGAGAAGGCAAGAGCAGCATGAGAGCAACTCCGAGTGGCCTGGATGGCATCACACAAAGCTTTGTGGAGTGCCAGCAGCAATGTGGATGGTGGAGGGGATGGACCCAGACCCACCCGCTCCACCATATGGCCATGTTTCTCTTGCACGCCGCTCCTCTGCTCATCTATTAGTGAGTACAAATTAGCTTAATGTTAATTCCATTGACATGCTAACATTTAGCAATCACTAATTTTACAAACCTGATATCCGAACACAAATGGTGCAACAACACATTTAGACTAACAAATATAACAAGCATTGATACTCACCGGCATTTATTCTTTATCCTTGTGAAGTGTTCTCCTTAAAGGGGAGGAATTAAGAATGGCTTTCCCGTTCTATGAGGAAAAAGTGATTTGAGATACAACCATGGTCACGGAACAAATGAAACTTGCATCTCAAGACAATAAGCTTAAAAAGACTCCGCACCATTTGCATGAAACTTATAGCATTTTATTATTAATACTCAACACATTTTGTTCATGTACAAAGAGAAAGAATAGTCTTATTTAATTAAGCACTTATAATTGTAGGTGTTTATCCTTATTAGAAGTACCATAATAATGCATTTTTGCAGTTTTTGCCATGACATGATTAATTTTTATTGAGATTACTTTGATTCCATAGAAAAAAGTTAATGTATTCTCTAATAGTATTTACACAACCTGTACAATATTTTTTATGCGTGTAATTTCCGTGATCATGATGTAAACATATTGGCATTATTTCAAAGGGCCACAACGAGAAAATTGTGGCCAAGAGCAAATTGAGTGTATAGAATTATGTATACAATTGATCATATTTTACATTTTGTCCAGACACAGTAAATTGAATCAGGTCGTGTATCTTTACTTGGAAATGAGTACTTTTGTAAACTCACTCCCCCCCCCCCCCCCCCCCCCCCCCATGTGAAATACATTTAGTAGCAACCCCTTCTGCCACTTTTAGAAATTAGGACGATGGAGAAACAGAGCAGTTTTATCATTAATAAAAATGATATGCATTTGTATAAATTAGCACGCACACCCCCACACAAACAACGTTAGCAAAGATATTCTGAAAAAAAAACTTGGGAGGACAACATTAGTATGATGTAAAACTAGTATCACAGTTTAAGTCTTCCTGGCTGCATGTGATGAAATCCGGTGCTAAACACCGAGGTGCTTTTTACAAATACGGCTGACAAAGATCATTCCGAACAATCCCGTCCCAAAACATATTTTAACTGACGCCTGTCATCCGCTTGTCAGCTGGGGGGGGGGGGGGGGGGGGGGGTGAGATTTACATCCGCCAGCTCCAGGATGTTCCCGTAACTCAAAGCTAGCTCAACCTTGTGTTGTTAAAAAATAAAAAGGTGACACAGTGTTTTTTTTTTTCTTAACAGGAACCCTCTTAAAATGTTTCGGCATGATTGTGTGCAGAGAAGCCAGCCTGGGACCAATTTGGGTTGAAGGGAAACAAAAAGTGCTCAATGATGATGGTGTGTGTGTGTTTGTGTGTGTGTGTATCCTGACTTTCCTAACAATAGCCGTAGACGAGCCCTCACTAGCCTTTCATGGCAACGGCACAAAGGTGACTTTGTTTGGTCATGGGCCTATTGCAAATAAGGAGGAGAGATGCATTGTAATGTGGAAAAAACTTTTTAGGCCACCACCAAATTTGTTGTACTGTCCATCCTTCCATTTTGGAGGGGGGGGGGGGGGGGGGGGGGGGGGAGATGCATTTAGCGTCTATTTAGTTAGCTAGCTAACTAGCTAATGGCAGGTCATGTATTCATGCTTGTGTTTTTGTCTTGACACAAATGTAATAATAACAATAATAACTTAAATTTACAGAATAACATGATTAAAATGATATAAAACATCTTCGCAATCAGTAATGGCTTTAAGATAGCAACAGTTTAAAAGTTTAGGTTTCAAGAATTAAAAAAAAAATATTGCCCATCTGTCTCATGCATAGCCTGCTAAATAAACCAGATTTGATTTCCTTACAGAATTATGAAAACAAATTTAATGATGGTCTAAGAATTTTGTGCAATACAATTATGCACAGCCCATGTACTGTATATTTTCGATTTATTAATCAAGTGTCGAAATCAAATGGGGAAAAAAAAATAAATCCAACTCCCAAGCATGAGTTCATAGTGTCTACTAACCTGAGCTCAAATAAATCAACAGTTGATTTTTGCCAAGCAAAAAAAAAAGCAAATGCTTTTGATAAGGGGTTGCACCAATGCATTTCAATTTCAAATCAATCCCTTTTCCACGTTATTGTGCCGAAAATTCTCAGCGACATTAACAGCATCAGTGTGCACTTGTGTGTTCTACACACATACACAAATTTATATACATACATCTTTCTTTACCACAGTGATATCTATCCCAATGATAAAGAGGGAACAGGATAGGCCGGGCCCACGATGGCTCTAAATTCTGTGTGCAATCACCATTAAAGCCCAGCTTAAAAAAAAATGACCCCCCCCCCCCCCCCCTTTCCTCCCCCGAACAGAACACAATGATTTCGTAAGATCTGAACAAGGATCGCTGCCTAAAATGAAAGCACACAATATGCTGCTTCTATCTTCAAATATCATACATGTAACATTGTATTATAGAAACGTGTCGAGCGAGAAAAAGCATGAAGTCTAGCTCAGCTTCAAAAGAGAGAATCTAACACAAGTCAAGGGAAACTTAAAACTAAATTGTCCCTCATTAATATCACCAGACGTGTACACCTACGCTAAATTATCAATTCCTCAAACACTTGAGCGAACATATGAAAAAAAAGTCGAAACCTTAACGTAATCCAATATATTAAATCGGTAAACTATCGTAACACGAGTGTAAAACAAAGAGGTTGACTTCCATCGCTTAAAATGAGTAATGGTGTTTCTGCACATTTTTATCCGTCTAATTTTTATTTATTTTATTTTTTTTAAATCAGTTTAATTCTTAAATTGCTGTAAAACTTGATGGAAAGTTACATCCTGTCTGTCTGTTTACTGTACAAAGTGAAAAGAGGTTCTGAATATACTATTTACAAGTAAAAGCTTAAACATACTAATGCCGACTCGGATGCCATCGTCAAAGTGTTACTTATTTTCTCGAGATTCCTACTTGCTTCTCAGATAACACTTGATCTGAAAATGTGTACATATAAAAATTCCAGAGATCTCAGTCTATTTATTCAGAGTCATGGTCGTATGGGTGGTGTATTGATTTAAGGCTAACAACTATCAATCTCACGATTACATTGTTATCTGTGAATTTATGAATAGTAATCAGCAAATCTGTGCAGGGAGGAAAAAAAAAAAAAAATGCTGTTATCATTAAATTGTGACTTGCATCATCCAACTCACGCAACACACACTCACCTATAACAGCGGTGCATTTAGATGAGGTTATAAGATAGATGTCAGCACTCTGCACACTCGGGCAGCTCCAATCTTGGCCGAGCACTCCTGCGCAATTTCTTGCAGCCCTTGAACTTCTGACACCGCCAGCTAATTGAAGATCAAACTTTTAAATAGCTCATATTTTTTTTGTATTCTGTACAGTAAGATGAGTCATTAGCAGACAGCTCCTGTGAAGTGGGAAGGTGTGTGTGTGTGTGATGGGGGATGATAAGGCATGTCTACTGAGTGCCTGAACCTACAACAGGTAAAGGTCCTGTGCAATAATGAGGCTTCGCCAGCTTTAAGAAATAGAAAAACAAAAAAAAAAATTATCTACATCAATCAAAGCTGATACCTCAGCGACCGTTCTTCTGCTCAACGTATTATGACTATCATTGATTTCCCCCCTCAGTTTAAAATTTTGCCATCCGGGCCCACAAACGCGACAGATGTTGGGACACTAGTGAGAGGCCAAACGGGTGGTGACTATTACCATGTAACCTGAATCAAAAAAGAAGCGAAGTAGAAAGGCCGCCGTGCTGTGAAGTGGGCCACTGCCAGACAGTGTGGGACATCCTGAATAGAACTGGCGTACAGGTTCATAAAATCATTTTTACGAAGTTATAAAACTCTGCAGCATCTTGTATCTAAACCACTGCCAGGCGGATTCTCCAACCGCTTGTAATTTTTTTTTTTTTTTTTTACTGCAGTTTTTTGTCCTACGTGAAGAGAACACCAAGTAATGGCGCCGTTGCGTGACCATGTGAACAGGAGGACACTTCCATTGGAGACCATTAAGGCACGTCCTTTTCTCTCAGCTTCTGCAGCTTTCAGGCTCTCAACAACATCTCAAAACAAAGTATGAGTCTTTAAGATCCTTTTTTTTCCCGTAAGGAGAAAATATGTACTGTGAAGTAAAACGTCCTACAGGTAACTAAAGAGTTCAGTCTTTGCTGGCTTGGAGGTTGAAGAACCCGGCCAGTACTCAAACGGGGATGGAATATCACACCAATTAAAAATAAAGCATTTAAAAAAAAAAAAATTATAAGCAGTGTTAACACAATCATTGTTGTTATTCACAATGTTATTAATATTATTGTTGATCTTATACCCTGTTTTTTTTTCTTTCGAGAAGAATATCATCATTCATGATTGTATTTCTTTTGGTGTCGGGGGAGGACGAGGAAAAGGGAGGAGAACAAAAGTTTAAGAGGAGTGTGAGGGGGGGGGGGGGACAAGTCATCCGTGTTGCCACTCCATCAAGGCGACAATGTCTTCTTGGAGCCCAGATGGGCCGCTCGCTAGCTCCGCCCGCCCGCCCGCCGATCTCGCAGTCTTCCCTCGTAAGCGCTCAGCGGGAGCTCTCGGGCTGCCGTCGAATCTCACCAGAGCTCACACGTCCGATATCAAATTAAGATGAGCGATAATGGCCGACCGCGGCTTCACCGGTGGATGAAATGCGAGGCTTGAGTTGAGTGCATTTTCCCAGTTTTTGTTTTTCTAAACTGCGACTGGACATAAAAGTAGAGTAGCTTTGGCCATTTGTGAGAGAGGGGTCACGCCCCTCCCCCCCGTCTCACCAAAGGTGTCCTGATTTTTAGTGTTTACCAAGATTTGCTTGCAAAATATAGAATTTTCTATTACTCAAGTTTGCATCCTGTTTCTGACACCACGTTTGGCTCTCGCCTTGCTTATCTTAAAGTCCAGTCTCAGTATGGGATAGAGATGCAGTGTGTGTGTGGACAGTGTCTTTAAAAACATCCCTGATCTCCTAACACACCTAACACAACTCTATTCCACGCCAAATCCCAAATCCAGTCTCGGTCTCTCACACGTCCGATTCGATACTGGAGAGTTTCTCGTAGACGTGGCCGTTGCTTCCGTTGAAAGGTCGCGGCGGGCCAACCCCCAGCATGGAGCCGTGGTGGTTGAGTCCACCCAGGCTGAGTTCTTTCGGGAACCGCGGGGACACGTTGGACATTGGCGCGGCGGATGGCGGCAGATAAGACGTGGTGCTCAACTGGCTTCTGAAGTCACTTCGGCTGTTTTTGGCAACCTGTTGCTGCTGCTGTTGCTTTTTCATGTAATATTGTTTGGCTCCGTGCATCAGACATTGATCGTCATCAAACGTGGGTATAAAGGGGTTCTGGTTTACCCGGTCCGGATAAAGCGATTTGGATAAAGAGAATGCCGCCCCGCCGCCACCTTCCATCAAAGACCTGTCCCTGTCTCTCATGTCTCTCTCTCCCACGGAGCGACGATGGAGGCCCTCGCCTCCTCGGAACAGCCCCCCGAATCGGCCGTCACCTCCATAAAACGAAGGGTCCCGGTCTCTTTCCCGTTCCCTCTCGGAACCCCCGTGACGCTCAAATATGTGCGCAAAGGGGCTCGTGCCCTCCATGTAGCGCTCCTTTTCCTTCAAGCTAACGCTTCGGGGAGGTGGTAGCATGCCTCCCATACCCGGAGCACCCATCCCACCAACTCCTCCCATACCTCCCATCATGCTCCCCATGCCGCCCGAGTCGTCCTTCTGAAGGTCAACAAAGGCGTCATAGGAATGCTGCCGCCTGAGTGGCTTGCCGAATCCGCCGCCCTTCCTCCTCTGCTGGGCTTGCGATGGCGGCTGGGAGATTGGAGCCCCACCTTTCCCTCCACCAATCTGTTCCAAGAGGTGGTTGTTGTCCTCGCTGATGTCGTAGAGGTTTCCCGTCTTTTTGCAGCCCTCGCAGCGCATACAGGTCGCTGAGCTCGGGCGGCTGCTTCCTCCGCCCCCTGAGGAGCCGCAGCTCATACCGCCACCGTAGCCTCCGTGCATGGACATCTGCTTCATTCCTCCTCCGGACCGACAGTTCCTGCACTCCCATTCTCCGCCCGCCAAGCCAGATCCACCGCCACTTTTTGAGTCCGACTTTTTGGGTTTGCCCTTGAGGAAGTCCTCCACCGGAACCAGAGAAGTGCAAGTTGGTACTCCGCCGTCCCTATTTCCAGTGCCCTCAGTCAGATCGACATGTTCCCATTGAGGGACGCCCTCTTTTGGACGGAATTGGTCCAAATAAAAGTCCCTCACGCTCTCCTTCTCTCTGAAGAGATAGTTTGTGTCGTTATTCCCTCCTCGCTTCCGTTCCGATGGCAAAGGTGGCGGTGAGGCCGAGCGATGGTTGTGGTAGTGGTGGTGGCTTATGTGGTACGGCTTTCTCCTGTAGCCCAGCTCGATCTCATCCAGCTCACGTCTGGACTTGGCAGAGGCCGGCCTCTTTTTCAAGCTATCGCGGTATTGTTTGCGCTTCTTGGCGTTTCCTTCCAGGTTCCCGTAGGTCACCGTGTGCGTGGAAATATCAGAGACATCCGATCGTATATTCCCATCATCGTCCCCTCTCCCTCCGCAGTAAGTCGGACCGGGGATGTAAGTCGAACTGGAGGCTCCTCCCTTGAACGAAAACTTCCCGTACAAGTCAGGAAGGCCACTCTTAAATCCTTGGCCTGAGGGCGGAGTCTGTCCGGACAGAAGGTCAAACTTGCTCATGTTTCTGTGGGTCAGCGCCGAGCAGGGTTGGGTGGTGAAAATGGGCGGCACCCCGCCTCCGAGGCTGTCGCAGTCAAACATGCCGCCCTCCAGGGAACTGGCACTGCCCAAACTATGGGGCCTGTTGGCAGGTGGTCCACTGAGCCCAAGTGTGGAACCGTGATGGTGCAGGTAGTGGTCCTGGTACAGATTACTATCCTTCATATGGACGTTACCAAACGTCCTCTCCACCTCACTGATGTAATCGCTGAACATGTTATCATCCGGTAAGTACGGCGGCTTGCAGTCCGAATGTCCCGCCAGGCTGCGTCTGTGTTCCGAGATGTCGTAAACGGAGGATTCGCGTCGAATGAAGTCCAGAGCGCTGTGCGGCGAGCCGTTCACCCCGGAGGCCATGTTCTTGGCCGTGCGTAACAGGCGCAAGATGTTGGAATGAGTGTTGTTCATGGTAGCCGACGGCGAGTTCAACGCCGAGCTGCTTTTCTCTTCGATCTGCACGCCGTGAATACAGCTGTAGATACCCTGCGTGGCGAAAGAAGCGGCATTAGCGAGGGAAAGGAGACGATGACAAAAAGAGAAACGGTTTTATTTGCGTCCGCTGATGCACCGTACGAACGAACGTATAGGAAAGCAAAGCAGGCTCGACAGTAAGGGCACATATCAATTGCACGGAATGATTTTAGTCAGGGCAAACATAAATAAAGCTTGGAAGAAAGTCCTCTAGTAAAGCGGATACATCAGGCTAGAAGTCAAAGGTCACATGGCTTTTGAATGCTCTATTTTTTCCCCACTTCCTCTTATGTACGACCCGGCTTCAATCAGATACATTTGAAAATCCGACACTAACCTCACTAACAATCATTGCGAAGCTCGGTGTGAAAGCTCTTATGCACACAAATTGGCATCATTAGCGCACGCTAGCAAATGTCTGAGATGTTAATACGGATGAAATCAAATCTTTGAAATCACAGGTTTCATATGCGGCAGCTGCTCTTTGACAAAATGGACTACTTTGCTGCCGGCCCTTTTATTAAAGTAGCTGATTATTTGGTAGGCTCGGCAAATAGCAATAACAGTGATCTTTTTTTTTTTTTTTCTTCTCGAGGGGATCACGGTAAAATCTATAAGTGATTAAGCTGGTACAGAGAGGCAGGAAATCAACAAATAACTAGCTGCTCCCTGTGTACAAGTGCATATAAAGTGCCGACGAGCACAAGATCATAATTTGCTTGATACACGATGCAAATGAAGGACGACAGGAGGGAAAAAGGGAGTAATTAACAACCCTAATATATTTATTGTTCTAAATTCCCGAATCGATATTTTTCATTAATTTCCAGGTTGGGGACTCGAGGAACAGGTAGCCTGCGGGAACAGGCTAGCAAAGGCGCTAACCGACCATGAAGTCATGTGACGTCCACCAAGGGTGACTCATTTTCTCCACGCCCAAACTCAAATGTTAATTGCAGCAATAATAATAACATTTATTGGATTAAGCTGTGAAATTAGAAAAGCAGACGGGAAAAAAAGAAAAGAGTCAATAGAAAGGACACAATAGGTTACGCGAAAATAAAAAGGTATAATTTCCACTGTCAGCTGTTTTACTAGGATGGCGATTTGCATATGCAAATGAATCGCTCAATGAATTTTTTCCCCCTGAATGTTTACATACAAATGATCTGGCTGCGTGTGTGGACTTTCATTTAGGTAGCAGCAGAAATGGAGGTAATTTGGGTCAAAAGAGAGCAATCAGCGAATGTTACGGGGAAACGTAATGGCCCTCACATCGCGATTGTTCCCGTGGAAATGTTAATGCGGCAATCGTAAAAACAAGTGCGCCCAACAGCCTGCGCGTAGAAATTTAATACAATGTCACCTGACATGTTCGCAGATGACATTTTATGTTCAGTCTACTAAAAAGTCGTGTCAGGCAGAAATGATTTGTTCAATGTTATTAAAGAGGATGTTAACAACATGAGTAGAATTTAATGAGAAACAATTCAGCGTGAAATTCTGCAATTAAAAAAGGAGAGCAGGAAATATTGGCGCTACTAATTCGACTATACAGTGATTTTTTTTTTTTTTCTTGGTGAAATTTTCCCTTCGAAATATGGCACCATTTTAAAGAAGAATTTATTGCGAAGAAATATTGGTATAAAACTAATAAGATATTTTCCTTACTTTTGTGCCGTTTTGTTGGTTTAAAAACATAAATAACGAAATATGAGAAACCGGGATTGTTTTTCTGCGGCCCCGGTGCCATAGCAGCATATCAACGAGAAGGAGCGAGCCGCCGCCGCCGCCGCCGCTCGTGGACCTCCGCCGTAAATTATCCACGTGCGTTTTTTAGCCTGCAGCACTTCACCTTCAGAGGCACGCGGTGAATTACACCGCAGCCGTGTCAAAACTATTGGAATGCAAATCAAACACCTCGGGTGACTTTGCGATCGAGTAATCCACCTTCGACTAATTTTGAGTGATTTATTGATTTGGTCTCAATAGTTTGACAATATTTCATTTATGGATACCAGAATGGTCTTAGTAAAAAAAAAGAAAGATTATATTAAGCCAATCAAATTTTAGGGGGCCTAAGGTAGAGCCCTGGGGATTAACTGGTGTAAAGATGCAGCTATTTAAGGATGGGCTTGTTTGTATTGAGTACACACTATATGGTAATTTGCTGACATTTTCTTGTCACTTTTTTTGGGATGAATAATGAATTAATAATGAATATTATGCTAACCTTTTTTGCATATAGGTCACACTTTCATTCCTGGGAATTTTAGAAGTTTGGTGAAAGATATATACAATTCCTTGATGAGGATGAAAAGTGTTAATCTCACCCTGCTGACGGAAAAGACAAGGCCAGGACGACCCGAGCAGACACCCATGAAGCAGAACCTCAGCTGCCAATAGAACCAGTGTTCGCAGATGAATGTGATGAGCGACAGTGCCATGGCGGCCCCCAGCATGTAGAAGACCCCCGCCATGTTGTCCACGTCCAGCTGGCTGGACATCACCTCATTCTTCTCGTGGTGGCAGATTCCCGTCAGCCACAGGGACTCCAGTTCCTCCATCTCACCTGGATGTGGTGAAACGATGGAGAAGAGGGGAAAGAAGAAAATGGAGGGAGGAAGGGAGGGCAACAACAAGGAGGAAAGGGGGGGGATCAAGATCAAACAGTCAGTTTGGGCCATGGCGCAATGATAAGCGGGGAATAGTTTTATAATTCATGAGGGAATGTGTGCGTGTGTGTGTCCGTGTGTGTGTGTGTGTTTTAAGTGGCAAGCAGAAGGGATGTGATGCAATAACATGATGCCTGTTAGAGGACACCAGGGAAGAAGAGAATGATGCAACAGAAGAGGAGCGGGGGGGGGAAAAAAGATGGCAGGAATATTTGGCTAAATTCTAAACTAACATTTGTCTGCTTTCTGGATGATATAGGATTTAAATAAGTAAATAAATAAATAAATAGTCGCATGTATTTTAAATAAATAAACACACAAATAAATTCATATAAATAAATAAATATATACATAAATAAATAAACATGTATTTATAAAGCCCGTAATCACAGAAATATCTCCACGTGTCTGATCTTTTTCTAGGCCAACAGGAGGGGAAGCAAGTGGGGGTGAGGCGTTGCAATGTCACATTGAAATCCAGAGCAAAGGGGAGACACGGCCGATTGGTTCTTGTCGTACTTTTGAAAGACATTGTTCAAACACACAAGAACAAGCTCGTAGTACAACAAAAGGAAAAAAAATAAAATATTTGCCAGGTATTTTAAATAGTCAAATGTGTCGCTCTTGTTTTAGGGTGATAAAAATAAAATCAACGCTCTTTTGTCATGTTGAAAGCGATGACCCAAATTCACACACACGAACAAACCTGGAAACCCAAACGCATGCAGGGTCGAAATACACCGGGAGCGATGCTGGCAACGCTAACTGGGACGCACGATAGCCGGCCCCGGAGGGTCTATGGTTCAGGAGCTGACATGATGGATGTTTTAGTGAATTTAGAAAAAACAAAAAACTAATTTAAACTATTACTGACACCATTACGAAAACATTTAAAACCGATTTTTTATTTTTTCAATCATCCTGATTGTCTGCAAGTCAATTAAATTTTTCCTCATCATCTTATATCGCCTTACCTTTACTTTTATGATCCATTGTGATAAAGGTTTGTAATATTAACGCCGATTTTATGATTCATTTTATTATTTCGTTGTAGTTCACCAACCCGACATGTGTGTCTTTATAAAAGATTGTTTACTAAAAGGCTTAAGACACTTCTGAGTGGGTTCAATTTCCACTTTGTCTTTATGTACTCTGTGATTGACTGGCAACCTTTACAAGGTGCGGCTGGCCTTTTGCCTGAGGTCGGCCGGAATAGGCTACAGCTCTTTATGACCCGGTCCAAGCTAAGCAGTATAGTAAATGGATGGCTGCTAGGCTCCAAATATGTCCAATCCCCTGAAAACAGGGACTGAACTCAACCCACAATTAAATCGAATTTTCCTCCCTTTAGTCATTTCAAATCATAAACTATAATCCCCAAATGAGCAACCTCCGTCGGGTTACGAGTAGCAAAAAGATGTCGTCGAAAACCAAATAATACTGCGAGCTGCGTTTTGCGCACAACCCAAAAACAATGCAGCAGCGTCGGGCAGACGGCTATAAATCCGACGTCACCTCTGAGTTGTGCTGAGGGGAGACGATAAATCCAAAAAAGACGTTTGATGTGTGATCACAATGAGCTAACGCTATCTCGCTTTTGAAACATTTAGAGAGTATTGGCTTGCAGTCATTCCAAGGTGTTAGGAGGTTTAATTTCCCTCAAGAGCTGTCTGAATCCTTCCTTCCTTACGGGGTCCGCCATAATCGTCTTATTTGAAAATTCAATGTGAGCGGATCGTTCAATAAATCAGAGCCTCCACGTGAACAATCTGCTCTCTTCGCTTATGATGTAAGGCGGATTGCCCTTGGTCCGGCTCAGCGCATTGAGATGCGGACGGAAAACAGATGAGCGCCGCCGTGTCTCACCGTCTCCAAAGAGCTGCAAGATGGCCAGGTCCACGTGTCTCTTCCAGAGCGACTCCTTCTGGATAGCGATGCCGTAGCCGGTGGTGGCGAAGATGTAACCGCTGCCGATGGTCACCAGTTTGCAGCCCTCGTCTCTGCCGGCCATGTAATTCAGCACGGCCGCGTCATAAATGAAAGCGTCTAGTTTGCTAATGAAAAAAAAGAAGCAGCGGAAGAGAGATAGGGTTAGACTTAATTAGCACTTAGGAGCAAGACATCGCAGCTACAACATTCCAATTAACCTGCTAAATAGCACTAAGCTGGTGATAAGTGGAATAGACTTCCAGACAGTTTGCCATGGCTGAAGCGGCACACAGTGTGGTGAGAAGAAAAAAAAAAACATTAAGTACAAAATTAAAGTGGAAAAAGGGGGCGGGTTAGGAATTGGTCACAATATTAGGTACACCAAGGTCTCACCCGGCTTTGAGGCTCTGAAGAGCCTCGTTGACATTTCTCTGATGAAACTTGGTCATGTAAGAGTGCATCTCGGGATAGTTGTTCCTTATGTTTCTCTCCGTGCTCCCGTTCGGGACCGTGCCGAACCGAAAGGGAGGCGAGAAGTCGTTGGGGCTTTGGAACTAAAGACGGAAAGCGGAACATGTGGAATTCTTCACGAGGAGCAAATGAGAAAGACGAAAGTTAGACGACCGGCTTACCTTTTTGTCCGAGAGTCCCGTTACCTGGTCCACGTATTCCTCCTGGATCATGAAGGCAGCCAAGTTGGCAGTGTAGGAGGCCAGGAAGATGACAGCAAAGAAGGCCCACACTGATACCATGATCTTGCTGGTGGTACCTTTGGGGTTCTGCACCGGCACAGAGTTGTTGAAGACCAGACCCCACAGCAACCAGATGGCTTTGCCGATGGTGAAGGATGGACCGTGCGGCTCTGAGGTCAAATACAGCCAACAATTACGGTTTTCTGAAGTTCGGTCACTGTATAACTTTTTGGGTCGTCACACCAGAGTATGATACATCAGTGTGATGTTTCCTTAGCTTAATGCTAATAATGCTAACAATAATAATAGTAGGAATTAATGCTAATAATGCCAACAATAATAAAAAAAATAATTTAAAAAAATAATAATAATAGTAGGAATTAATACTAATAATGCCAACAACAATAAAAAAATAACAATAATAATAATAATAATAATAACATTTTATAGTCTTTTATGTTTGTTAAGTTTGCCAAGCCAAACTACAGTCAACATTAAAATGTGTTAAGAATAATTTTGTCCACAGTGTCCAGCGGCAACATAATATAAAAATCAGCTTGAGTAGATAAAACCCAAGTACGATATGTCTGGTACAGTTCCCCGAATTATCGTCATTTGCACGAATTGAGTGACATGTCCATTTATTATGACACACTATCAACTCTATGGCGATTATGATCACGAATTGTGGCGTAATGAATAAACTATTTAATTAGTTCTGACTCATGAACTGAGAGCAGACTGTCTCCCTCTACTCATTATGGAGTGATATAGCAGTTGGATTGTAATGTCTGGGTGAGGAAGTGTGAACACGAGCGTGTGTGTGTGTGTGTGTGAGAGGGAGAGAGGGGACATGACAAGGAGGCAGACAGTATTCGTGCCCTCCATGTGGGTTTGCATTGTGATGTTGGGGGGGGGGGCTTTGTCCATGGACAAACAGACTTTGTTGTGCCAAATGTTCTCTTTTGTAAAGTTTGTGAGAGAGTCAGTTACATAAGTGGAGTGGAGACTATGCAATCTGCAGCCATTGATATCCAGTATTGTTGTTTGGAGTCCTTTGTGTCCAAACTTCGATCTGTGTGATTCTAAACTCCTTTGGTGCAACATGCAGATAAAAAAAGGATGAGAACATCCTTACGTTATGCTGAAGTTGGACTGGAAAGAAGAGCGAGACAGATGTCTAAATATAGCCATGTGAGGTGGCCTCGCGGCTTGGAAGATCTGACACAAAACTAGCCCCCCTTTCGCTGTCAGTGCGAAGAGGAATTTTTAAGCAGCATGGAAATGTATGCAAATAACTTGCAAATGGACTGTGCGGAGGTAAGAGCACTGACGCCGCCGCGTTGAAAGCGGAGCACACAACACCTGTAAATGATGAAAAGGGCAAACGTGAAGGAGGAAGAGAAGGGGGGATGAAATAAGCAAGGGCTGCTGGTCTCCGTGTGGAGGCGGACTTTGATATTTTTGCGCATGTCTCTAGCTCTCTGTACAAAATATAATGAATCACTTTTAATACTTATGTTATTTATTTACTTATTTTATTTTAATGATGTATATATATATTTTTATTAATATTATTTTTTTTATTTCATTTAATTTCATTTTTATACATTTTATTGGCGCTACTGTATTGTAATTGACGGCCGCTAAAAATGAACCATTCAAAACACGCTAAGTGTCTCCAAGCGATGCAAACCGGCACATCTTTGTGCATGTTGATTTTGGGGGCGGAGCCTCACCTCTGCCGTCAGCCAGACAGCGGTTGTAGCCCACGGGGCTGAAGTACTCAAAAATGAACACGGCAAATGCTGACACCAGCAAGAGCATCACGAACATCATCACCCACACATCCGCGCTGAAGGGCTCTGGAGGGCAAGCCGGCAAAAAGAGAGAGAAAGAGAGAAGAGGGGAAGATGAAGGGAGTCGAGTGAGAGGATGGGTTGAGGGAGGAGGTTTGGACCCACGGTGATAAGAAAAAAAGACACCAAAGGGAGGTCGTGGGGAGCCAGAAATTTGAGGGGTGATGTTGAGAAGTGAAGGGGAGAGTGTGAGAGAATGAAAGAAAAAAAAAAAGCGAAAAAGGAGATATGCAAGTATGGTGTGCCAGATTGAGAAAAGGAAGGACGAGTAGGAGAAATGAGTGGGAAGAGAAGGTCAGAGTGCAAGAAGAACAACACATGAATAAACTGGAATATAATATTTGAGTAAATGCATTGCTACGTCCGGTAGTTTGATGACAATATCCAGAACAGAGAAGGACAAAATAAAAATAATAATATTGCTCACCTAAGAAGGCAGAAGGTGAAACGGTGCCGTTGCTACGGGAGACCATGACACTGATGCCGGTCTCGATGAATGGGACGGAGAAGTCGATGACCTCTGACCTTTCCTCGTTGATGGTCAAGGAACCGACGGCCATGTGGGCATTTTTTAACACCACCTGGACAATAGAGGATGGAGACTTTTTTTGGTTCCGGATTTCAGACTTTATCGACTCGATATTTTGCATTTGGAAAAAAGTCTCATGGCACATAAACAAAGAAAAATGTCACAACAAATGGATACACAGGTTAATTATGTAACCTCAGCTATCTAGTGGAAGAGCATTTAATGGTTTCTGCCTGTCACTACGCATCGCTGGCATAGATTTATCGCATCAATTAAGTAGAATTGGATAATTTGCCGTGGCACACCTGATGATCTCTCATGGCACATTACAGTAATGTGTCACGGCACGCTGGTTGCCATCGAACACATGAACGTCTGTATAAATTAGGTCCAGGGAAAGTGGAAAAGAGGTGAGGACGTTGGAAGGCATATGGATCAAAACGGTCAGCTCAAGAAATTAGAACTTAATTTCACAAATTGCCTGTATAAAATATAAATCAGTCAGTTGTACTATAATAAAATCATAATGTACTAATAATCAACATTTTTTAAATCATATTTTGATAATATATAAAATATATATATATTGGTTTTATCTGTGGTGTCATTATTTAAAAAAATGATTTTAATACAAAAAATAAATTGTCTGTGGTGTCATTAAAAAAAAAAAAATCATGCCTGTTGTCGACGCTTCTGTTATTACCCCTGGAGATGAAAGATGTTCAATGATGTAATATATCAGGGGTAACTATTAGGTTTTTAGAGCTTAGACCTTGCAATCAGAGCGTAATAACAGCCGTCTAGACATCGATCACGCCACTGATATCCAGCAACCGCACAGAGCGAGTCGGCTTTAAATAAAAAAACCAAACCTGGCTTCAATGCTAAAAATGAAAAAAATAAAATGCGGTTGGTGCGTAAAGTGTCATTTCTGAATCCAACATAGGATGTTTATTCTTCTTTTTGCATTGGTTAAGATCTCCACTGCATCTTAATGAGATCTGATTGGCCCTCTAAAATAGACCAATCAAATTGTTGTTCTTATTTTGGCTCTCCTCAAATTGTTAGTAATGAAATATCTGTAATTAACAATTATAGTAGAGGGAGGTGGACTCTCTTATTGCCCACCAGGGGAGGAGAGGAGGAAAAAAGTAGGTTATCACATTAGGTCAGAACTGCATCCCAATACCTGTCCTACTTCTCCGTAAAGGTATTATATTTAGCCCCCAATTTGTGTTAAAGTGGCCTGAGACTATGGAGTTAATAAAGTGTGCATGAGTCAAAGCTCCAGCGTGCGCAAAGAGAGTTTGTGTGCTTGTGCATGAGTGAGTCACGACTGAACCTTTGTTCCCCACCTGTGAAGCGGACGCTCACAGGCAGAAAGACAATCGACTCGGCCGTAGCCATCCCGGTTGACGCCGTTTGTGAGTGTGTAGCGGCGAGTGTGTATTTGCAGACTTATTTGTCGGGAGGAAGCGCATGTCCACCTGTGTGCCTAAACGCGTGAACGTCACCCCAGGGGAGAAGAAGAAGCCCGTGCAGTAGTGTACTCACTTCCCCTCTCTCTTTCTCTCTTTCCGTTTGCTCTCTCCATCTCCCTCCTACGACATGTTCTCTCCGTGTTATGAAAGTGACCCATGTGGGTGTTATTGAGAATGAGTGAGCGAGGATGGGAGTTTGTGCGAGCGTCTCAGCTGGTGTGTATCTTGGGTGGCCTAACTCATTATCTTATTGCCAAGAAGATTCGAGATGAAAAGTATGAATGGTAATGTAATCTCTGACACTTGCTGAAGTGAAGAAAAACTAGAAGCAATTATTGCACGCCTCCAACCACTCCCCCCCTCCCCCTTCTCATTTTGATCTATTGTCTTATGAAAGTGTGACAAATTGTGTAAAAGGCCTTAAGTGATCTCGGAAAGTGTTGAAGAGCGTGCTGAGGCACGTCCCTAAATGTGTGCATGTGTGTGAGGAGCAGTCCAGATCTCAGTCCATTAAGAGTTTGAAATCTACTGTCATTTTGGCGACTTTCCAAGTGGAGAAGGACGAAGATAGTTGACATCGGCCAGGAGATGCAACAGCATGGTGTGCATGTGGTAAAAAAATAATAATAATAGAATAAAAATAAAAAGATATTTTTAAAATCTGCGTAAATGCAAATTTACCCAAGAAAAACTGAGAATATCCAAGGATCAACTGTGATTTTAAGTTGTAATATTACCATTCACCACTAGGTGGCAAACATGGCTTAGGTGCATTTATACCAGGTCTTATACTGCTCTGCATTACATGAGCGAGCAAAAATATTTTTCTGTGGCTTTTTTTTAATGATATTTACCTGACTAATACCTCAATAATGATCAAATTAGATTTTTATGAAAAAAAAAAATTAGATTAGGATAATGCATCTTATACATGCATTAGGAAAAATATAAATTGCTCATCTCTGGCTTATATGCTTTCGTGTGTGTGCGCTTATGTGTGTATGCGGGAGAGCAAAATAGCGAGTTTGACAAATGGCGCCTCCCCCCCGATCCTAATGACCATTTATCGGTGAGGCTAGGAAGACGACAGCACATTATGACGCTTTTAGCAAGGGTGATGGCGTTTATTACAGGTGAGCACACTTATAGCTCGGTGCACACTAAAGACAGCAGCCGGCCCAGCAGGGTAACTTAAATGGCTTTATATAATCGACTAAATGGGTCACTTTAATATAAATTGAATAGCAGGGGGGGGGGGGGGGGGGGGGTGGACACATTGTCAACGGTGCCTTGTGAAGGTTATGCAGACTTGTGATGAGACACAGCTCCGTTTTCAACCTGTGACCTTTGAGCCGCTATTGATCTGCTTACTTTTTCCTTCGTTACCAAACGACAGCAAAAGTGCATCTCGCTGTAGCGGGTTGATGTACGAGAACTGACAGCGAGCTTTGACCGGGACCGGGGTCTATTATGGGATGTTAAGAGCCCACTGACCGAATGGCTTTAGGCGGCTCAAAATTGAAGGTATGAAAACAAATTTCCATGAGGAAATTCATCCTTTTGACGGCAAAGCTAAATATAGAAGAGTTCATTTGGCCTTTGGGAAGAAAGGCAGACACTTTTTTTTTTTTTTTTCCTTCACCTTCGCCCACACGTACATAATTGCAATTCTGGCCAGGTTTATTCAAACTAAAACAATGTCCGTACATTTCCGAGCAGGAAGGGCATTTTGGAATAAATAAATAAAAATCAGTGCTGGAGCTTTTCTCATAAAGCTGGAATCATAAACTCCTTACCTCTCCCACCATGCCGTTCCACGTTCCATTAATCTTCTTGCCGTGCTTGCCGTTGGTAACCAGATACAAGTCGTAAGTGAACTTGACTGACTTGGCGATCTTCTTTAAGATGTCAATGCAGAAACCTTTGCAGCATCTCTTGATGTAAATCCCCGACTCCTTGGTCTGATTCCTGCATATGTAGATGAAATTAGAATGATTTCCATTGCCTTCAGGCAAATGATGTTGTAATTAAACGGAGCAGAGTGGAGATTATTTAACCTAATTACAATTTTAGCATTAAATAAGCTCTATGTGAGCAAATCATTCATTCGGGCGATCATTGAAACATCTCACAATGTTTTGATTTGTTTGCGGCAGGGCACGGTGTTCCTCATGCAAGTCCCGCTCAGCGGGTCCACGTCCTCCACGATGACGAAAGGAGCCTCCTCCAGCGTCACGATGGACAGGTGGTCATCTTCCCTGGTTGCAATCCCACCGTAGAGTTCGTAGCGAGGCCACACGTGGTACTTCATCGACAGGGAACCGTTTTCCCATTTGCCTACCTGTAAGGCGAAAAAATTAAAAACGGCGATTTAAATTGAGAAGCAACGAATGCCGAGAGAGAAAATGGATGGAGTGGGGGAGTCACATGACCAGCTGGCCATGGAGCTCATTCAGATGCAAACTGCTGCCTCCTCTGTGGAGGGAGGAGGGTCCAGCTGTACGGCTGAAGGACCGGGCCAAGCTCTCGTGGCTCTCCTCCAACCAAGAGTCATCAATTAGTCCATTTCCCCAGTTGCCGGTCACATGACGGCACTCTGCTGATGCCGGTTCCTTCAAGTGTACTTATGGAGAAGGAACCGGCTTCGGATCGTCCAATGAGAGGCCACGCGATGGGAATCGTAACAGGAACGACGGCACCGGGTTGTAGAGTCATCAATGCACTGCGGGGAACTTGGCATGAACTTCGCTGAACATGAGTCAGAGTAATGTAGACAAAGACGCAGATGGGGCGCTGAACATGACTGGACACTCTTCACACTCATTCAGAAGGTGCCAGAAAGGACGCTTGTAAGAGCTCGGAACTCATTAGGATCCACAAAAGCAGTTCAGATGGGAGTCAAGCTGAGAATTAAACATGAGTGAAAACGAGAGGGGGGGGGGGGGGTGGGGTGAAGACAGCGGAGACTGATCAGAGGACAGAATATAGATCGGAGGGGTAGAAGACGGAGAAATACAAAGAATGGAGAAGAGGAAGAGTCGTAGAAGTCAGCTATGAGGAGGAGGGTTCATTTTAGGATGTGACAGCCACATCTGGATTTTCTCCATCAGTTAGACATTTTTCTTTATTATTTTATGATTATAATTCAATTTGCACAGCTCGAAGATTTGTTGAAAATTAAAAAAAAAAAAGTCAGGGGCCTTTAAGTTGGTCATTACTTTTCTTTTCAAAACACCCTAAAAATAAAAAATGAAATGACATAAAAGTGACGGGGATGGGGGTTGCTAATTAGCAGCTTTGGCAAATATTCATTCAGAAGCTCCACTTCGGAGCGTGTGCCGCATGCAGCGTGCTGCTCAAAGGCACCTTGACCAATCTGATCATATCTAATCAGTATGGCGCCTGGAAAGCTTTGGGCTTAAAACGCTTGAAAACTCCAAAACGTGATGATGAGCGAATCAGATCTTTGTCTCTGCATCAGCCGCTCCAATCACTAAACTAACTCACTTTCTGTCTCATAATTAGACCACAGGAGCATTTAAGTTTGTCTATTTGCTTTTGCAAATTTAAAAAGTCCACGCCAAACTTACCCTGTCCCACTGTCTGTCCTTATTGAGCAGAATGATGACCAGCTTGGGGTGCATCTGGTAGCCATCTTCACTGAACGACAGATTTCGGCCCTCAAACGTCACATTCATTAGGTACCTGAGTGTAAAAAAAAACAAATTTTATTATTATTATTATTTGAGTGCATTTTACAAACTCAACCGACAACTCATTCAAGACGTCAAAGATATTAACTGGGTCGGCAGTGAATGAGTTAATTAAAAAGCCGCATCCACAGTGGGAGAGTACAAAAAAAAAAAAAAACACTGATAGAGAAGCAGCAGTTCCATCACACAAGGGGAAACAAATGTCAAGAACACAAAATGTACCCAACAAAAAAAAAAAAAACACAAATTGATGGTTGTCACACATTCCTCCCTACCCTTTATTTATCTCCCATTCTTTTTTTTTTCCTGAATGCATCAGCAGGTTGCATCGCGTCACACGCCTAGTGATGTCACACTATTTACGTAAGCGAAAAAGCTAATCGCCATCCTGATTTCACACCCCGCTTGAAAAGCACAAGCCAGACGAGGATTTACTGTCCCACATTGTACCGTGACAAGCTGAACTCAACTTGAGCTCGCTGGAGTTGAGGTCTGCTCAGGGACATCTGAATTGCACGCCAAAAAATATACAAATATAATTTTTTTTTACAGTTTCTACTAACAGATCCTCAAATTAACACCAAAAAAATCCCTCACCGGAATGAAGAATGCGCATCTATGTGCTTTGCAGTATGTCTGCTTCTGTCAGTGTGTGTGTTTGTGTAGTGGAGGAGCAGAAAGCCAGCATTGTTCCTGTCAGGTGAAATAATTTCAGCTCCACACACACACTCACGTTGCGATTATAGTGAACGTGTGTGGGTGTGTGTAAGAGTGTGTACATGGGAACATTTGTCTCAACACACACAGCCACACACACTCCTTTTGAAAGTGTGTCCTTACATGACAACCGGAATGTGCTCAAGCATGGAGTCGAAAACTCTAACGGTTCCTCGGAGAGATATAAACAGGCAAAAAAAAAAAAAAAACACTCTTTCTGGATTCTTTCGCTCTTCACCCTTTACTCTCGGTCTCGCCAACCCTCCTCTGTGACAGTTTCCATGGAAACGTTCTACCTCATAACCATGGCGACCGTATATACTGTATGTAGATGAAATATGGACGAGAGGAGAAAAAAAAATCAATCCATCCATCCTACGTATCGAGATTAGATTTACAGACTGGAATGTTTTAGCCAATCATCCGGCAATTATGCTAATGCTAGCATATTTATTTGATTTCCCTGTATTAATAATTGATCTTTTGGAGCGGGATAACGGCGTTCGGCGTGTCCTGCACATGGCCCCATCCCACAGAGCTTTGGCACCGATACAAAGTGCATAGAATAAATCAGAGGCCATTTGCAAAATGACTTGACGCCGTGGTCCCTTTAATCTCGGGCGATTGGTACAAACCATCGAGGGGGGGGGGGGTTATTGTTTGCAATGGCATGTTTGCGAGCGCGTGTGCGTCCCACACCTCCCTGACAGCGGTAACACAAGCATATGTGTGTTGCCATGGCACCCACAACCACTGCGACTTCCGAGCCAATCTGCTGCGTCACTATGGTAACGGTAATCTCTCGGAGGGTGGGCGGGAACGAGACGGAGAGAGTGTGATGGGATTCAGAGGGAAATAAGGGGAAGGGGACTGCTTGTCACAATTCGAGTGTCTTCTTTTTACATTATATTGTTGCTATCACTGCCAATAAGGTATTAGCGTGATTATATGGAATATATAGAAGTGTGGGTAGAACTGAACAGCTGCACTCTGCCATGCTGAGAAAAAAAAAATATATATATATACATAATATATTATTATATAATATATAAAATATATTATTTTATATATATATAATATATTATTATTATAAATATATAATATATACACAAAAATCCCATTTCTAGTCAATTTGGTTTAGTATGATTTGTTTTTCAAGTTTTTATTTTCAAGTTATGAAAGGCATTGAAATGATAGGTTCCCTTTGTGAACCACTTTTTTGTCCCAAATTAATCTGGTCAGATCCCGCAGGTCCTGCTGCGTGTCATCATGCCTTGCTTAAAACTAGATGACAGAGGTTGCCATGGTAACGCTCAGTGTATTCCTTGGAGCGCAAGCCTCCTCCTTTTGTGTTGTGACGTGAAATTGTAGCAAATGATATTGAATTGGGCACCCACTAAATGCCACGATGTGCTGGCGACATCATCAATTGGAATGAGAAGAAGTGTCGTGTTGAGCCTGTGATGAAATAGAAGAGCAGCGGCTCTCTGCACGTGTATTAAAAGTACAGCCAAGGCATTCAGGAAACAATTGATGCCATTTACACGGAAGCACAAAATATAAAAAAAACACACAAACAGCCACTCGCTCGACAAAATTCACGGGTTGACACAGATACGTTTCAGCGCATGTTCTCTTGTGAATAATGGAGGAGGAGTGTGAAATATTGATAAGTCCGTTTCAATAAATTAACCCCAGAATAAATTAGTCATGAATTACGCTCCTTAGCAATTACTGTGGCTCAATGTACTTATTAGATTTGCATAAAGGAGCCCATTGGAAAATGGGACATTTGTCACTGTGGGGGAAAAAAATAAAAAATAAAAATATATTTACACTGTCTGTAACATACTGTACCTTAAATGCATTCTGTGTTGCGTCGTTTTAACTCTTTAAGCAACATTGAACAAAAACGGTGGAGCACAATATGTGGATTGACAATACAGCTAAGTCATATATTCTTTATCCTCTGCAAAGAATGACTAACATTTACGCAGGTGAGCTGAGATCTCAGGTGTTTCAGATGCATTATACTGCCCCCAGGTGGCCAAGGGGGCACACCAGAAAGAGCAATGCAATTAAAATTCAATTAAGAGTGTTGCAAAAAACATTTTAGTCTTTTCAATCGTATCTTCCCAAAATAATTCAATATTAACAATGATGGAGTGCTATTTTTCGTCAAAGTACAGGGACATACAAAATGCGGGGTCAAGATAAAACGGAAGCGGAATAAACCCAGAAGAGAGGAAAGTAGGAGGAAAACAGGAGATTACAAACAACATGGAGAGCATTAAAAGACTAAAAATAAGCAGGAACACCCTGATCGAGTTCCAGTCAAGACCAAAGGCTCGCACACACATCTACGTGAACACACACACTTACGCAGGTGCACATGGCACACACTCATTGCGCAACTCACTAAGGTTAGAACACACAAAGTTCAAAAGGGTCCAGAGAGCTTCAGAAGCACTTGACACCTTTCCAAGTTCAAGCTCATTTGGAACGTGTCCACGGCACGCGAGGTCAGCGGCCCCGCTGTCAAACTCATGATCCCCTCGCTTGTGCATTGTCCGTTTCCATCGCTGCCTCGTTCGGTTCTTATGCTCCTCCTCGTGTTCCTCTTCTTCCCTCCGCTATCTTTTCCTGTCAGGAAACCCCAGAGCTGCGTACTGTGGATTTTATTCACGTAGAGTTGTGACCTTCTCATAGTGTGCTGCGTCCTTTTTTTTTTGTCCTGCCCTGGTTGCTTCATTTTTATTACTTATGGATATAAAAGATCATGAATACTAAAACTAACTTACTTCACACTTGTCGGCTATTTTAGTCTAGTAAATAATTTTTAAAAAACTGCATGATAGCTTATAACAATTTATTTTTACAAATTTAAATTAAAAATGGGTTGACAAATAAAAAATAAAAATAAATTAAAAAATGTGTTGACAAATTTTCATTATTTTTAAAAGTATTCTGTCAATATTTTAAGTTTTTCTACGAATCTTTTAATTCAAGTTCATCATTATAAGACGTGGCGGGACGATAAGAATTTTGGACAGCGCTCAGTTGAAACTTATTTTGTTTGTTTCTAAACTGGCCCAATCGAGTACAAACCAGGTCAGTTTGAAAAGTCCAACCTTTGGCTGCAAATGTGAAAGGAGCCATTTCAAAGTCATGCGTCACAGCTTGAAAGCAAAAATCGAACAGGTTTTGTTGACCCCGCGGATCTCGTCGTGATGATTGCCTGCTCTCCCCGAACCGATGTGATTTCCCCGCAATTGAGCAAAAATATGTTCCACTAGAAACGGAGCGTGCGCTTTTATCGCTCAGGAGGGTAATTTCAGATGCGGCTGCTCAGAATAAAAAGAAAACAGGAAATAGACCGAGCGAGCGAGCGCTTTCTGAATCATGCTCTTTCTATTTCTACAGATTAATAACTACTCCTAATTAGTTTTTGAGAGTCAGAACAATTTCTAATCCAATTCCCATAGTTTGCCGATTAGTCTTCCTTTCAGCTGGCGGGTTCAATCAATTTTCCATGGTTTGTTTTCAGGACCTATTTCTTGCAGACACTCAGAGAACAGAGAATTAGTTATGACTGATAATCAGGCCCGGTTGAGCTACAGAAGGAAATAGAAGATCCAAAACCAAGTGGGGAAAGCAACCTGAACAGCAGCAATCTGGGAAAAGATGCTCTCGTTTGAAAAATGCGGCTAGCGATGCGAAAATCTCCCGCAAGTGTTATACAATTACGTTGATTGACTCGCATCCTTTTCATTCCGAAACCATTCAGCGACCTCGCTGTCCTGCACAGAAGCATTTATGCGTCTGCATTCATTTCTTTCACAGGCTGCCTTTCATTGAGTCGTTTCTCCGCTCCTCGGTCAATGACTTAGCAACTAACCGTCATGGCCGCCCATGCTGGCGAGCGTCCGTTCACTTTCGACTTCATAGACTGCATCCGATTGATAATCTCTTGATGGAGCACTTGAAGACAAAGGTTATCGCCGCCTAAATTTGGTTAAAGCGGCAAGGGGGCGAAGGCTCTTAGCGCGGCTTGGAACTGATCTAATCAACAACAACGCTAAGTTGATTAGGAGATTGCGCGTCCAAAGCACAGACGCTAGCAGTGAAGAGGATGGAGAAGGAGAAAGCGCACACGCTTACCAGCCACTTCACTAAGCACACTTGCAAAACATTAAAAGATCTTGTACGCCACACCCCAATTTTTTGTTTTTGTTTATCATTACTATTAAAAGCCTGTTTGCTAACAGTGTTACTAGCATTAGCACTAATAGCTAGCATTTGGCTATGCAACACTTTTAATGAAGTATAATTTGAAGGCTTTGTGACATCTCTGAGTTAATATAAACAAATTAATCTGTATGAGGTAAAATAGAAAAAAAAGGAAAGAGTTGAGGCATGTTGTCCGAGTGAGGTCATAATCCGTCCGCCGCCATACCAAGTGCAGGTAAAAAAAAACACACTCAGCCTTCACTGACTTTCTAAAATAAAAACACACACATGGAGACACGACGGGAGAAGACACGCGAGGTGATACCACAGCGTGACAGGGGTTTGTGTTTGCCCACTGAAACGCCATTGGGACCAATTAGGACGCAGGGAGAGGAAAGTACCGCCGAGCGTCGCGCTTCACAGCCGGTTCAAAAGGGCCGCCGCTGAGACGGACAGCTGAGGGGGGCGGGGTCGGATTTTCGCGGCGAGGCGCCTATGAAGGGAGGCTTTTGTGAGGGCAGGCTATTATTACATGGAGGGAGGATGATCACAGTATGCGGGAGGGGATTGAAGGTGTTTGGGTATGTGCACCGGCATCTCCTGCAACTTTTAGTGGTTTAGGGAGTGGAGGTTGGAGATCCAAACCGCCAATTTAATAGGAACACCTGCATGGAATAATCCAGTACTATTGTGCATGTTTTTTTTTTTTTTGTACTGTACTAACAGCTGCAGCCAATATTTTTATGCCCTATTTAACTACATAGGCAAATAAACAAAATAAAAAGTTTGTTTCATTTATGTACAGGAACGGTGCAAATAGACAAAGCGTTTCTAAATCCCGCTCATTCCAAAGCTGCATTTTAATAACGACCCACTAATTGAGTTTGGAGAGTCAGAATGATGTCTAATCCAATTCCCTCTCAATATTATACAAGGGGCAGATTTACAATACTATGAAATGAAAGCACAATAAGAGACAAATGACTAAATGAACACCCCTCGGTTAACGTCAATCAAAATTGAGCGTTATTAATTTTGCCAGAAGGGTTATGATTATGGTTTGTCATTCCTCCCAGGACATTCCTGTTCAATTACAATAAAATCCACCAAATGATGACACCAACGAAGAAAAGAATATATTTCGATAAGGAAGTCGAGCTTTGCTCACCTGAGGACTTCATTAGGGTTACCCGAGATGGGGGTCTTCTTGTCGGGAGCTCCGTGGCACTCGGATTTAAGCAAGGTATGCGGTCCTCGGTCCATCATCATGGTGGACGTCGCCATGGTTATAATAGCCACGCCGTCACGGACCCGGGCCTCCAGGCCGTAGTCCCACTCGTCGTAGGACACAGACAGCAGCCCTTGATTGGGAGCAGAGAAAAAAAAAGATCCAGAAGGCGCCAGATGGATTTATCTAAACAGAGCCAAAGTTAAGGAAGGATTGAAATCCGAAAGGTAAACAATGCAAGATGACGAGCGAGGTGAGAGAGATTCTGCTCGACTGTACAGCGAGAACACGTTTTTGAACAGGCTCCAAGACTTTGTGCATCTATCACCTTGTTCTGTTTGTCCATCTGTCAGTCTGAAGCACTGTCGCTCTCTATTTGTTAGCCTTTGTATTGTCTCTGCGCCTGTTTATCCTGTTTATCTTCTGTGTGCCCGAATTCTGTTTTCTCTCTACAATCTGTCGCTTTGGAAAAAAAAAAAAAAAGTCTATTTTTCCTTTATATAACTTGCACGTCATCCATCGGCTATTAAAAGTGCCGCTTTCGTTTCTATGTAAACAAAAGTTATTTTGTTGACGTATGGCATTAATCTGAGATAATTGAAAGTCACACAATGTGAGGGGTTGATTTATTTTGAAAATGAGCTCCATCTATTCGAATACACTGGGCATTTTGGTAATGAGATCCATTGATACAATCTGCTGTTATTGACCTCGTATGATTAACTCATGACGGATCGCCGGCGGTAATTGATGAGACGGCGGCTTCTGCAAAACACTGATTTGAGCACGGCACATAGATCATGTTGAAATTAGCGATCATTTCGGACTGTCAGGATTTTGGAAGGTTAAGCGCAAAGATGTCTATTTTGTAAACATCCATCCATTCTTTTTTTTCCTCATTAGGGCGGTGTGTTATTTTAAATGCTGAAGAAAAAGTTCAGTCAAGGTGGAAGTTAGATTTTGTCCTTTTCGTAGCTTTGACACAACAGCTGGAGCTAAAATATATGCTTTAGCACTAACTTAATGAATGTTAAAGTATGTCTTCAATTTCTAATTCAGACCAAACTTTAGATAAAAAAACATCCCTCAGTCGGTGTTATTTAGCTTTCTTGTATTTTAAGTGGGGGGAAAAAAAAGTGATCAAAAATCGATGACACCACAAATATGGAAATTTCAAATAAGTGAGAGGTAGGAGGATTGTCTCATTCTGAAATTCTCCGCCGCACGCGCCCTCCTGACTTGCGGAGATAGCTTCTAAGTGGTCTTCTTGTTTGGGCTCACCTCAGGGATCGGGGTCACGGCGCTCTCGGCAGCGCTTTCAAAACAATTTATCAGGCTATCTGTCTCTCAGTTTGCCTTTTAATCTGCCCTGCTGGCTCTCCATCAGATTGTCCGCATCCGTGTGACAGTGTATGACCGCATGTCAGCCAGTGCAGTAGCATGTCAGCGTTCAGAAATAGACAGGCGGACTGGCAAAATGCCCCCCCCCCCCCCTCCCTCGTGGGGGGCTTCGCTATTGACAGCTCTCTTCCTCCAGGACCGCGGCACTGTCGACACGTTTGCAACACACACTTTTTATGAGATGTAAAATAAATGTGTGCTTGCAAGGACCCGGGAAATAAGCGCACATCTCTGAGGGTAAGTTTAAAAATGTCACAACACAAATATGTCGCAGGCCAGTGTGAAAGGAGGGCAGCAAAAGTGGCAACTTTTTTTTTTTCCATAGCTAATTTGCATTTGTCAAATATTGCTTGCTTATATGATCTTAGCGGAAGCAAAAAAAAATAAAAAATTATATAACACATTTTTATATTAAAGACTAAATTACAGGATGAATCAAAAAGATCTTATTCCTTATCTCGGCCAGGGCTGGTTTTGAATTGGAACGTTCTGCCGCTGCTGCTCTATATTGCTATAAATTGTACCCCCGCGAATTCTCACGAGGGTTGACGCGTCCCTCCAAAGCACCCGCCCCACGGCTGTGGTGTCCTTGATCAAGACATCAAAACCCTAAACTGCTCCCTGGTGTTACATAAGTCACTCTTTTCCCCCCACCATGTGAAATTCATGTATTCATGACAGTGAAAAACAAAGAGATAGAAGCTACGAAAAAAAAAAAATCTCTCTCTATGTGATAGATATACTTTTTGTCATGTATACTGGTGCAGTCTGCATTTGATTTTTCATGCATTAAATGAGTAGCTAACATTTAGTCTTCTATCTGTCATTACGTCCCTTATGATTCATCTGGTAATATCTCAGTGTTAACTGAAAAATCACCCAGGCACCAAGCACATGAGCGGCTCGTGATTTTCTCGGTGGCTTCATAAATCAAGAGGGAACTTGTGGCATTTGCATAACTGATACGGTCATATATCAAATTTGATGAAGTGGAGGGAAGGGAGACAAACTCACTGATAGACATTTTTTAAGTTGGCTTTGGAGAGTTGAATGGAGGACGTGCTGCTAGCAAACAAAACACACAAATCAAGCTCGTCCAAAACATTTACAGTAAATCATGTGAGTGTGCCAAAAAAGCAGAGGTAAAAAGTTGGATGATTTTTTTTAGTGTTCCAGAAACTGCAAGTGTGAAAAACATGACGCCGCCTCCTTGACTTAAGTCAGGCAACGTGTTTTAACACAGGAAAAACAAATAATGCAAACTGTGATTCCCACTGCAAATTGATGCCAAACAAACTGAATGCTGGGAAATATTTGGTTGGGAAATAATAAAGTGTCTGATTGGCAAAATTCAGTTTCATCTTATTATAAGAATATGCATAAGCTAAAGTAAAGACGCTCAGTGAGACAGGCAAAATAAAAATAAAAAGTTCCAATCCGCATTCCGAAGGTCTGCACTAAATCAAATCCATTGGCGCTATTTTGTTTTTGAATTACGGAGGCCAAAGCGAAGCGCTAAGGCACGACCAAGGTCTCCTGCTTCAATTCAAAATGTCTCCCCCTGAAGGTTAACATCCCTTTCCAAAATGATGCTCTTCAAAATCTGGCATCTAATCATTATTGGGCTTAGAAAATCAAATTTTTTTCACCCCCCAAAGACTGCATTAAAATTTCCTACCTGTCGGGAACTCGGCGGGAACCACGTCAGTGTCTCCAGCGATGAGCGAGGGCACGATCCACGTGTAGCCGTAACCGGTAATCCCGACCGAATGGCCCACCTCGAAAATAGTGTTGGCTTCTTCTTTTGTGCAGTACAAAAGAATAACGGGACTCTGGAGTTTCTTTAGCTGGTTCTGAATCTTGGAATCGCCGTCATCTACAGACATGTCAAGGAGTAAAACTTCTTCCAATTCCCAGCCCACAAAACTGTTCTCGATGGTGCTTCGGATCTGGAGGGAGGGGGGGAGCACAAAAATAACTGTTCAGATTGACCAAGCGGGCCTGAATTACTGTTTTAACTAAGAGCACCAAGTGGAATTTTTTTTCTGCCTCATTAGAGAGCAATTAAAAAAAAAAGATCAGCAATGGACAATTAATTAGCATTTGTAATGATTTTACTAAAAGAGTGGTCATGGTTTATCCCGATTTTTTTTTATGGCTTGAAGACAGCGAGTGATAGAGAGACGGAGCTCATTCTACCATTGAGGTAGCTGGAATAAATTCTTATCGACCCGGACAATCAATTTTGGAGCACTCCAGTGTGCCGTGATTTGGAGCCAATCCATGGAAGGGATTTCAATTTCGGCCATTTTGGAATGCCGACTTAATTAACCGACTGGGAACTGTGAATGAATTGACTTGGTTCATTTTTATCTCCAGCCGGGGCTAATATTTAACATTTTAGTGATGCTCCTAATGTCTTGTTCTGAGCAGTGTTACCTTGGTGACAAAGTCTTGGTAGCCTGGGTAATATGTGGTAACGATGGAGAAGATGTACCAGTCATACTCCTCCATGATGTTGAGCATGACTGACGCTTGCTGCTCGATGGAGGGGCCAAATTGAAAGAACATGGAGTCGTCATCCTGTAAATGAGAGCGGGACAAGGTTAGGGAACAATATTTGGCCCCGAGTTTTGATTTACCGTCGTTGGCTTGACACAATGTATCCCGGTCAACATGTTTTAAATTAGCTGGCTTTTTTTTTTTTTCCACAGAGGACACCGGTGGCGGGAAACGATAGCGCTCACGACTTTTATTAGTTGCCTTTATGACTCCTTTAATTGGTTTGTACACGAGGTTGGCAAAGGGTTTTTTTTTCAGGGGACTTCAAACTGCTGTTGCTGATCCCATCCATCATTTTCATCATTTAACACCAGCACACATCTGGAGAAAAAAATAAATAAATAAATATAGGTGTTAAATATGGAAGATCATGTATAGATGATCTTGATTTTGCAAGGACACCTCATTTAAGAGAAGCTAAATAAAGACAAGAATGTGAATCTTAAACGGTGAGATTATCACAGCGTTGTTGAAAGGAGATATTGATCAGCAAAAGTGGGCGGGGTGAAAGGTCAAAGTCTCAACAAGACTGTGAGATGAGCTTGACCCTCAGATGTGAGTGAGGTCATTAAGTCTAAATTTTCTGGAGACAGGAGCGGGCAAGTAGATAATAACCAACTACATGAACTGAAAAGATGCTGACATAGACAAAAAAAAAAAAAAACGGATGCTTTTAAAATCTTGGCCGCCTGCTTTTTTTTTTTTAGTAGGACTTTAAAAAGCGGACATGTCCAAGAAACAGTATCTGTATGCTGACTCGATTCAACCGCTGAGATTTCGTTGTGAGCAACTACTGAAGGGCTCTTTGGCTTTTTTAGGACCATCTTTGAGCTTCTCTTCACATCAAACGGGGATGTGCCCCTCCCTCTCTCACATAGCTTGATCTGCTACCTTGTTTCTGCATTAATGAGATCAGGGCGATGGCGTTGAGGTGGGAGCGTTGGATTTGCAGTGCATCTGGCAAACAATGCTGCTGCTGATACACGTGATGGTGGAAACGTGTCATTCTCGTGTGCCGTGCAAAACAAAGTGCATCAACTTGCCAAATGAGTCCGTGTTAGGAAAAAAGCATGAAATAATGATGCTGATGTTGGAGTCGTGTCTCTTTGCTGACTAGAATCCATTTACTCCTCAATTATTATTTTTTTTTTATCTTGCTCCGTCTTAATTATCCATCCAGAACCATACATAGCTTTTTTTTTTTGCTGCTTTTCCATTTACACCAGTGGAATGTCTGCCAGGGCAGAGTTATAATTGAATTTCCAGATCCAAATTGTTTCCTCTGGCTTCATTCATCTCTCTATTTTACTATTCTTAAGAGCAGAATTAATCTACTGTCCAACACACTCGTTTAGAGAACCAAATTCCCATTAGGCTTTAAGAAATACTATAAGACTGATATTGGTTCGGGCAAACAAGAAAATTGCTGACGTCGGCCGATTTGAGCGTAAGGAACCTTGAGGAAAATGAAGTGGTGCAAAACACCTCTTTGCTTCATTTACAGCAACAATAATTAGGCTCTGGCCACATTAGCACCTCTTGTTGGCACAATGTGATCGATTAGCGAGTATTAAAATTCCCACAGGGGGTGAAGCGGGGCCAGCGAGTCACTCATCCGGATTCGGGAAAGGGGCCAGCGAGGCCTTGGATTCGCTTCCGAGTC
Source organism: Syngnathus scovelli (assembly GCF_024217435.2). Classification (NCBI taxonomy): domain Eukaryota; kingdom Metazoa; phylum Chordata; class Actinopteri; order Syngnathiformes; family Syngnathidae; genus Syngnathus; species Syngnathus scovelli. The sequence continues at coordinate 3,100,083 of NC_090862.1, forward strand.
GTCTCTTACGTCAGCACTGGCTTCAATGCGTGCAAAAAAAAAAACACTTCAACCCACAAGTGGGATAAATGGCCAGTGGAGATATGAGTATATGAAAAGAGTGAACAGAAGAGAGTGAAGATAAAAGAGGGATCAAATTGTGAGAGGGAGGAATTAAATGAGAGAGAGAGGATGGGAAATTGAGTTGTAGCAGAAGAAGGGAGGGCGGAGGTAGACGAGGTGTGATGCCTCCTGAGGGACGGACGGCGGCAGAGGACAATGTGACAATGGAATAAATAGACAGGAGGAGGCCAAGCTGGCACTCGGCTCTGATCCTGTGTGGCGCGACAGAGCAAGCCAGAAGTCACGAGCGGCATGTGTGTGTGTGTGTGTGTGGGCTGGACAGGTAGGCTGAGAGACGGAAGTAGAAACGCCGGTTGAAACGTTTGCAGGCTGCAGTTTCATTTCCTGACCATAGTTTGGCAGAAGCTAATTCAACAAAATACAGTAATTTAAGTTTTTTTTCTGCATTGCGTCATACTGGGACGTCCATGATTTAAAAAAAAAAAATGGCTGCTGTGCCGTAATCTCTGGCCTGGAGCCTCCAAATGAGTGCACTCATATACTCCTTGGAGCAGTTCTTTGGCTCGGAGGCGAGACAGTCAATAAGTTAGGTAGTATTTCAATTACACACACACACGGGCACATCACTGAGGGCAAAAAAAATAATCCTGCATCCAATTTGCTATGGAACATGCATGCACACACACACACAAAAATGCACATTGTAAAAAAAGTAGTCATGCAAAAAAAAAAAAAATAACTGATGACGCTGTGGGCTGCTGTGATTTTTTTTTTTTTTTTTTTGGGCAACGCATATTTCTACCCTGTCTATAAAGGCGCTTTTGAACTTGAGAGGGGGGGGTGGGGGTGGGGGGTTACTGGCGCTGGTATTGACACTGCCTGATGGAGGAAGAGAGAGAGAGAGAGAGAGTGGGAGAGAAGTGAGACGGAGGCAGGGCGAGAGGTTGGACGGCTGGAAAAAGAGAGCTGAGTGGGAGGCGAGGTGGGAGAAAAGGGAGTGGGAGGGGGGGGGGACAGCTGGCCTTCACTTGAATATAGTCAATTGAAAAGACAGCAAGCAGGAGAAACTTGCCACCGGCTCTTTCGCTCGCATACACTCATGCACGAAATGGAGCTACACACACACTGCTAAAATGACGTATTGATGACGAGACCTTCCCATCCTTTCTGCCGCTCTTCACACGTATTATCTCTACCTCAATTAAAAGCCCCCCCCCCCATACCTTATCGTCCCTTTTCTTATCACCTTCGCCTCCTCATCCTCAGTCAAACATATACGCGCTTAATTAGCTCAGGCATTTATCACAGCATCGCCTAATTAACACTGACCCTATTTGAGGCCCTTTAATTTAAAGCTCAGAGACGGCGGTCATTGAATTTATTTGCCTAGCTCTAAAAGGAATGAGAAGGTGTCATGAAGAAGACAACAAGACGGTTTTGGTTCATGTCTTGACACGGTGGTCTAAATGTAACAGATTATTTCTCGGTGGCCCATTTCGGCTCTAAGTTTAGCAGATGAGCCACTGAGGAGCATCTGCAGTCTTCTGCTCCTCCTGTTTGTGTCCCGGCTTTTTATTGAACCGTAATGGTGCGTGCTTTTTCAGGAAATGCATTGCACGGTGAAGTGGCGGGCTGAGATGAGGCTTTGACATCCCGGGAGAAAACTCCATGCTCGCCTAGTTTTCCATATCTCATTTCTAAAGTCGGGCTATGTTCCAGAAGCATTTTAAGGGAATCCGGATTACACAGGAGGTGCAGCCCACATTTGCTTGTACGGGATTTAATTTAATAAAGGAAACTGGATTCTTGAATAAGAGGCTGATAAAAAAAAAAAAATATGATATTGGTTACTGGGATTCCATCTGACTGACAATAAAATAAACTATTGTTAAATGTGTGATATTGGCTTGTGTCAAAATGATATCAGAGGTTTTGACTTTTATCAGATAAGGCTGCTCAGGCTAGCGCCGCGGTGTGTCGCTTCGTTCAGTGTCAAGTCGGTATGTCGAGTTTGAACACATTTCCCGTGTTGTCACAATGCATTTACAACCCCCTGGCAAAAATAAAAATAAAAAAATGGAATCGCCAACGGCAGATGAAGTTCATTCAGTTGTTGACATGACAACAAACTGAAGTCAGACGGCAACTTTCTGGCTTTAAGAAAAAAAAAATGGTGGAATCGATCAATTCAGAGGAAACAAATTTCTAAAACAAAAAATACCTGTGTAAATTTGGAATCAAATTTGAGAAAGTCCTGTCACATGACCCGATCAATCACAGCTTGTTCTCCATCCCCACCCACCATCTGAGCTCCATGAGGATACGCCACATCCACAAAGCAAGGGCCAAGCACGCATTTAACCTTACAAGCTCTTCCAGCCCCCTGGAAAGAAGCGAAGCATGGAAGCCAATGATCTCACCAGGGCAGGGAAAAGGAGCGAGAGAGTGAAAGGGAAATGGAGTGCGAGTGCTTTGTGTGTGCTTTTGCTCGCAACACGATAAAGGCTGGTTCTCAGTCACTGTCAGTGGAGAGACCACCCTCCCTCCCCTCCTTCACCCGTCCCATCCCAAGGATGAGCTCCTCTATATCTTTGCGCTTCAGCCTCTGTGCAATTCTCCACATTTCAAATTACAGCCATTTTGCTGCCTCGGTGATAAGTGGCTAAAAAAAAAAAAAAAAAATGCTTCATATATTCCACAACGGCAGGTGTACAAAGGTCTCAGATAAAACAAACAGGAGGAGGAGGGGGGATTATGTCGGGGGGAGATAAATGAAGAGGGTAAAACTTAAGAGGGCTTAAGTGCTCCGCAGACCACCCCGCATTTACGATTCCTCCATCCAGCCGGATGAAAATTCAAATTCAAATCTCTTTTATTGGCGTGACAGTCGGAAGACGCACAAAGACAATAAGACCGTGTGTACTCTCTCATCTTCTCCCACCTCGGCTTCATAAAAGCTGTACACGCCCTTAAAGTCCATTACATGATCAACTGAGCTGGGTGAACATCCTGGGCCATTTTCGGACAAATGATCTACAGTCAGGAAAAGGCTAATATGTCAGCTAAAGGTAAGCAGAGCTGCATTGTGTTGTGTTAGCCGCAATTTGATTTTAATGTACCCTAAAGGTCGGGCCAATTATTGGAGAACATTTCCCAGAACCAAAACGGTCTAATGTCAAGGGTACCTTTGAGGATAACAACCCAAGTAACATGTCATTGCAGTGTATCATGTCACATCTAAAGGTTGAATCCATTCTCAAAAGGCTTTTTGGATCAAAAGAATCAAATTACCAACATGTTACCACAAAATTCATAGCGGAGGATAATTAAGAGTCTTCAATTAGGCCCTGAGAAGGAAAACATGTTCCACACTAAGATGAGAAATTTTCAAACAAGCAATTCATGGAAAAATGTGCTAATGGTTTCTCAGCTTGCTGCCATTCTAAAAATCCTTGGGAATTTGTTCGATTTCTTGGAAGGACCACAAAAACAGAACTAGCATAATTAACACGGCATAAAAGGATCATTTGTGTATATTGTGACCAACATCCTTTCACGCCGGTTTGTAGAATTTCACCTCGGCAACCCTGAAAAAGATTTTGAATAGCTTGGAAAATCTGTGTAAATATGAAAATATATTATTTCATATAATTAAATATATATTTTGAATAGCTGGGACAATCTGTGTAAATATTAAAATATATTATTTAATATAATTAAATATATTTCGGATATTTTTTTTTTTTTATCCTAATTAATTCACACCTAACTTCATCCACATGACAGCTGGTTTATTGACTGATTAACCCCATGGATGTAATTAATTTTGTATAAACAGAAGTGAGGCATTGTTTTTAACATTTGACAGCCTGTTCTGCTCCCCTTTATCTCCCCCTCGTTGCGGCGGCACGTGCGAGCACACATTAATGAATGATTTACGACGGCAAAACACACACGGCGGTGCAGGTATGTATTCACACACACACACATGCCAACACACACACACACACACGCGTGTGCAAAACAACAGCTGCCGCACTAATGCCGGTTTGGCATGAAAGCATTTTTAGATCTTCTCTGCTCTCTGCACAGTGTCAATCCTGCACGCGCAAAATATGCATGTTATTTATCGAACATATTAGCGGCCATCTTTTTGTGTTCACGCATGCTTGAGCGCTGTCTTCCTTTTAACTTGTCCTGATTGCTTTTCTTCTACTCCCACAAGATAAGATGATAGCTCCTATCCCTCACATCTCCAGTATTTCCGCATCTAAAGCTCTGAATTCTTGATTAAAACGTATTAATTTTGAAAGGATGCTAAAAATAATTCCAAAAAAAAAAAGCTAATCAGCTTAGCCAGGAGCTTTAAATCCGAAACAATAACATTATTTATAAAACGAAGGGGGGGAAATGTTTTATAGTGATAAGTGGCACATTGTTTCTCAACTTAAGCGTAAAACTAAGTAAGTAAAACTCAAGTCAGGACACATGTAAAGTGTAAACCCTTGCAGCGCTTCCAACAAGATGATTTAGATAAAGGCAGGCAGGCTAATGGAAGTAGAGTCGCAGCATTGTGAGGCTTGTGCTTTGAATTATAGCAAGTTTGCGTGATGAGTTACTTGGCCTCCGAGAACGTTTTCAGGATATGAGCGTTGGCAGCAGCCACAATCGATAGCTGAGGCTTGGGGAGCAGGACTATTTACTGAGAAGGTCGGTCGGCCTTCGCTTCACAAAATCAGGTCACACAAAGGTAAGGCTGTTAACCCCAGTCATAAGAAACGGAGAATAGCCTTGAGGGTGCGCGGAGTAAAAAAAAAAAACATCGATTGTAAATACAGAATGAATAAAGTTACAAAGTGTTTTTTGGAGAGTGACCTATGTTTAGTTGAAATGATGCAAGGATAAGTCTGAATTCTAATGACGTAACCCGCCCAAAAAAAGTTTGGTGACGAGGTGAATGAGAATCATTTAAGTTAAAAAAAGATAATTAAATAAATAATTAAAATAATAATAATAATAAATAAAATAAAAAATAATTAATTAAAATAGAATATAAATAATAATAATAATAATAATAATAATAAATCAAATTAAAAGAAAGATAAAATAACTCAAAAGGTAGGCTTGGATTTTTGGAATTTTCAAAGCAACACAAAAAACAGAATCGTTTAAGTTAAAAACGTTAATTAAATAAATAATTAAAATAATAATAATAAATATAAATAAAATAAAAGATAATTAATTAAAATAGAATATAAATAATAATAATAATAAATCAAATTAAAAGAAAGATAAAATAATTCAAAAGGTAGGCTTTGATTTTTTGGGAATTTTCAACGCAACACAAAAACACACAACAAAGAGCCTCATCACATCAGTAACCAAACAGCAGGTGCAATGGTCCAAAAAAACTGAAACTGCTATTTACAGCTTTTGATGAATCGAAACAGATGAGACATGATGGATGCACACTAACGACATACTTTCTCACTGTAAATGGGAGCAACCTGATGGTTCTAAAAATTAACTACGTGTTAAAGACGAGCGTCTTGGTAATCAATGTGACGCCCGAGCGCCGGGGGCATATATAATGTAACAAACAGTGTAAAAGTCACCTGATGTGAAACATCTCGACAAGCTCTTCTCAACCATAAATGATCACCTACTCGGGATTCTCATTAGACTAAAGAGACGAGGTGCTCCATCACTGGCATTTCATTTCCAAGCCCGTCCTCTTCAGACTAATGTGCTCCACATGCATCATGAAGCATGACTTTGTGTTTGCTTTGTGTGCCCCGTGCGGGGCAGGGGCAGGGGCCGCTCCTCCTCAATCAGGAGGAAGGTGGAAGGTAAACAGACGGCGGCGAGAAACGTGTCTGGCCAGGTGAAGAGGCCGTTTGACTTGTTGAATTGGTGCCACTTTTTGCTTCTGTTTACAATTTTCTTTTCAGGCTGCGTCGCTTCATGTGTGTTCTCCTTGAACCAATCTGCAGGGGCCTGCACATGTGTCACGACATTTTCTTGTCAGCTTGCACCTGCTTATTAAAAAAAAAAGAAAAAAAAAAAGAAAAAAAAACAGCAGGATCACCAGCGGAGCTAAGGGGGGGGTCGGTGGGGGCATTGCCTCCTTCCAGATGCCAGGCCAGATAGAGTTTGCAGAAGAATTTGGGGGGTTTGTAAAAAAAAACAAAAATAAAATAAAATAAAATAAAATAAAATAAAATAAAATAAAATAAAATAAAATAAAAATTGTATTGGTGGACGGGCTGTCTGTCCACTAAATAGCCCAACGCTGTGTCAGCCTCCTTTTAGAAAACACAAAAACGCCCTATCTTGATTCCGAGTGTCATCCTTGCTAACCCCCGTTTGACCAGAACCTTATCCAAAGCCATCTACCCGTTTCCTTTCAACTTAAAGCCGACTCTCTCGCTCTCGTGGCGTTCCTGATTGGATTAGCTCTATTCCTCAAATGGATTTGTCTCAGCATTTGGAATGAATATTTAAAGTGGAATTTCGAAACGTATTATGTTTCAAATGGATTATTATACACAGTGCCCAGCTGGAATTCATGAAAGCGGGAGTTTAGCGTGTTGATCTTTTCATATTGCCGTGTCTCGTGCTTTAGCTTAAACATTGAACGCTTATTCTCTCGCTTTGTCTCTGGCCATTTCTCACTCTGTCCTACTTTTGAACCCAGTTATTCTATCTGCGTCCTCCCTCCAGACCCTCACTCTCCTTCTCTGTCTCGGTGCCAAGCCGCCCCCTTTGGTAGCCCTTCTCTCAACCTCCTTCCCTTGTCCTGCTTCTCCATTTCTGCCCTCTCTCAATAAGTCTCTCTGCAATGTTAATTCAAATTGCCTGCTCGGGAGGACAGTACAGTTCCAATAAAGCCGGAAGCACTTAGAAGAACATAATCAATCTCTCTTTTTGCTTTCCCTTCCCGTTTTCTCATTCTCTGGCTTTTTTCTCACCCTATTTGAAATTCCAGCGATACGAGGAGCAGGACTCTCTTGGCTTTTAATTTGCCATCTCGTCACTATGTTCTAATCAAGCCTTTCTCGTGCAAATATATCTTCCCCCCGCTCTTCACTTAAATGCCTCGCCACGGTTTCGAAGGCAGTTACGGGGTGGCGAGTCCGCCGTAATCAAGCACACCATCGGCTTTGTGCAAAGTGAAAAGGTTTTTTTAAGCCCGAGACGTTTTGTGTTCTTTTCATTTAGCTGAAGAAGGAGAAGCTGTGAATTCCAATCTATGACTGTTTTCTATCAAACGCACTGAAATTTTGTTGGTACATTTACTCAGTTTTATTTCATCAAGTGGCTGCAAACATTTTTTATTATCAGATCTATTTGAAGTTGATATACAGTCTATTGGGAAAAAATGCATCTGAATTTTGGTGGGGACCACTTGAGGAAATAAAACTGAGTAAATTCCAGAAAAACTTTTTTCAGTGAACAAAACTTCACTAAAAAAAACAGTTTAATTCTAAATTATTTTTTAGCTAATTAAGGGGTCAGACAAAAGTTTGTGCTCCATTAGTGGAAACTCTTTCGTCCCTCGCAGAATATTCGCCCGCCGCTGTCTTTTTTTGTCATGTACATGCGCAACTCTCCTTAGACATCAGCTTCAGGCCCGTCATGTTTAACGGCGGACAGGTGGAGAGGACGAGACGAACGAGAGCGGAATGGCCAACGACTCCCGAGCTGCTTGAGAATACTTGGAGAGTGACAGGAAGCGAGAGTGAGGGTGAACATAGATAAGAGGGGGAGCGAAATACTTCTAATTCACAGGGACAAGCTGTGTTTCCGTGGCAACGTGGTTTCAACCGTAATAGCCCTGCTGAGGATGCCATTAGTGGAGAACAAAAAGAGAACACTACTCGGCATTTACAGGAAGTGCGCACATAGATGGAAAAGTGGAAGAAAAAAAAAAAAAACATCCACCTGCATTTACATTTTTTAATTTACAATCCGGTACAATAATAAAAGCAGAACTTCAGTGTAGTTTTAAAATCAGCGTCCCAATTTGAGAGGTTTTCATGACGATGAGGGCAGGATGTTTTAAACGAGTAACTACATGCTGTTCATGTCTGGAAAATGAAGCAGATAATATAAAGTGCACGCATACTCTCCAAGGCGGGATATTAGACAGCATGTTGGTATTACTGTAGGCAGCAGGCATGTTGCTCGCGCTCTGTTTTGCTCCGGGCTATCGATGACAATAACCTACTTTCCACTGCAGGGCCCAAAAGTCAAACAGACTTAGTTCATAACACTGAAACGTGTTTTTTTTTCCTTTTAAATCTACCGTATTTTCCGCACTATAAGGCGCACTGGATTATAAGGTGCACCTTCAATAAATGGCCCATTTTAAAACTTTGTCCATATATAAAATATACATTTGGCCCGCGGGCCGGACTTTGGACACCCCTCCTGTAGTGGCTCAATATTGATCCATATATAAGGCGCACCTGATTATAAGGCGCACTTTTGAGAAAATTGGTGTGGTTTTTTTTTAGGTGTGCCTTATAGTGCGGAAAATACGGTAGTCAAACATGTAATCACTAAAAGGTTTCACTAGATGATCATGACCCTTTAATCACTTCATAATGAACGACTAAAGTGACTTCTGTTTATTAGCATGTAGCATCAAATGCTAAGTCTCATGCCTGTTAAGTTTATCAGATTTTCCAGATGCAAATGAGTGTCGGTCCAGGAGAAGGGATGTCAGATAGCAAAGCTCTGCACAAACGCCGTTTGGGCTTCCGAAAAATCCCACAACGGCAAAGATTAGAATTCAGACGGAAAAGTCTGCCGGGGGGGGGGGGAGTTTCAAAACAGTTGAAGGTGAATCGCTTACAACCTCAACAAAGACTTGTAAGCTTGTGTCTAAATATTGCCTGGACTCAGACATGCTGAAGGTGTACTTTGTGGTCTGACAGTACTTCATGGTCTTTTCTTTATGTCTGAGTCACATGATGTGTGCGCCGCGTGGGTAGTTTGGAAGCGAGAGAGAGACGGACGAACGGACGGAGGGATGTTTGTGGTAATTTAGAACAAGTGAGAGGAGGGGCAACATTTAGATTCATCACAGGAGCTCACCTTGCCTCAACCCGCATGATGTGAGAAAAAGGGGAGAGAAGCTGCAGCCAAGATTAAAAAAAAAAAAAAAGAAAACAAGAGATGCAATGAGACAGAATGGGGTTGAGCCAAAAGATCTTTTCTGTGTTACAGTATTTTTTTTTTAATACGTTTGTGGTGAAACACAATCTGAATGTATAAAGGGGGGGATGAAATATCCTAAATATTCTAACTGCAATTTGAGATAAATGAGATGAAAAGGGCGCAGGAAATAAATGGGACAGCAAAATATTGTGTCAGAAATCCGACATCAAACTAGCAGTTAACATCGACTAATTAATTACATCATTTCATTGCTTTGCTTTTTTTGACTCAGAGAGTCTGCTCACGGGGAGCGATTAGGTTAATGAAGGTCTTGGCAAATGTTGGTGTTGGGTCTTTGAGGGGAAAAGTTGAGCTATTCTGCTTGCAAGACGTGCAGATAGGGGCTGGCAAAAAAAAAAAAAAAGGAAGCAACTGATATTTTCAGCCTGCTGTGGGACGAGAGGTGAAGGAGACCTTTTCGTGTGGTGAAAAAGGGGGAGTGCATGTCTACTGGGAGCCCAGAGACACAAGTGGCGGGCTGGGATGAGAAAAGATTGATGGAAAAGAAGCCAGGCAAGATTTAGACAGCACATCTTTGTGTGAAGAATAGACTCCTGACAAAATGTATTCCGCTCTATTGTCTTCTAGTGGCACGTGAACGTGGCGGAGCAAGGCAAGACGGAGAGCGAGTGTGTGGGTAGCGTGGGTGGGGAGGTGCTTGGCGAAGAGGGAATTAACACTTGCGCATCTGCTGCAAATCGCTCCGTCTGCTTCATGTACGCTGCCCCAACGTGAACCGGACCTTAGCGGGAAGCCGGAGGAGATGGGAAAATGACTTTGCTGTGGAAATGGGCAAGAAAAGACAATGAAGAAAAACAAGCCAAAGTGGGGAATTGAAAAAAAAATTGTGGACTAGACGGAAGAATTCAGATTTATACAGTACATACAGAGATTTTTTTTTGTTATAATAATAATAATTTTCCTGTATACTGTACACATAAGTGCCTAAAAAAAAATCAGTGTTGGAAATTGTGTGTGGTAAAATTTATTTCAGTATAATTTTGTATTTTCTATTTAGTCTATTTCGTTTTTTTCTCATCTCCAAAATAGCCGCCGTCAATCAAGTGCATGGGCGAACTCTCCTTCCGATATAAAGCAACGAGAGAAACAAAAGATTCGCTCCGAGTGCAAGTGATGGAATTGAGTGAAGAGGCGCTATAAAAAAAGTTATGGGGATGAGTTTCAAAGTGGCCACGTTCTAAATGACCAGAGTAAATTGAGACCAACGGGGTTAGAAAATAGGCCATATATATTAAGGACTCCATTTTGCAAACTCTTTTTCCAGGAAAGGGGAAAACAGAGTGGGCTGTCACATTTTCGAAACCAGGACAGCACGAGCCTTCCAGCCAGCGGATAAAAAAAAAATAATAATAATTCTTCAAAACATTCTTTCATCTTAACATGTGTACGTTACGATAAACAATACCTGCCTTACTTTCAAGTACTCAGTACTCGCGAAAGCAGCCGATACCAATGATTGCAAAGACAAAATATTTCATGTACTACAAGACGAAAGCAAATCCAGAAATAACTTTTCTGAGCACACAAAATGGACCGAAGAAGCGGGCAATGGAGATAGGAAGCGGAAAGAACCGAGAGAGGGACATGAAACAAAAAGAAAGCGCCAAAGGAACGCTTATCACTTACAGATGCGGTTAATTGTGTCTGTTGAAGCAAGTAGAGGCGGTGCCGAGCAAGAGACACATTATATTAAATGAGTTCAGTACCTTAGTGATTACCACAACAATGACTCCTATTATTGTAGGACATTAATTGGGGGAAAATAAGCACAGACGGGGGGGGGGGGGGGGTTGAAAATGAAATATTTACATTTAATTCTGCTTTTTGATTCCTTTCCATCTATTCAATGAATATGTGTGGATGCATGCCAGCACATATTTGCACACATGCATTTGTTATCCGTGTTATATTACATTTTCCTCCGGGTGATGGCGGTTGGCTGCGTTATCGTTTTTCTTAATTGCTGACGATCTTGCATTCAAAGCGTATGAAGGAATGGATGCTATCCGTTTGCTCTCCAGATGAGCCGGCTGTTGATACAAACGGGCTGGCCCTGGGGGTGATCAGCGACAACTACGGCTATTTGTACCGTTACAAAGCCATCCGTACCTTCTAGACAAGAAAATGGCTAAGCATGTTTTGCTAATATGAGTATTAGCCATAAGCTTTAGACGTGTTGTTTGTTGATGCTGGTGCACACGGGCAATTAGCAAGACAAAATGCACAACGGTGCCGGAAACCACTACGGATTACAAACTGGCAACGCCAGCCATGCTGGCAAGGAAATAAGACATAAAATTCATAAACACGCAGTTTAACAAGGACATGCGTGCCATTAAATTGTTGGATTAGTTCCCAAGCCAGCACATCATCATTATTTTAGCCTATGGATGGACGAATAAATAAATAAATAAATAAATAAATAAATAAATAAATAAATAAATAAATAAATAAATAAATTTCAAAAAATAAAATGTCAAAGTAAATTATGATATGGAACATTTGAATAGGGTGTTGATTTTTTTTTTTTTTTTTTTTTTTTTTTATTCCAGCATGAAGCCTATTCAATTTCATTGGCCATGTAATTACTCATATTTCGAATGTTCATTTTTCTGCTTGGAGATGAATGAGTCCAAACTATTAGACTAACTCACTTTGACTCTTCATCACATGTTAAATCTATATTTGATGGAACGGTCTTGTACCATTCTCCAATTTTTTTTTTTTTTATTCTGCCCATCATAAAATTTTAAGTATTTTATTATCGTCTTTCGGTGTCGTGCCATGTCATCTCCTCTCTTTTTGCATGTGGGATAAAATACAGTTTTGTCTTTTTTACCAATTCTAATACCAGGTTCTGCCTTTGTGTGATGGAGTCGCGTCCTCAGTTTTAAAAATGTCTGTTTTTAATTTTTCCACCCCTCTGAAAAATACTTTGAGTTGTACAGATTATGGAACACATTAATTAAGAATATAAAATGCTTTGAACTAATTTAGTCTCTTTTTGTGCTATCACAAAAACTTGGCATTTCAACAGGGGTGTGTAGACTTTTTATATCATCCTCACTACCAGCATTTCCCCCTTTTCTTTCTCTCTTCCTTCTGCCAGTCCTCCTCTATCTTATTTACGCCAGCGCACCGTCTCAGCCCATTAGTCGGACACAAATCCGCTTGGAGACAAAGCCTTAATGCGGCCCTGTCTTAGTTTTCTCAAGTCCTGGTAATGCCAGGAGAAAGCTCTCATGAGAGGTGGACTCTGCTGGTGGCTGGGGATTTTTTTTTTCAATCTTTTACCACAAAATGGCAATCTTTTCCTACTGTCTGGTCAACTCAGACTTTATGGACTTAAAAAAGTTTCTATGATTGCAAATGCTAGTGTAGATTTTCCATGCAGTAGTTCAGTTTGTCTCTTTCAATAAATGACATATTTTTTTGCAGTGACAAAAATGCAAGACTGTGTGTGTGTGAGAACAATAAAACGAGAGGACTGTTCCATTTCATTTCTCTCCATAATTGTCTAATCAAAAGGGGCAGAAGCACAAGCTTCAGTGGCACTCGCTGACCTCCACTTGTCACTAAAGCTCGTGTGTGCTGGTACAACTGATGACCTGGACTTGATGGCACCAAAATAACAGGGAAGTGGCACGGTAGGTGGAAATGCAAAAAAAAAAAAAAAATCACAGACCGAAAAGCAGACTGCCGGCAGAAGGAGCAACACGACTCAGCGTATTCCACTTAATATCTCAAGCAGATGGATTTGCGCAAGTATGAAACGGATGAAGATTTTGAGGAACGGGTTTAAAGTCACAATCCGGGCGGACTCAGATAAAGCATTTCTTTTTTTTTTTATCCCCTTAGGCGAGGCCTAATAACTTGGCAAAGCTTTCTTCTCTGTTCTGGTGCAATCTCCAGCTGATCGCATTATTAGCATCTTCGCTAGCAGTTGTCTGACTTAACCCTGACCTCATCCAGGCCTACTAAGAACAAAAATCTGATCAGTATTTTCTTCAAACAACAAATTGCGTCCTACCTTAGCAGCCATGATCATGGAGGAACCCCCGCGAACGCCGAGGATGGGAATATGAGTCTGGGCCGAGATGAAGTCCAGGATCTGAGCGATGGCCTCCTGGTCCGTGTCATCTCCAAACACCACGCCTTGCAGCCAGTGCTCCGTCATTAAGTCACAGATGCTTTTAATGATGCTTTTAGGGTCCGTCTCATTCATGGTCAGGATCTCCACATTGGGCGCCATGTGGAGGAAGTCTTCTTTCTCCCGAGCTCCCGCCAGCGCCATCTCACTGGAGTTGCCCACCAGGACGACAGCGATGCTGAGGCCACGCATTCTGTTTGGAAGGGCCATATGGTGCGGAGGTGGAGGAGGGATGGGGATGTAGTGGCCGCCGCCGCCTCCTCCGCCTCCCTTCTCTCTCCGGGAGTGACAGGCAGGAGGCAGGTGAAGAAGGCAGAGCAGTAGGAGAAGGACACCAAGTGTGCGGCAGTGCGGCGATGAAGGCGGGGATGGACGGAGGTGGAGGACTCGCCTCCCTTGCTGCTGGACAACCGAGGTGCAGATCCCAGCGTGGATGCAAAGGGGCGAGGGGCAGCCGCTGATAGGCATGGTGGAGAAGAAGCGGGGGAGAAATACCTGGAGACACAAAACAGGGAAAAGGCATTGAAACAAAAAAGGTTCAAAATGGACGGAAAAAAAGTGAACACAGAAAGCATGCAACATTGATTGAGTAAAGTGGATTGCCGAGAGGCAACATGGCTTATGTGAATTAGTGCATGTCAACGTCTCTCCGCAGACCCGATGGGGAAGAGTGAAGGAAAGAAGAAAACCCTGTGAGGGGAGGAAAAAAACAGACAAAAAAAAGAGGGATAGGAGAAACTGTCACACTTGGCGAACATGAATAGTTGATGAAACATGATACGAGGATGCCATATAGTTTACATAGAAGCAGCTCCAGAATCAATATTTCATGTGGAAATCTCTGAAGTCAAATTATGCGATGTATTTTGAGGACATGAATTCTTCCAGTGAATAAAATACTGAATATGACAATTAAAAAAAAATATTCTAGATCCCCCAACAAATGAAAACAACAGTGATGAACTGAAAAAATGATTATTAAAATTACGGAATGTGGTCCAACTTAGCCGACAAGCGAAATAGATGAAATAATTTAACTCATTAAAATGTGAGCTTGCTTACTTTTTTATTCTTAAAGTTTACGCATCCTAGCAGCAGATCTATCACATGAGTAGGTGGGAAGATGTTTGCTGCAGCTATGTGGGCCGAGATACCCAGGACAGTAGTGGTGTAACCGTTGGCAGATGGTTGGAACAAAGCACCCCCCCAAAAAAAAAAAAAAAAAAAAAAAAAATTAATCAGGAAAAAATAAAAGCTGACAGCTAATGACATATAAATTGATAGACAGGATAAAAAAAAATAGAATGAGAGGAAGATAAAGGGACTTATATGCGGAGATGACAGAACAACTCCTTGAGGGAAAACTAATTGCCGGGGGTTCGTCAGCTCTAATTACAGGTCCCTGTGTTAATAGTCAACTGCACACGCCTCCCCAGGAAGGACGGAGAGGTGGGAGGGAAGGAATTATGGAGGAAAGTGACAGAAAGGGAGGAAGGCGCAGTGGGAGGAAAAACAGGGAGCGTAAACCAACGAGGACCTTGGTGAGACACAAGAAAGATCAAAGTAAAGAGAAGAACAAGCCGGGAAGGAGAGAGAGAGGGAAAAAAAAAGGAATTCAAGACAGATACGGAGGAGCGAGAGCGGAGAGAGAGAATCACAGTGCAGGCGCTAGAGCTAGTGATGTCTTCTTTGAATCTGGACTTCTCTGGCAGCACTCTGTTTCCATGGCAACAATTAATAGAGAACTACATGTACTCACATGTAGGCACATTTGATGGACACGGAGATACATAACATATATTTTACATGGGATTAATTATCCGTAGGCCTCTTGGTGATTTTTCACAGCACCCACTGATTTGTAACTATTTTTAATTTAATTTGAAATCAAGTTTCATTCAATGTGCAGATTTTTTTAAAACTTTTTTTATTTTATTTTTTGAAATATAACAATCAGTTGACACGACTTTCAGCGGGCACAGAGGGTACGAAATGCAATGACATGACAACAAAGTTAGCCTCGTGTGTACACAGATTAGCAAACAATCCTGTGAACACACAACGGCCACAAAACACTCCACTTTATACATATTTACCCGCAACTAAAGTCACCCGTTTAGTTTGCCTGGTCACACACACACACTTTGAGCAGGTCATACACTCACATTTTAATTATCCTCTTTACGAACATTTTTATTTTAAGTAATTTATCATTCTTCTGTAATTTTTTTATGCAAATTTGAGAAGAGACACTTATGTTTTTAAAGTTGCACCTTATCCAGGTTAAGGGAATATTTAAAATGGTTAAGTTGAAGTGTAGAACTCTTCAAGATAATATTAAACCAAAGAGGGCTTATCTTGAAGAGTCGACATATGTCGCTGCTGGATGAGAACACCCAAAAAAAAAAAAAAGTCATGCACTGGAGTTCTATTCATTTTTTTTTATGACTGCTTCGGCCTCTGATGCCACACAGATGCAACGATGCATCGGCCAATTAGGTAAGAACACGATGTTTCAGGTAGTTACTCAGACCAAACAGACAAAAAAAAATAAAAAATGGCCACTAAGTGGGCCCAAATGAACAATGAACTGAGTCATTAATGAATGTCAAGGCCAAACACGGCTCATATTTTTTTTGCAGTGGAAGGTGACAAAGCAGGCCACAGCTCTGTAATTGGCGGGGCGCTAAAATTCCAATTTATGTCAGCTATAAATCACAAAATAATAGCCAGAAAAGAAACGCATTCCTGCAGGTGTCCGGCTATTAGAGCGCAGGTCATGAGTCAGACGCCACAAACGTGCACACGCAACAATTTGTCAGTCAGCCAAACAAGCTTGACTCTTTTCACAGGTAGGGGAGGAGTGGGGGGGGGGGAGCCGATTCTGACTTTAATATATGTAAGTGAACGGCACTCTGTTCCTATAGCAACATCTCCTGCTCTCACTGTAATAAATCCGCACAGGACAAGCTGCGGAATGGTTTGTGCGCTTGCGGACTACATGAATGTGTGTTAGTGTGTAGATGATGAATTTGGTTTGAAAGGTTTGCGAGCGGTGCCATGCAAGCCGTAGCTCCCTAATGCATTTTTAGAATTGACATTTACGTTTGTTTCCTATTTTTTTTTTCTCCTCAAATGAATGAAAAGCCATAAAAAAAATAAGTCACCTTGGCTGTGATCTCTGCTATGTGATCGTTTTGTTACGGGAGTGATTTAACAGGAAAGAATGAGAAATTAAAAAAATAAATAAAAAATCTCAGCGGGTCACTATGCCGCATACTGATAAGAAATGAGCCGGACGTCGGAATAGCTGCTCGACCTGCACGAAACATGATCAACCGAATTCTGTCTTGATGTGTGGACTCGTTAAAAACTGCTCTGCTAAATATTCATGAAGCCTATCTGTGGAGGTGGAAGACGCGTGTTGTTCGGAAAAGAGCCACTCCAGCAGCCCCCACAGTGAATCAGAGCAGCCAGCCTTCACGCACACATTCACCGAGACTCCGGCACCAATCTACTTTCATTACGCTGTCTGGTTCCAAAAAAAGAGAGTACAACCAAGCTGCCATCACTCTCTTCCTTCCCAATTCCTTTCATTTTGATTCTACTGTATCATTTTGTCTGTTCGAACAAGGCTCCGTCTCATTTCTGCTACTCTTTCATCAACCTCAACATGTACATGTTAAGTGTCAGGTATTAGCATAAAAAGTGGAGGATGGTCATTTTTCACCATGTTTGATAAGAGGACAGCGACACTCCATTCTGCATGCAGTGCTTCATTTGTGATTCCGATTGTCCTTTAATTGAAATAAGAATGTCATGCTGAGAGAATCATTTATCAAGATCTAGGCAGGAATAAATAAGTTTGATGTCATGACGCACGCTCCATGTGTTTATAAATGTGCGCTCACCAGCCACAGCATTATGAAGAACTATTATATGTACAATATTGAGTTCAAGAAATTGACATTAGCCAAGAAAATCAGTTTGAGGAAATTATTTATCAGAGGAATATTCTTGAATTTAGACTTTGGAGTCAAGTAAAACTGCACCGCTTCATACTTAAAGCTGTTTCTAATATTTTGGTTACTTCTCCAGTTATAAGAGGGTGTGCACAATTGTGCAACCACTTCACCTCAGTTGTTTATTTTTATTTTTCATCATTTTTTTTAGATTTCTTTTTCTCATGGAGTTAAACAGGTTAAACTTCACTTTAATAATACAAAAAAAAATATATTGGTCTCACCACAAAAATCTGGCACTGAAAGAGGGGTGTGTAGACTTTTTATATCCACATGGAGAAATGCGAGCTAAGTGTTATAAACTGGACACCATCAGAGGATTTTTTTTTATATATATATATAAAATAGAGCCCTTGAGAGCAGACCACAAAGTTCATGGTGTGCCCCGAGCAACATTTAGTTCCATTGTTTACACCTGAAGTGTAAAAAAAAAAAAAAATCTCATAAACGTTAACCTAAGAACCGTTTCAAAGACCCCATTTACCAAAAGACTAATAGGGCTCTACTTCTTCTGACAGATGTTCAAAAGCATCCAGGAACCTGCTCGATTCCCGTCATGGCTGAACTAATTCTCTCTTCTAAATCTCTTTTTGTGAACAAACTGACCTTCACGATGCCGCAGCGACCCACCAAAGATAGAGCAGCACTTCTTCCACTTCCTGTCACCTTGATAATATTTTACACAACCCCGCTTTACCAAACACTAAGTAACAACATCCTAAAGCCACTTTCCGAGATTACCGTACTTACGCCGCCCACTGCAGTATTTTATTTTACTTATGTGCAAGCTGGCCACTCTGACAAACAGTGGCTGCGGCCTGCCGAAGTGGAAAAGCGAGCCGTCTGATCTTGTCTGTATAAAAGTTTTTTTCTTGCAGGTGCGCATCCTTGCCCAAGCTGAACGCTAGGGTGGGATTAAATGCGGGGGGACATCCATTTTAGACGTCATTATCCCTTTGGGGAGTGTCATCATCATCTCGCCAGTTGAAGGAGAGTAGCTGGAACAACATCCGGGGCAAGCGAGAAAATTCCAAGCTCTAATAGCGATGGCCGAGCCCCTGCGGCTTCTAATCACGTTCTGACTCGAGAATACCTGGGACTAATTGAAATGGGGTTAAAATTAGCCGGGGAATTGATAGCTGAAAATGAAACTCATCAGTCAATATTCAGCCATGGCTTTCCTCTGGTGTGGCCGATATAAGATCGGGTTTTACTAGTGTGCGACATTACGTAACAATTGATGTCATATCGTGCTGAATTAATAAGCGTTATATTTTTGGAATCGTCACCATAGAAAAATATTGCTTTGTTTGTATCGTCAGACACGGCGGTAGCGGATTAGGCTGTGTTCTGGCTGGAGTTGCGCCGCATACCCAAAAGACGCTGACTCGGAGGTAAAGCGACGGCATTCAACTCTTGTCCTTCCGCGGAACATCACACAATAGTTGTTTCTCGTTCCGAAAGGACTAATCCAAAAAAGACGGACGGGATCCCGGTGCCAAAAATAACATCTCGGAATGAGATGGAGGCTAGATTATCGTGGTTCTAATCTGCGAAAAGCGGACGATAAAAACACATTTCAAGTGATTACGCCGCTTTGATTGTCACGAGGGTCTTCCTGCCCTGAGCCTTACCTATGAAGCGAGGTAGGGGGGGGCGAGCAAAGAGAAAATAAATAAAAAGAGGTGAGAAAGGAAGAGGGCGAGGAAAGAGAGAGACGGATTTGGGTGCTAAAGCCACAAATCATTGACAAGATTAAGGGCCTCTTCAGGAGGTGGTGTAAATAGAAACATGTCCCTGGGAGAGAGACCAAACTTATCTTCCTCAGCGGCGTCAAAACATTTCTCAATCTGAAGGCTTGAATATATTTATGTCTGCCAGAGACGTGATATGCAAAAGCGTTTGGAGTAGGGGGAGTACACACCCCGTGAGACAAGAACAAACTGTTTTGATTCTGTTATGACCTCAGGCTTGACTGAGGTGTGCCGACCAGGTTGTTGATCACACGTAACGTTCTCTCGTCTTAGTCCCTCAGACGCGGAACCAGCGTGTTGCCAAACAGCTTACGGGCGCTTTCATCTGTTCCGCAGCTGTCACGTGAAAAAAAGGGAAGAATGATGTGCTCAGTCAATGAGCTAAGCTAATGAGCTAACTGTCCTTCGGGAGAAATGTTGGACAGCATACGGGCTCTCCGGGAAGCACGAAAAAAATAATTGTGTGCCCGCTTGTTACTCGGTTGGTGGGAAATTCAATATCAAACGTGTCAAGCTTAGTTAAAACGGCCAACCCCCCCCCCCTCATCAGGGATATTTGAAATTGTCATCGTACATAAAGGCTTGCCACAGCACAGTTTGGAGTGAAAGTCGATTTGCCACATCAAGACTTACATAATAGCCGATAAATTCGAGAAAAAAAAAAAAGGCAACACGCTTGGTGAACAAATAAGAACAAGAGAGTACATGGAGCATTTTCATGTTCTGATTCGTTGCTATTTTGGCTGCTTATTATAAAACGTGCTCGGGTACATTTTGTCAAATGTGGCGGTTATAAATAAAATAAAATGCTTTCTTCTAAAGTGGCGATAAAAGTATTACAGCATATGATATTCCTTGAATTAAAAATTGCAACAAATGTCCTCCTAGCTTGAACACCTTGTACGCAATTAGCGCTTCAATTCCGCCACAATTTGAAGCCATGACTATTTCAATGGAAAATAAGACTGCTCACAACAAGTAAATATGATTTGCTTATGAATAATCATGAGCATGCAAATAGATCTCAATGACGGCATTGATTGTGGATTTGGTTGAGGGTGATGTGCAAAAGATAATCTGACTAACTGAGGTCATGACTCCACCGGAGCTGGCTCTATGCCCGTCACCATGACGACGCGGAGGACTCCATTTACAGCGCCGCGGTCGTCGGAGTGAATCATTCTGCTAGCTTCAATTAGCGGGGCGTTATCATTCACGGGGTTGATTGTGCGGAGCCGTCAATTTGCATTCCGGTTCGTCCTTTCCACAACACACTTTGGAACTTGCCACTGCAAAAGCTCTTTATATCGTAATAGCGCTTTCTCACAGTTTCGACCGCTAACAACACGTATCAGCAGTGATAATTAACAAAGTGGCAGCATGTAGCGGTTCGTTTGGATCCTCCTGGCTGTTTTGTGCGAACTAATGGTGTTGACCCCAATGGCGCCGCACTCTGGTTTTTCCGAGTTATTATATTTATGCAACCGCTAAGCTCTCTGGCTATTTCACAATACTGTCAACCTTCAGCAGCTGTGCATGGCCAAAGCCTGCTGTGAACATATTCCATTTCTGAAAATTGAACAGTGAAGGCGAGGGCGAGGGGGAAGCAGACAGAGCGAGTCAGCGAGGGGGGGGTAGGAGAAGCGAGGCCTGTATATTTTATTCAGCGGCAGCCGAGTACAATTCATAATCAACGCGGGCTGATTCACAGTTTTAATTAAAAAGAAGCCTCGTAGTGCCGGTCTTGATTTATGAAGACCCCGCCACGAGCTCCTATCCGCCACAGAGCGAGTCAACAGGGGGGAAAAGGGGGCGAGGACGGGAGCAGAAAGAACATAGAGATTTTGCGTGGAGGGGGAAATGTCTCGTTTCTCACGGCGAGGTGGTTGCGGGAGTTGGCACGTAACTCAGTGTGAGGGTGTCAGAGTGTGCACGTAAGCATATGTGGGGGTGGGGGGGGGGGGGGGGTGGGGGGGTCTCCATAAATCCACTTATTGCTTCATTTTAATGTCAACAATGTTTGGAATGAACATTTTGAAGAATTTTATGCATCTAATGCAATGGTCAAACTATTAAACGACGGAGTATGGCCAGTGTGGTTGCGAAATTAAAAAAGTTTATATATCAATAAAATACAACTATAAAAATAAAGAATGAAATTTTCTTCCCCTTTGACAATTGAGCATTTATTTTCTTTTTTTGGCCAGTGAGTTTAAATACTGAGCAATTAGTTCCAGAAATAGTCCAATCCTGCGTGAACATTTTATGATGTGTCACTTTGACCTGTGACCTGAGAGGGAAAAAAAAAAGGAAGGAAAGGAGTACAGCATCTATATTGGCTTTAAAATATTATGACTTGCAAAAAAAAAAAAAAAAAAGGCCAGCGCTGCAATTTTTTTTTTTCTTGGACTGATGGAATTTACTTTGGTCTGACAGTAATGTTAAGTTCGTGTCTGCCACTGCCATTAGAGAATCCCTTGATAGAGAAATATCTTAATTAAAAACAAGTGATTTAGTGCGTACGTGCATGTGCGTGCGTGGTCAGAGCGAGGGAGGAAAATATTGAAAAATAATAATAAATTGAGGAGCAGCACTAAGTTGTGTGTAGCTAACACATGACTAACTCTCAGAAGTGAGAAAAAACATGGGAGACTTGATATGGTCATATGCCGTGCACACTTTGCAAGAACTAACACCTCTCGAGTAGCAGAAGGACACCGTCGTGTCTTAATGTGCCCCTCAAGGTTTGCCGACAGCAAAAACCGAATCAGCCGTTTGAGCAGCAAATTCCGATGTTGTCAGAGGTCAACTTGTGCTGACGGCTATTCTTGCACAATTCAAGCTACCTTAAAAAGGAATACATTGAAGCCGCTGTTGAAACATTTTACAATCTCTTTAAAAAAATAATATAATAAAAAATATAATAATAATAATAATAATATATATATATATTTAAATTTTTTTAATGCTCAAAGTAGCTTGAGTTAGCTTGTGCATAAAATCCGCAATAGAAACGAAGCTGAAATATAAATAAATAAAAATTAAATAAATAAAAATTAAATAAAAAATTTATTAAATATAGAAATTAAGCTTTGCCTTGCCTGATGAGTCTGCTGAGTAACTAAAACTTGTCTCACAATCTCACAACCATATTGGCGGACAACGTACAGTATAGGAATGACTCCATCACGTCAATCCAAAGAAATATTACAATATTACTTTTATGCCAAAATATTCACGATCAACGTCGCGCTTCATTCTTATCTTGGATCGTGATTTGTCAATTCCCGCTAGCCACTTTCAAAAATATGAATCACCGTCCCACAAATTGAATTCTGTGCTGTATGTGTCATACAACAAAGCATGTAGCGATCATGTTTGAAGGTTGACTGCCGCTCTCCCCACCATTGACTATTATGAGTCTATTAAAATATACTCAATGGAGCCTCTCACTGACTCATTGCTTTGTTTGCTATCACACAATCCAATTAGAAAATACTCATGTTTTAACAATGTAGTCGTCTAATGATAAAAAGCATAATTATCGCGCGCTGTTTTGGTTAAATCAACTTTATTATTACGACGAGCTCGGGGAGAGTGTCATTGTTCGTCATTTTATAGTGGAAGAATTTAAAAGCGCTTGCATAATTGAGCTCGCTGCCAAAAAAGGAACACAACCTATGCAACTCATTCACCGCCAGCCCAATTAAAATCTTCGACGTCCACCCGTCAATGGCACTGAACGTCAGCAAATAATTGTGTATCTTTCGGAACTGGGCGGTTGGAATATTCCGAAGTTCTGAAAACTTGTGATTTTTCACGAATCAATAGAGGATGCAAAGAAGAAGAGTGGATGGGATGCCAAGACAAGGTTGAACAATTACATGAGCGCTGCATCCTTTCCCCTCAGCTGCGCTGCACTCTTTCATCAATCAGACTGACAAAATCTATTGACGTTGTATCTCCCTCCTGCTTCTTTTTTTGCGGCTACACAACATTTTACCGCTTTACTATGTGCGCCGCAAAATCAAGCGATACTATTTATTTCCGTCGTAGTTTAATTTTATCGCGCGCTCCGCAGTGGACAAAACCCCGCAAGGGAAGCATTAGCTTCCCACTGGGGAATTCTTCCCTTCAACTCCTGCTGGGTACTTTTTCCTTAACGCATTCCAATCAATAACTTTTTGTATTACGTTCCTGGCCCAATCCCAGCGAGGTCTCGGGAAGAGAGGCCGAGAGCCCTCCGAGCGGAAGAGGCTGCGGAGTTTGCTCTGCTTGGTTGAGGCCGCCTTGG